>NC_135328.1:112110020-112418951 GCF_023851605.1 Tamandua tetradactyla | reverse complement strand
CAGTAAAAGGGTTTGAGAAGTAGGAATGGATCACATTGAGAGTCTATGCCTATAGATGGGGATAAGATCCCTCATGACCAGTACTGATTTAAACAGAGATGTGAGTCATGATGGGATGTTAGGACCAATAAATCCTTATAATCTTGCCATTCAAAGTGTTGTTTTATGGAACTGCAGCATCATATCACCTGGGAGATGATTAGAAAAGCAGAATCTCATGTCTCACCTCAAACCTACTGAATCAGGTGTTGCATTTTACACATTCTCAAGTGATGGATATGCACATTAAAGTTTGAGAAATACTGCCTTAAAGTACTATGGGTACCTTTAAATTAAGAAGAATAACTATTACAATTAGGAAGACAGAGGATGAAAATTTAGGAAGAATATAAATGATACATGTCTAATACTAAGAAACTTATCAGTAATAATCATTGTCTATATGATGTCAGCTTGGGCTGGGCATGAAACAAAGGCATAATAAAGGCACACTGCAGTGAACTGATTGATCATAGCCTGCCACTCTACTGGAACTGATGATTGACAGGTAATTAGGATTGTATAGACATCCTCTCCCCAGTCACAATATCACTTTGTGGTTTGAATGATTATGTTGGGCTTGAGTGGAAACTTCCCAAGATAAGAAAATTGGCCCTATGAAACTATGACAATAATTAAAAGCTTGAAAATAAACAAAATAAATGCCATTTCTAATACTGTTTCTTCTCATTGTTACTATTTTCTGAGTACTATTCTTCTCTACTTAACTTGTCATTTTAAAAAGAATCTCTCCAAGTACTAATAACAGAGTGATGCATTGTCTGTGATTAGCTTTTGTTTTTAGGGTATCTAATATAGCATTCTAGTTTGCTAGCTGTTGGAATGCAATATAATAATTCTAGTTCTAGTTTGCTAGCTGTTGGAATGCTGTTGGAAAGCATTCCATTCCAGAAATGGAATGGCTTTTTTTAAAAGGGGAATTTAATAAGTTTCTAGTTTACAAGTTGAAGGCCAAGAAAATGTCCCAATTAAAGCAAGTCTATAACAATGTCCAAATTAAGGCACCAACAAGAGGTTACTGTCACTCAAGAAAGGCTGATGAAGTTCAGGGTTTCTTTCTCAACTGGAGAGGCACAGAGGGAACATGGCGATGTCTGCTGGCTTTCTTTCCAGGCTTCTTGTTTCATGAAGCTCCCCTGGGGGTGTTTTCCTTCTTCATCTCCAAAGGTCTCTGGTCGTATGGACTCTGGCTCCTGTCATTCTCGTGACTCTGCTCTGTTGTTGCTTTCCCGTCATTCTGAAGCTTCCTCTAAAATGCTTCATCTTTTAAAGGATTCCAGTAAACTAATCAAGACCCTCCTAGAATGGGTAGAATCACATCTCCCTCTAATGAAAGTTTAATATCCACAATTGGGTGAGTCACCTCTCCGTGGAGATAACCCAGTCAAGTTTCCAACCTACATTATTGAGTAGAGAATAAAAGAAATGGTTGCCCCCACAAGATTGAATAGGATTAAAATATCACTTTCCTAGGGTACATACTGTTAGGTCGGGGGAACCGAGAAGCACACCACAACCGGAGCTGTGGAGGCTGTGTCGCCCCTCCCAACATGGCTCATGGAACCGCCCCTTCTGACCACCTGACTTCTAGAGACCCGCCCCTTCCGACCACCTGACTTCTAGAGACCCGCCCCCTTCCGACCACCTGACTTTGGGAGAACCGCCCCTTCCGACCACCTGACTTCTGGAGAACCGCCCCTTCTGACCGCCTGACTTCTGGAGAACTGCCCCTTCTGGGCAGCACCTGACCCCGTTGCTTAGAAACCACCCACGCCATCACCCAGGCGCAGATTCACTTCCCTCCATGTTGGGTTTGGTGAGCTCAGCCCTGGAGCACAGAAATACACCTGCCCGCTTTAAATTTCCCAGTCTACCGTCCTTCTTTCTCACCCCTTTGCCCCCTAAACCTTTCACATACATCCTTTCAAATAGGCACATATTGTCTCTAGGGCATCATGGGATCTTTATGAATATTTGCTTAGAAGAATAGAGAAGAAATGTTGGAAATTTTTTCCTACCTATGCCAAAAGCATATCTCAAACAATTCATATAAATCTGATAGCCTAGGTAATAAAAATTAAATAAACCTGGTTTCATTGCAAGGAGTAAGATAATAAAATATTATAGTGTGATTTTTAAATGGAAGTTGGTAAAACCCACCATTGAACTAGATAATAGTTTTAAACATTAGGTTACTGCCAAATTGATTTTTAATTACCCAGACAATTACTGAAAATAGCATAATCTTTGATTATTTTGGATTGTCAATGAACTCTCAGGTTTTCCAGGGGGGAGACTGAATTTGAAATTTGAATGTGGCACATTTAATCAAAAGATAATCCATTTATATGTAGATTTGTGTGAGAATGTAGTAAACTGGAATTCTCTGTTACTGCTGGACACTAGAATTTAAATGATTTAAAAATAGATACATGTGATTCAATGATAGAAGTGTACTGCATTGCAAGAAAGCACCATTTGTCAAGTTAAGAACCATGGTGAATATGAGGCAGTAAAAGAAAATGAGTTGAGTCCAAGAAACAGAAGTGTTAAAATACGTGAGATAGGGTATGGTAGATTGATTGTGGCAATAACCCCAATTAATATCCTTTCTATATCATGTGCTGTGTGTTTGTTGTCCCCTCCTATTCTGAATCTAGGCTTAGCCAAATGGTGTGCTTTGGTCAACGGGATGCTTTACACCTGACACACAGAAATTTGCATGATTGGGCTTGCTGCTTCTCTTCTGTCTTCACCATGAGGATATGCCCAGGCTAGCCCAGTAGATGATGACACCCATGAAATAGAGAGAGAGGTAAATCAGCCGACTTTCCCCAGCAGAGGCCCTGATATGTGAGAGAGCCCAGCCAAGATCAGCAGAATTGCCTAGCCTACCCAAAACTGACCGCCAAACATGAATGAACCCTATCTAGAACAGCTTAGATGAACAGGACACCAGTCAATTCCAAGAGTCACGAGCAAAAATAATATTTACTTTTGTATGCTCCTGAGGTTTTGTGGTTGTGTGTTAGCCAGTATTATTGTGGCAATAGAGAACTAATACACAAAGAAAGGATAAGTGTGCTTCAGTTTATTTGCAAGATATTAGATTTTTGCTTTTGCTTTAGTTTCTATTCATGAATCATGTATATATATAAATATAAGCATATGGAGTCAAGCTGAGTAAAATTCCATTAGAGTATTTTCAAATGTATGAAAAATAAAGAATAATAGGGAACGTGATAAAAGTATGAAAGTGGTTTCAATGTATACATAAAAGAGGTGTGTATTTTCAATAACATTTTAAGTTTCAGCATTTGTTTACTTATATTCATGTTGATATATATTTCCCATATGGGGAAATCTCACAGTAGTGTTATTCTTAACATATGTCAAATTCATATATGCTAAAAAAATAAGTTCACTTTATAATGAGTCCAAGGAGTTCACTTGGTAATTAATGTTATTGTAATTGATGTTATAAAATTTTACCTTAATGCTAATACAATGAAAATAACAATAGCTAAAAACATATATAGGAAATTTATAGCTAATACTTATACAGCATTTACTAGGTCCTTATGCATATTAACTCATGTTATCCTCATAGGAACACTAGGTAGTAGCTACAGTTATTTTCATATTTTAGTGATGAGGATACTGAGGCACAAGAGAGATTAAGTGACTTCCTCAAAGTCATGTAAGTACTAATTGGTAGAGCTGGAATTCAAATCCAAGTGCTGTGACTTCAGATACTACACCCTTATCATACTGCCTTTCAAATTTGCATTAGGCAGGGATATATTCTCATTTACTAAAAGGGACCTTCACCTAACGAGAGAGCGCAAATGAAGAAGAAAGTAGTATATTTACTCCAAAGAGGACGGGGTGTTTTTTTTTTTATTTCCTTTTAAGTCATTTAAGTTAGAAAATTTTTTTTCTAAGTGGGCACTAATCAGGTTTTGCGGGGGCAAAAAGTCTTTCTTCTGTTTCTCTCATTTCTGAAATCAGATATGCTAGGACACAGGAGTACATTGTAATGTGTGGCATAGCAGAATGGGGGAAATAATAGGTAGAAATACAAGAGGAAATTATCAAAAGGCAGAAAGTTATTAGGGTTAATACTTTAAACCCATGATGAGATTGTATTAAGAACATTATTCTCTAACCTAGGGTTTCTCCATATTTATTATACATATGATTTACCCTGCAGAAGTCTGAATCTCACCGTCAGAAAGAGAGTCTAGTACAATATGACTAGATTAGTGAAGAAATCTGGGTTACCAAACACTCCAAATAATTCTCATCTATACAGTCTCTACAGCAGCATTGTCCCATAGGACTTTCTGTTATAATGGAAATGTTTCATATCTGTGCTGTCCAGTAAGAGTAGCTGCTGGCCACACGTCCAGTTGAGGAACGGAAGTTTTAACTTCATGTAATTTTAATTAATTTGAATATAAATTTTATAGCCACATGTGATTAGTGACTTTTGTATTGGACAGCTCTAGAGCAGGGGTCAGCAAACTCTGGTTCAAGGACCTAATCCAGCCATACCTATTTGTTTACATATCGTCTATTGCTATGTTTATTCCATGTAGCAGAGTTGAGTAGTTGCAATAGATACCATATAGTTTACAAAGGCAGAACATTTACTATTAGGCACTTTACAGAACATGTTTGCTAATATCTGGTCTAGATAATTCTCTGGGAAACAATACCCTATAATTCAGGTTTTCTTTTGAAGGCAAAGGGAGAATCAAAGAGATGTTTGGGGGGGTAATGTGAACAGATTGATAAACAGTATCTAATTTGCATGGCTATTGTCTTAGTTTGTCAGGGCTGCCATAACAAATACCCTACTGCTTGGCTTAAACAGGAGAAATTTGTTGTCTCAGTTTTAGAGGCTAGCCATCCAAAACTAAGGTGCTGGCAATGTCATGCTTTCTCTGAAGTCTTTAGTGTTCCAGTGGTGGCTTGGCGGAAATCTAGAGCTCAATTTCTGCATCTGCCGCATGACCATCTGTCTCCTGTCTTCTACGACTCCTACTTTTGTGTCCAACTTTCCTTTGCTTTTAAGGACTCCAGTCATGTTGGATTAAGGCCCACCCTGATTTCAGTTAGGCTTCACCTTAACTAATAGGATCATTGGAGATCCTATTTACAAATCAGTTCACAGCTACAGGACTGGAGTTAGGACATGAGCCTGTCACTGAGAAGGACATGATCCAGTGCATAACAGCTGTCATGCACATTTTTTGTCACGTTATATTAGAATCACAATAACCAAGGCCCCAAATAACCAGTATTTATTTCAAATATTATTTTTTCATATCTTGACATCCTTACAAGGTAAAAAAAAAATCAGTTTTAAGGAACTTATCTCCTAATTCTGTCATCTCTATCATTTCTGAGTCTATTTCTATTAATTGATCTTTCTCAACAAACATGGGTTCTATTTTCCTTCTTTTTTGCAAACTTAGTACTTTTTGTTGGGTGCTGGTCATTGTGAATTTTACCTTGTGGAGTTTCAGATTTGTGTGTGTGTGTGTTCCTTTAATGTGACAAAATGTTCCTTACACTGTGACAAAAAATGTCCATGACAGCTGTTATGCATTGGATTATGTCTTCCTCAATTTTATCCTCATAAGGTGGAATAGTAAAGAATTTAACCTTGTTCAAAAAAGAGGTCTGGCCTTTCCCCTTGGCTTCTGGGAAGTACTCTCCGGCCCTAGGAAGGCCATACCTGATAGAAGTGTCTTTGTTTACCTGGGAGCTTTGAGTCAGCTGGATAGTAACAATGTGATTTTTAATTATTATTATTATTATTATTTACTTTGTCTTTGTTTATTTTTTGTTGTTGTAACAATGTGATTTTAGGGTGGGGGCTTTGAGCCACATCAACAGTCTTATGTGAGGTGGGGACTTGGGGCCACATGGCCTTAGCACAGCCTTCCAAAGGTCTGGAAACTGAGATCAGCCACAGGGCAGTCAACTGTGTCTATGTGACGGAACCCCAATAAAGTCTCTGGACACCAAGGTTTGGGTGAGTTTCCCTGGTTGGCAATTCTGTGCATTGTCACTTATCAATTCTGGGAAACTAGTGCTGCACATGACTCCACGGGGAGAGAACAATGGAAGCCCTGCCATTGTAGTAGTCCTGGTCTCCATCCTATGTTCTTCTTTGGCTGATTTTAATCTGTATCCTTTCCTTGTGATAAACTTTAACTGTTAGAACAGCAACTTTCAGTGAATTTGGTGAGTCCTGTTGGTGAAATATCAAAATTGAGGTTCAGAGGAACCCCCTGAACTTGTAATTGATATCAAAAGTGATGGAGATCCTGTGGACTGATCTCACTGACTTCACAACTGACTAACTTTCCACAGAGACTTACTTTTTTTTTTAGATTAGGTTTACAGAGAGACTTACTTTTAAACACTGTTACGACAGCTTCAGAATAGCCTTTATTTTAGCAACAGTTTAGCTCCACTAGTGATTTAGGGCCCATCTGAGGAATCTTCCTTACAGTCTACATATTACAAGGCCTGGTGGTAAACATAGAGCTTATTTAATTTGTTTCCCTTCACTCAGGAATCATTGTCCTATTATTTCATATATATAAGTTTTTTTTTTTTTGGCATGGGCAGTCTCCAGAAATTGAAACTGGGTCTCTGGCATGGCAGGCGAGAATTCTGCGCTGAGCCACTGTTGTACCTCCCTATTTCATATATTTTTGATGTGTTCCTAGCTGTTTATGTAGAATGCAATTGCTGTAACAGTTAATTCGTTGTGGGCAGAAATAGAAGTAAGATAAATATTTAAATGATTTATAATGCTTTCAATAACAAAATAAAATTATTGAAGAAGAGGAATATGTCTCTTTTGAATATTTAATTATGTTGGTTTAAATGTCAGTGTACATCAAAAAGTTGATAAATCTTCTTAACCAAGCCAATAAGAAAAAATTTAAATATATAATTAATTCCTCAATTTCCTTTTCATATTTATTCATGATCTGGAGGAGAAATGCATCCTCTATTAATTCTTAAACTACTTCCTAGCTTGAGTGAATTAGTCCAAAAAAAGAAAATATTCATTATTTGGCTGTAAAAGGAACTATTGTTATAGAATTGGATTGGTGAATTATAACAGTTCAGAAGTCTCTGGTGAATGTAGATGTCTTAGTCACTTTTAGTGAATCTCTTAAAAATCTTATCAGCTAATAAATAAATAAATAATAGGGGGGATAAGGGGTAAAATATATTGGGTAGATGGAAATACTAGTGGTCAATGAGAGGGAAGGGTAAGGGGTATGGGATGTATGAGTTTTTTCCTTTTTATTTCTTTTTCTGGAGTGATGCAAATATTCCAAAAAATAATCATGGTGATGAATACACATGTATGTGATGATATGGTGAGCTATTGATTGTACACCATGTATGGACTGTATGTGTGTGAAGATTTGTCAATAAAAATATTTAAAAAATCTTACCAGCAACTCTATATTTCCTGACTCACTTTTAATCGTGAAATTGGTCCTTGCTGTTCTAATGGATGCATGATAATTAGAGGTTTATGTCTTAGCTACTTGAACTTAGTAGTTAAAGTTTGACCCTGGAAGCAAATCTGAGAACTTTGGCAAGACAATCAGGTGTGACATATGCTTGTCTTGCCTATTTGTCAAAAAATAATAACTTCTCATGTACTATTTTATATCATTAGTAGTTATAAGTGTGATTCCATAATTATAGTTTGACCTTTAATTTACTTAAGAACCTTTTTTAAAAAAGGTTAAATGTATTAATGAAGTTTTTTTAGGCATAATTAACATTTCCCTAGACTACAAAATATTTAGTCATTATTTTTCTACCATCCTAATTTCTTTCCACCTTCGCATTTTTTGAAGGAGAAAATGTGATGAGATATATCACACAAAAAAAATGTCAATTAATGGGGCTTGCCGGTTTCAAACCTTCCCCTAAGCCAGTTGAAAATGATGAAACCTCTTGTGAAAGGGTTACTGTAGCTGGAATGCATCAGTGAATTGAAAACCAATGGTTGAATTGAGATGCTAGAGTCTGAGATTGAAAACCAGTGTGAGGTCATAGTAGATTGGGAGGAAGGAAAAAATTAGATACAGCCCAGGCAAAAGTCAGATCAAGGAGAAGAGTTTGTTACGAACCAAGGTGAATGATAGAATTAAGAAATTCACTTAAAAACTCAGATGACCTGATATGACTATTGACTCTTTTAGGACAATGTGTTTTTAGTGGTGGGTGGACATCCATAGAGTGATTTGTTGGAAATCACTCATAAACTAATGTTGTGATAGTAGTATATACTGTCATTTTATAATTTTATGACTCTATCTATCCAGTCTATCTAATCTATCAAATGTATAGTGTAAGAGCAGTAGGGTTTAGGGGGAAATTTCCTATTCCCTAGAGATCTCCTTTCCAACCACAACATTTTTTGTCTCTCAGAAGTGCTATGGAGGCACTATTTAAGCATATTCTTTTTTTTTTTTTTTTTTAGAGAGAGGGAGGAAAGGAAGGAAAGACAGAGAAGGAAGGAAGGATGGAAGGAAGGAAGGGAGGAAGAAAGGGAAACATTTTTAAACATTTTCTTGTTTTATTATATTTTGTTTGTTTGTTTGTTTTTTACATGGGCTGGGGCCGGGAATCGAACCGGGGTCCTCCGGCACGGCAGGCAAGCACTCTTGCCCGCTGAGCCACCGCGGCCCGCCTTTAAGCATATTCTGATGTGTGAAAACTCTAAAAGATAAATTTATTTTTGTAACAAACCACACACATATATGAACATACAGGGTTGAACCATATGAAATTGCTGATATTCAAGCAGTTTTGACCTACAGAAATGGTAATTTCATATGGTTCAATGTAGTATATTGTCATATTAATATTAGAATAGCATGTGAGAATGCTTATACACAGGGCATTTATTAAAATGGTAAGCCTATGCTGAGGCGGGGTGGCTATAGGACTAATAGCTAAAGGTTTTGATCTTGCTTTATACTTTGGACTAAACTGAAGGCCTTAAAAATCTCAAACAAGTAACCTCTTCACAAAATACAGCAGTTTCACAAACCACTTGGAGCTCTGTGTGACTCTTTTCTACTTGCTGTCTAAAGAACTACTGAGGAGTCCATTTAAGAATATCTTTCTTGTTCAAGACAAGAGTCAGAGAAAAAGGGTCAAAGATACTCCTCCCTTACCATTTATCTCAGTTTCATGGTTCTTTGGAGAAATAGATCTGTGGGTGAAAAATAATATTTAAAATTTTCCAGTTATAATTGAGAATTTTTCTATTTCTGTTTTTTTTTCTGTCAGTGCTTCATGTATTTTGAAATTGTTATTAGGTGCATACATGTTTAGTATTTCTGTATCTTCCTGTTTACCTTTTATTATCCTTCTTTTCTTTATCTTGGGTAAGACTTCTTATCTTAAAATCTACTTTGTCTAATATTAATATAGCCACACCAGCTTCATTAAACAAGAAGCCTGGAGAGAAAGCTAACAGACTCGCCATGTTTACCATGTGCTTTCCCAGTTGAGAGAGAAACTGAACATCATTAGTCTTCTTGAACCAAGTTATCTTTCCCTGGATACCTTTGATTGGACATTTCTATAATCTGCTTTAATTTGGACATTTTCACAGTCTTAGATCTGTAAACATGCAACTTATTAAATTCTACTTTTAAAAAGCCATTCCATTTTTGGTATATCGCATTACGGCAGCTTGCAACTATCTTTTTTTTTTACATCTACTATCTTGCTACTTGATTTTTACTTGAACCATCAGTTCTTTTTATCCTTTGGTCCAACTTCCCTGTCTTCTTTTGGACCAATAAATTATTTTCATTATAACATTTCATCCCATGTATTGGTTTTTTTTGTATGCTGTATGGTGGGGTCACATTTCGTTATTTTTCCATGTGAGTATCCCTTTATTGGAGAACCATTTGTTGAATTGTTTGCTTGCTTTTTTTGGTTGTTTGTTCTGCTTGTTTGTTTTTTGGGAAGTGCATGGAGTAGCAATCGAACCCATGTGTCACACATGGTAGGCGAGAATTCTACCACTGAACTACCCTTGCACTCCCCGCCCCCATCTATTGGCTTATATATTTTTTTACATGGGCTGGTACCAGGAATTGAACCCAGGTCTACAACATGGCAGGCGAGAACTCTGCCACTGAGTATTGGCTTTTTTTGGGGGGGGGGGTGCATGGTTTGGGAATTGAACCTGGATCTCCCACATGCAAGGCCAGCATTCTACCACTGAATCACCTGTGTTGCCTCTATTGGTTTTCTACCTACAATTTTTTGACTATTTTAATTTAGAGGTTACTCCAAAGATTAAAATATGTATCTTTAATTTATTATAGTCTACCTTGAATTTTTACTTTACCGTTTCACAAAAAAATAAGATTACCACAGTATAATTCTATTCATCTCTCCCTTGTGCTATTGTTGTCATGTATTTCACTTCTATATATTATAAACCCTTCAATATATTATTATTGCTGTAAACAACCAATAGTCTTTAAACAACTTTATTATTTTTTTTCAAAGGGCAGGCACTGGGAATCGAACCTGGGTCTCTGGCATGGCAGGTGAGAACTCTGGAGCAACCATGGCCCACCCATATACAATAGTCTTTAAATAATAATAATAAAAAAAAATTTCAGTATTTCCCCCAATATTTATACTTTCCGTGTACTCGTCTAGATTTCCTGTGATTTAAGGCATCCATCTGAAATAATTTCCCTTTAGTATGAAGAATTTCCTGTAAAGCTGGCTGCTGGTGGTCAGTATTCTCAGATTTTCTTCATCAGAATATATTCTTATTTATATTTATTTATTTATTTTAGAACAAGTAGGTAGGAACTTTACTAGATACACATGTAAGAGAATATATAGGCCATCTTGCAAGATGATAGAGCCAAGAAGCACTAGGCAATGTGGGGCCATTTGCTTTTTTTTCTTTGGCATGGGTAGGCACTGGGAATTGAACCCAGATCTCTGGCATGGCAGGCCAGAATTCTGCCACTGAGCCACCATCACACCATCCAGGGCCATTTGCCTTCATAGATTAGCTTTTCTCACTCCCCCTTCCCCTTCCTTGGTTGGGGCTCTTCCTCTTACCTCCCTTCTGCCCAGGGTGGTGCTTCCTGGTAGATAGTGCATTTGGGTGGGTCAATTGTTTCCACCTTTCCCCATAGATGACTCCCTCAGGTGGAAGTTATTTGGCTCTAGGTGCCTCATCTGCTACTGGGTGTTTCATGTAAGTGGGCAACCCCAGGCAGGTTGTCTGTCTAGGACACTGACCCTCTGACCATAATTAACCATCCTTGTTCAGGAGCTCCTTCATATTTTTTCTCACTTCCCTCTCTCCCTGTTCTAGCTGCCTTAAATCCCCCCTCAGAGAGTTCTTGCTCCTGAATCTTAAGGGTTGCTGAGGGACAAGGGTCTGTTTCTGTGGCTGCTTCCTGCTTGTAGGAGGGTGTAGGCTCTGCCTGATGGGGCATAGAACCGTCTGGCTATCACATTTAAGTTGACAGGGGAGGAGTCCAGAGGGGCAGTTGGAATGGCTGAAAATCTTGTCATTGGCATTAGTTTGGTGTGAAAGTCTTTTAGTCTGAAAGAAATAAATTTGGTGAGAAGTTTAAAAATGTAAGGGCTGATCAATAGCAAGAGGAGAATAGAAGTGAGAGGAGACTCATTAGCCTCAGAAGGGGGTGGGGAATTCAGGGACAATGAGAAATTGATGGGACACTAGAACGTTTCCAAGATTTCAAAGGAGAGGAATAGTAAACATTGTAGTTTTGGCTTTACTATCAACCACCCTAACTAGGAAAGAGTGGAGGTAGCCCCAGAGTGGCAGTTCAGGACAGAGTGGTTCCAATGTTAATTAAGAAATTAATCATTTTACCTGTCACACTGAGTGTCAAACAGGGTCCTAGAAGTTGATCAGGTATGAAGTCAGCAGAGCCATACGTGACCTCAGGGAACCTCAGTCTTCTTCACTTGCCACAAGCAGGAATCGAGGGGCTGTTCTACCTCCTCTTTAGAAGACAGTACAGTCCCTGGGCATGAAGCCCACATTGGTGACACCTGGGACAAGACCCTGGGAGGTCCCAGTTCTTGCCAGGTTTCGAGGTTTCTGACACTCTCTCTGGCCTCTCTGCCAGTGGCCTTCTGAGTCAGAGTTGAAGCAAGGCCCTTGAGCCTTGGAGTCACCATTTGGGTGACCTAAAGAGGACAGGATGCTGTTAACAGTGACTGCAATAAGCTAAGCCCGTTCTCTGGTCCCTTGCTTACCTTGCTTTGCCTTCTCCTCCTCCTTGGCCTTGTTTCAGTTTTTAAAGACAGAAAAAGTCATTAGTGGAAGTTTGTGATCCCATAGAGAGCTTTGCAGCTTTCTCCAAATATCAGGGGCAGACTGGCTGATGAAATGGGTGCCCAGCAAAATCTGACCTTCCTGGAAATCTGGGCTTACATTAGTAACTTTTTGAGGCTTCCTCTAGCCTCACCTAGAACAAAACTGGGTTTTCTTCTTTCTTCTGATGATTTCCCCTAGCTTATTAAAATTAACTGGCTTGGTGGCGTGTGTATATATATATATATATATTTTTTTTTTTTAAATGGGCAGGCATTGGAAAATGAACCCAGGCCTCTGACATGGCAAGTGAGAATTCTGCCACTGAGCCACCATCTACTACCCAGCATATTTTTTTAAATGCCTTTTAATGAACAGGTGTTTTTCCTTTAATGGAAATTGAGATATGGCCATAATATAAGCTACAAGTTTTTTTTTTTTTTTTTTGTACTTGTTGTTAGGTCCTTGTCTTGATAGAGAGCAATAAATATCTGGGCATAGGGAACTTCTGACTACTTTCCCTGTCTTTTACAGACTGGAGGATGGTATTATAATTGAGAGTCCTATTGGAGGGCTATACTTCCCCAATATTTAGCCTATATTGAGCAGAGAAGCTTTATATTTGGCCACAATGGGTTTAATGGAGAAGAATTTTTTTCCAATTTCCCTCATTCTTACAAAAGAGATATAATTGTGAGATAGCTGACTGTCCTATTTGTGGGCCAGTGTTGGCTGTCCACCAGGCAATATTGTGGCTAGGCAATATTGCAGTAGCCTGGGAGCAGTATCCATTTTTAAGGAGGAGGGGGAAGAAAAAGGGAGAATTTCCTACTGGATCCTTGAATCCCACATTGCCAGCCTGATATTTGAGTGCTGATCCCATGTCACCTTTATTTTTGACATATATTTTTGCTGGGTACAGACTTCTAAAATTTGGTAGTTTATTTTTCTTTCAGCACTTTTAGGATATTATTCCATTGTCTTGTTATTTCTGTACTTTTTTGTCAAGAAGTTAGCTGTCACTCCTTTTGGTAGCCTATTGTATCTAATTGTCAGTTTTTTCTCTGATTGCTTTTAAGGTTTTCTCTTTTTCTTTAGTTTACATAGTAGTTTGACTATGACGTGCTATGAAGTGGCTTTCTTCGTATTTATCCTACATAGGTTTGTGGAGCTTTTTAAATCTCTAGGATGACATTTTTCTTTATTTTTTAAAAAAAACCTTTGCCATTATTTCTTCAAATACCTTGTCTATATTATTCTTTCTCTCTTTTTCTGGGACTTCAATTAAATATATCCTAATTTATTTGACAGTATTCACATGTCTTTCATTCTCAGGTTTATTTTCATTTTTTTTCTCTTTGTGTTTCAGTTGAATAATATATATTGACCTAACTTTGATTTTACTTTGTTTTTTTCTAGTCTAAAAAAAAAACTATAAAGCTATCCAGTTAATTCATAATTTCATAATTATGTTTTTCAGTTCTAGATAGCCACCTGACTGTTTTAGACATTCCATTTCTCTGTTGAAATTCTCCATCTTTCAACTGTATTTTTCATGTCATATTTATAATAACAAATTTTGATTTAATTTCAACATCTAGGTCATCAGTTGTTCTATTTCTGTATTATGCATTCTTTCTTGAATATGGGTTACATTTTCCAGGTTATTCACATGTCTCATTGTATTTAATTGTATCTGGGCACTGGGTATTAAAGAACTTTAGAGACTGAAATAGATATTACTTTTTCTCAGAGAGAGAATATCCTTTTTGTTGTTGGACAATGAGATGAGGGACTTGGCACTTTGTTTTAATCAGGAATTGAGTTGAGTCTAGACTGGATTGCAACTTAGGTAGTTTTACCTCACTTCTTGTTTCAAATAGAAAGTAGAAAATTATTCTGAAGGAGGCTGTGTGGATGGTGGGGGGAGGAAACATGGTTTGCAATGTCACATAAAAACTGGTTTGTGGGGCTACAAGGGTTGTTCAGTGGTAGAATTCTTACCATGTGGGAGACTGGGGTTTGATTCCTGGCCCATGCATTTCCCCCCACCACCCCCCAAAAATTCAACAAATTGTGTTGCAGTAATGGGATAGTCACATGGAAAAAGAATGAAATGTCATACAGAAAAAAAAAAGAAGAAGAAGCTGGTTTGTGCAGTTTATTTGAGGACTGCAGTGAAGTGGGATAGGAAGAAAGCTATTAGCATTTACTGATGATCAGCTTTGCTGCAGGCCCTTTATTGTAATGTTTCACTTAAACTTTAGGCAAGCCTATTAGTTGGCTTTCATTTTACAGGTGAGGAAATCAAGGATCTAGGACGTTAAGTACTAATAATTGGTACAGGCTCACACAGTTATTAAGTGACTCAGTTGAAGTTCAATATCAGCTTTATATCAGTTCAAAATCTCTGCTTTTTTTTAAAAGCTTTTCTTTTTAGGAAAGATTTTAGTTTTTCTGCTGTGACTGAAGTATCTAGGGTGAATAGAGAATGCATTCATGCCACTTCTGATGACCGAAACTGTATTATCATAGATCAGACGTTTTAAACCTGGGTCCTTGAATCCTTACAAACAGAGGACAGACCTGCTGAAATTCTGGATGAAATCTGTACTAAAAATGTATATTTGGTACCTGGTCTGTAGCTTTCATCAGTCTATCAAAGGCAGGACTGCTCTATTGCACATTGTATTCTAGGTGAGTGAGGTCCCTGATGTTGTGCCACTCCAGCTCACTTGGAGCTGGGCGTGCAAAAAGAGAAGATATAATGTCACAGGTAATAAATGATATGAGGGAGTAAAACAGTACATTTGAGGAAGTGGATCCCACCACTTTGAAAGCATGGGCATTTTGACAGAGGTGATTCTGACATGATTTTTGCCCTCCTGGAGCTCACTGTTTAGTAGGAGAACTGACATGAAACAAGCAAACATGGTAAAGAGGAGGAACTGTGTAAGGCCAAGTCCCAGAGATTGGAAACATTCCAAATGGTTAGAATCCATATCAGAGCAGTAGTGTGACTGGGAAGTCAGGCAGAAGCCAGCTCTGGGGTAACCTTGTGTGCAGAGCAGAAGAGTTTGTATTTATTGTATGGTCTGATTTTTCATAAGCTTTTCAGGTTAAGGATCCATTTGACAATCCAAGGAAAGTTATAGCAACCCTTTTACAGAAAAACAGATTTGCATATATATAAAAATTTGTGGGACATCAGGAGGTTTATGAACCCTTTCTCTCAGATCGAGGAACTTTGTAGTATATGATGGGGTGTCTTTAGGGAGTTTTAATAATCAATGTTGTATAATCTTATTTATGTACCAGAAAAAAGATCACATAGCAGTTTTGGAGGGAGCTAATATTTGGATAGAGGTGCCATGTTAGCAAGCCAAGGTAGAGAAGTGATGATGACTTGAGTGTTGATAGTAGGGGAAGAGGGGGCAAGGTAAACCATATCTTAGAGGGAGTATCTGTAGGACTTGGGTATTGACTGGATATGGAGATTGAAGAGAGGAAGAAGTCTGATCTTTTCACCTTCCTTTTCTTAGGAGTGAGTATTCACATCCAGTGGTTTCAACATATTCAGGGGCTTTTCTGCCTTTCATTGTAGAGGTCCCACCAAACAGTTGATATCTGCCTCACTCCTGTGACTAAACTGTGGAAATCTGGCAGTGTCACTTCTCCTTTCTAGATCCGCCATGATTAAAAAACAGCTTCTGAGCTATATCCAATGCCTTCCTTCTCAACCAAAGATGACTCTGCTGGGGAGACAGATCTCCCACTGTTTTTGGCAATGAAATTAACTTTCTTAAGGAGGTTTTTCCCACAGGATTTGTTAGTCAAAGTATCAGAGTATTGCATCAGAGATGATTAAATGCAGCAACCACAAATTGCCTCCAATTGGAGAAGTTGGGATGCAGTTTATAGGTTTGCATGCTCTCAGCATGAATATTTCAATTAGATAAAAGCCTCATCTCTCACAGTAGCCACACATTTCTTGGTTCTGGAACCCTGCACAAATCCAATGACTGCCTTTGGGTGGGTCTTCTGATTTTATATGTAGTATTGGGGAGAGTTTTAAATATATTTGCTTTAATGAAGATGTTGGCAAATGGATTAAGCCAGGCTGGAGTCAGCAAAGCACATTTAAATTAATTATTTGGTATTTTTATTTTAAATTGTTCTCTCTCAATTTCTTAGAGCTCTCTGTCACAGTATACATTATTTGTATTTAGGGTAAAGATATAAATTCTAATTTTTATTTAAAGGAATGTCTGTGGAGTTTTGATCTATGAAGATATTTGAGTTATTTTGGAATGTGGACTAAATGAAAAATGTTTCTGCCAAGGTGCTACTGGTTTGACTTACATGCCTAAGATTTCAAAGGAATTGATAAATCCCTGAGAGAAATAAGTGGGGGAATGAGCCCATTCCCATACATGGAAATACTGCAAACCTTTTCTTCAGACTATCATTGCATTTATTGAGTTTGAGGAACAAACGTGTTCCTCAAACAAGTTTGGGTAGATGTTGTTTTTTTTGCTGGTGTTATATAAACAAAGCCTCTGCTACTTTAGAGTGAGGAATGAAATAATGGTTCAAATTATGTGACTAAGTTGTACTAGTCTAGACTCCTTAGCTGGAGGGAATGGAAACTTGCTATATAAATTTGCCCAAGTAAAATAGGGGCTTATTTGGAAGGGTTAAAGAAATTCTCACATTAGCAAAAAATCAGGAGCCGTACCTGAGTTCCTCGGAAGCTTACTAGGTTGGAATTACATCCACTGTAGCTTTGGAATCCAGCTGCTGTAGGCCATGGGACTATGTGCTGGCGTTTGGCTGTTAATGTGACTTTGCATCCTTTCTCTCTATGTGCTCTTTTTTTTCCTCTCAGGGCTGATAATAATCATGTGGGCAGAAGTTGGGAGGAAGAGAAAAAGTTGAATCCTGAGATTTGGGGAGGGCTGTGGGCAGAACGGATAAGGAGAGATTCTACTGCTGGTTCTAAATGGGTATATTGCTTCTAAATAAAATAGTTTTTATAATAATTATAGCCTCTACTATGAATGAGATACTATGCTAAGAATTTTGCCTATTCTCCTCTTATTTAATTTAATCCTCATAACAACTGTTTAAAGATGAAAGGATTATACCTGGTTTACAGAAAAAGAAGCTGGGGCTCAGAATGTAAAAGAATAAAGATTGACCTAAGGTCATAGAACAAACAAATGCAAAAACCAGGATTAAAACTTGTGTCTGTCTGACTCTAAAGACTAGACTTCTGAGCCCTTATTGCATACGGTGACTCAGCTTAAGAATTTACTCCCTTCTCTAACTTTTGAGAGAATTTTGTTCTGTACACTTGTTCTAGTTTGCTAGATGCAACACACCAGAGACAGATTGGCTTTCAATAAAAGGAGATTTATTTAGTTAATGTGTAGTTCTTCAGAGGAAAGGCAGCTAACTTTCAACTGAGGTTCTTTCTTATGTGGGAAGGCTCAGGGTGATCTCTGTTGGCCTTCTCTCCAGGCCTCTGGGTTCCACCAACTTTCCCCGGGGTGATTTCTTTCTGCATCTCCAAAGGCCTGGGCTGAGCTGTGAGTCCTGAGATGAGGTATGCTGAGCTGCTTGGGCTGTGCTACGTTGAACACTCTCATTTAAGCACCAGCCAGTGAAATCAGACATCATTCATTGTAGCAGGCATGCTTTCATGCATTGTAGCAGGCATACTTCCTAGCCAACTGCAGATGTAATCAGCAACAGATGAGGTTCACGTACCATTGGCTCATGTCCACAGCAATCGAACTAGGCACCTTCACCTAGCCAAGTTGACACCTGAACCTAACTACCACAACACTCAAAGAGGAAGGAGAGGTAAGACAAGAGTTTCCAGTTATAATATGATGAAATATGATCCAACTGTGCTTTTCAGGATAAGTTACACTAGCTGCTATAACAAACAAATCTAAAATCTTAGTGTCATCAAACAATGCATGCTTATTTTATCCCTCTCTTAAGAGTCCAGTGAAAATATTTCTGTTTGGGTGATTCTCTAAAGTAGCTATCCTGCAAGAGGTGACTTAAGAACCTAGGCACCTTTCGTCTTGTACCTGTACCATCTTTAACACTTTGTCTCTAAAGTCACTGAAGAAAGGAGAAAAGTGAATGTGAAGAAGGTCAACCAGTCTTAATTATGTGTTACTTTCATTTACAAATATTGGTAAGAAATAGACGCATGGCACCATCTAGAACAGGTATGGTGTCTGATCAGTCTCTTGTTACTTAGAAGTATCTTTAAGTTCCAAATTTATTTTTTATAGTTATACTTTTTTGCTATTACTTTCTAACTTAATTTAATGGTATTCAGAAGATATAATCTGTAAAAATAGCAATTCTTTGACATTTATTGATACTATCTTTATGGCCCTACATGGGATCATTTTTGCATAAAAACACCATATATGATTGCAAAGTGTGTATTTCATAATTTTTGGCACTGATGTTCTAAATATGTTCCGTAATTCAAATTTATCTGTATCACTATTGACGTTTTTGAAGCTTGCTTGAGAGGATTATGTGAAAATCTCTCATCATGGTGGTATATTTGGTTATTTCTCTTTGTAGTCCTGCCATTGTTTATTTATTTTATTTTAAGCTTATGCTATTAGGTATATATTTTCTAGAATTTTTAAAGATATGTTGCAATAATGTTATATAAGTCAGGAGGGGATGACCAGAATTTAATGGTTGGAACATAAATTTGGATTTGGGTACAGTCTAACTTACAAAAACACAATGACTTGAAGATCTTGGTGATTCATTTGTATTTCCTATATCAGTACTGAAGTTGAGTGGATCAGTTGGCAAAATGGCTCCATCCAGCCACTTAGGGATCAAGGTTCCTTCTAATTTGTCTGCCCATCATTCCTATAATGTTTTCCTCTGGTAGGGGCAAAGCTAGGATGTGGGCACACCTTGCTCCAGTATCATGGAAAAAGAAAGAAGGGATTTTTATTTTTCAACTCATAACTGCTTCTCCTCATCCTTCTCTTCCTCCTTCTCCTTTTCCTCCCCCTCCTTCATATTATTATTGTTGTTGTTCTTCTTTTTAAAGCTTTTTATTGAGAAATATTCATACACATACATTTGATACATGGTGTACAGTTAATGGCTCACAATATCATCACATAGTTGTATATTCATCACTATGATCATTTTTAGAACATTTGCATTGCTCCAGAGAAAGACATAAAAAGAAAAAAGAAAGCACTGATGCATACCATACCCCTTACCCCTCCCTCTCATTGACCACTAATATTTCTACCTACCCAATTTATTTCACCCTTTGTCTGCCATACTGTTTATTTATTTTTTATCCATATTTTTTTACTCATCTGTCCATACCCTGGATAAAAGGAGCATCAGACACAAGGCTTTCATAATCACACAGTCACATTGTAAAAGCGGTATTATTATATTATCATCTTAAAGAATCAAGGCTATTGGAACACAGCTCAAAAGTTTCAGGTACTTCCCTCTAGCCCCTCCAATACACCATAAACTAAAAAGGGATATCTATATAATGCATAAGAATAACCTCCAGGATAACCTCTCGACTCTATTTGAAATCTCTCAGCCACTGACACTTTATTTTGTTTCATTTCTCTTCCCCCTTTTGGTCAAGATGGCTTTCTCAGTCCGTTGATGTCAGGCCTGGCTCATCTCAGGAGTTCCATTCCACATTGTCAGGGAGATTTACACCCCTGGGAGTCATGTCCCATGTAGGATGGGCAGTGAATTCATCTGACAAGTTGACTTAGAGAGGCCACATCTGAGCAACAACAGAAGTTCTCTGGGGCCTAATTTTAAGTAGACTTAGCCTATCCTTTGCAGGAATACATTTCATAGGGACAAATCCCAAGATCAGGGGCTTAGCCTATTGATTTGTTTGTCTCCACTGTTTGCGAGAGTATCAGAAATTCTCCAAATGGGGAAGTTGAAGATTTCCTCTTTTCTCCCCAGTCTCCCAAGGGGACTTTATTAGCTAGGGTTCTCTAGAGAAACAGAATCAGCAGGAAATATCTGTAAATATAAAATTTATAAAAGTATCTCACACTACTTTGGGGATATAACAGTCCAAGATCTGTAGAGCAAGCCACGAGCTGGCAGCTCCAATGAATGTCCACAACAAACTGTCAGGAAAGACTGGCTGGCTGAAGCAGGAAGAGTGGTTGTCTCTTCTTTTTTTACATGGGCAGGCACTGGGAGTCGAACCTAGGTCCTCTGGCATGGTAGGCAAGCGTTCTTGCCTGCTGAGCCACCGTGGCCCGCCCAGTTGTCTCTTCTGATCCTCCTTCAAAGCCTCCCGGTGATTAGATTAAGTGTGACTCATTGCAGAAGACACTCCCTTTAGTTGACTGCAATCAGCTGTGGATGCAGCCAGTGTGGTCATGACTTAAGTCCATGAAATGTCCTCAGAGCAACAGACAGGCCAGTGCTTGCCTGACCAGACAACCAGGCACCATGACCTTGTTGATACATGAACCTGACCATGACAGGAACTTTGCAAATACTTCTTTAGTATCTGCCCAAATTACTCTGGGATGTATTGAGGCATCATCATACTAACCCGGACAAACCAACAAAATCTCACTCCCTGTTGAAGAGTTCAAGTACTTCGGGTGTTCAACTAAACTGACCATAAGTTAAATTAGGAAATGTACTACCCAAAATATAAATTTTGCAACAAATAAAAATCTCTTCCTTTGGTCTCACACATACTTGAAGTTTTAAAATATGGACGATATCATCCTTTACCCTGCATTTTCTGATATACACTTTCTGTTCTACCCAGATCAGCTTCATTCATATCTATAGTAAAAGTCTGATCACTTTTTAAACTTTTAAACAGTTCCTATATGGGGTACTGCTGACTTTCATAGGTTCGGAGCTCTAACTCTGAGTCTTTAGGTGTCACATAAATACCCAAAGTTTCTGAGAATAACCAGGTTATATACAAAAGCTCAGTATCTTAGAATTTAAAATTAATAGTTACACCTCTTGAATATATTTGACTGCTCTAAGAGCTTACAATCTAGAGTCCTTTACAATAGACCCTAACCTGATGACCCACATTCTTGACTTCAGTTCACTGAGTTTTTACATTATAGTTAGTCCATATGATTGAGGCATGATAATATCTGTCTTTTTGTCCTGACATTTCACTCAACAAACAGTTCTTAAGGTTCCTTCACCTACTTGCATGCCTCGCAACTTCATTCCTTCTTGCAGATGCTCAGTAGTCCATTCTATGTATACGCCACAGTTCCCCCTTCTGTTCCTCAGTCATTGTACCATTAGACCTTCTCTTCTTCCTCCTCCTTTTCCTCCCTGCCTCCTCCTTTTCCTTCATATTATTATTGTTTTTGAGAATTATTTTCTCTCAGTATCTTGAAAATATTTTTCCCTCTATCTCCCGGATTGAATGTTGCTGTTGACAAGTCAGTGCTCAGTCCAATTGTTTCTTTGAAGATATCTTTCTTTTTCCTGTTAGTTATATATACGTATTTGTTTTTGTTTACATTGGTGGCAGGGTTTTGCAGATTCACCGTGGTGTGTTTTGGTGTACATTTGTATTTATTTACCTTGCTTGTTTTGTTTTTTTTAGACCTTTTGAATCCAAATCTTGATTTTTTAGACAGCTCTAGAATAGTTTCAGCATTTTTTACCTCAACTATTGCCTCAGCCCTGCTCTAACTTTCCTCTTCATCTGGAAATGCCAAAATGCTAATTAGATATATGTTAGATACTACCACATTATTCTCTGTCTTTTAACCTGTTCTTCATATTTTCCATTTCTTTATTTCTTTGTTTCTGTACTGCAGTCTGAGTAATTTCTTCAGAAATATTTTTCCAGTTCTGTAGTTAAGAATACTTTAGTTGTATCTGGTCAACTGCTAAACTTATCCCTTGTGTTTTTAATTTCAATTATTACATTTTTCATTTTGAGAAGTTCATTTTTTTTTTCTTTAAATCTTCTTGGTCATTTAAAATAGTTTCTTGCTCATATTTTTATTTTTTTATTTTTTTTATTTTTTGCATGAGCAGGCACTGGGAATCAAACCCGGGTCTCTGGCATGGCTCTAGCTCATATTTTAATCTTTATTTATTTAAACATTTTATATGAATTTATGATAAAAAATTCTTAGGAGAGACTTTACTCCTTTATCCAGGTACATACAGGCAATTTTCCTTGTAGTCCCTTGGGAAGGGGGTTCAGATTTCCATTTGGGGTTTCAACTTTATAAAGTGATTTGAAGTTGACATCTCCCATTAAATCCCTCATTTTAGGCATGCCCTGAAGACCCTGTACATCGAACGTCAATATCATCTGTATCAGGCAAATGCTCTCAGGGTAATAGAAAGCGTCAGTGACAGGTTTGTATGTCTGGATTCTTCTTCACTTTCTGTTTGATTCTGAGTATTTCTTTCTTTCCACTCACTGATGTATTAAAATAGAATTTAAGTCTTTTCTCTTGCATTTTATGGGTTGTTTGCAATGTGAGGATCATTTGGTATATTTATTCTGCTGTACCAAAAGAAATGGAGGTATTTTGCCTTTTTTATTTTAGAGTTTCTAAAATAAAAGTTGATAATTATAACACATTCCTTGAACTAAAAGAGATAGCAAAGAATGCAGAAAACTCTATTCTTCCTGAAGTCTTGAAAGATCATTTAAATTAAATTAAAGGGCTGTTGGTATTACATTATTTGAGGTTTAGTAAATTTAACTTTTATTTCTTCTTCAAGATTTGAATATCCTCTTTATGTAGGCTGGTCAGACTGTGGATGGAATAGGGAGCTGCTTATGCAGTGGTAATTTTGTAAGTACTTCTCACTCCTGTTCCTGATGTTCAAAAAATGGATTAAGGAACCAAACCAGGGTGATAGTTCTTTGTATATCTGTCTCTTCCATTTGCAAAAATTTGAATGGAGGAATTATATGAATTGGAGAACGGCATGGATGATTCTGAGCACACTTTCTGCCCATGAGAGCTTTTAGCTACTGTTCCCACTTGGGCTTAAACAGTGGACTATGTAATTTGAAATCTTAAACTGGGGCCAGTACCTAGTCCCATAGCAGTATGAGTCAGTCTCTCTCTCTCCTCTCTTTCTCTTTCCCTCCCCCCCATTCTCCCTTTCATTCTCTCTTTCACTCTCTCTCTACCTCCCTCAATTTTCTTTAGGTATGTTATGCTGGATGAAGACTTAACCTGCTTATTTATCTGTGCATCATATATTTTATATATATAATGCATCTTTTTACTTATTGTATTGCACTTTTCATGGTGTATGTTCTGTGTTCTGACTTTTGTCTGTGTATATGTGTGAGCTTTTCTGAATCTTTTGATACCTGATCTTTCTTAATGCAGAGGAATTTTGCCTGGGGTATGCTTTTAAGCTGAAAGCTAGAAATCATTTTCTTACTTAATTACTGAAATGGCTCTTCAAATGTAATTTGATATTAAATTCCTATACTGTATTGTTGGTTTCACTTTTAAGAATAGCAACACAATGGACAAATGTTTTCCATCAAATATGTTTGATGACTGATATTTTGGTTTGCCAGTATAATGAAATGAGATTAATGCTGCCAGATTTGCTTCTTTTTTTGCCCTCTTCATTTTTGTTTAAAGAACGACTGGTTAAATTAGCAGGGTCGGAGACATGCAGCTGCTTTCTTCATGTGCTGCATAATTTTGCTCCCTTGATTTCCTGGTTTACTTGGCAAGGTTTCTACATCAATGTTTAAATAGGAAAATGTCCTGACCAACTGAAAAACCCTTGTGGTTCCTACATTCATTTATAAAGCAACACTTGATAATTTCCCAAATGGGAGAGCATCACAGTTGCTTGAAACGTATAACTTATGCTGCTCTGGGGATCAGGGCAATTTTTACTTTTAATTGTTTTTTTTCATTGGGGCTAAAGGCTGGAGCTACCTTTCAAAATTTAAAGACAAAATAATAGCTGTCTAAGTCAGGGAAATCCAATTTCCAAAATAAACAGTTTCCCAAGGAGGCTTTATAGCAATTGGCTAGTAAGGAATTGGTAGGGTTTAGGCTGGAGGAAATTTATTGATGATCTCTGACAATGTACACCCGGCTAACACTTGTGAACTTTGTTCATTTTTGTCACCTCTGAATCCATAATAATAAACTTTCACCCAACTTCCAGCCAAGACATTTCCATTTTGACAGCCAGATCAATTGGGGGTGCTGATAGAGTTTCTTTTTAGACAGGGATTAGCCCAATTTTTAAGTTTTAACTCTTGAACCAGACAATCCTGACCAGCTTGGAAAAAAAAAAAAAAAATCTGTAACTACAAACCACTTGTCTTTCTCTGTGGACTCACTAGGGGTTGACAACCACCAACTCTGTGTCTGCTGATTCCTTACCACCCTTTCCACACTCCCTTTTGCAATTGGATATTTGAGTCATTTTCTGCCTTGGCCCCTTCTCCTGTCACTGTCCTGATTAACTTGTGTCAAGGGGGAAATATGAGCAGGTAATCTTGGCCGTAGCTATGTGACTCATCTGCTGGTTGGACAGAATCAGGAACAAGTGGAAATGTCTATTGCTCTCCTCTTGGCCCTCACCAGGCTGCCCTAAGTGTGCTAGCAGGCTGTAAATAACCCTTGGCTTGTACTTGAGTTCTCCCTCTTTTAGGTCAGAGTCTTGGCAGATGTGCACGTCTTGCTGTCAACATATTATCGTGAGCCTACAACCACAGCCCTTGATATGAAAGGAGCTCTGCCTGATGGTCTGCTTCACTGAAGGTGACATGACCGTTTGCTTAGGCCACAGGGTGTTCTGCACTGCTGAGGCTCTCGGCTCATAATGTCTGTCAGCTGTGGACTTAGAAAGGGCTTAGCAATTAAATTCTGGGAGAAGATTCACTGTGGAAACTATGTGGAGCATGAATGCTCTTGAAAGTCCCTTAAGTCAGGGATTTATTATATGACACTAGGTCCATGCGAGAGAGTTCATGCTAGACAGAGAGGGAAGAGAGAGGAGAGGCAGGAAAAGGGAGAATTGTGTATTTTTAAAATTAAAATAAAAAACAAAACAAAACTCTGGTGTAGCTCTAGCTCCCAACAGCATTTGGAGGCTTTCAGGCTTTGTGGATGTCAGACCACAGACATTACTTCCTTCTTTTTACAACACAATTGAATAAGCACTGGGTAATTGGGTGGCTTGTGGTAAGCTGTAATTATAGACGAAGGTTCCATTTGCAAGTGGAAAATATTTCGACCTGATTGGATGTCTGAGGCACCTAAGTTACTGAAAAATAAAAGTAACTTAAAAGAGCACTGTCGTTCCACACCAATGCAAGGTGTTGGCATGGGGGTGGTGTATGGGAATCTGCATTTTGTGCATGATTGTTCTGTAAACCCACAACCTCTCTTATAAAGAAAAAAGAAAAGCACAGGGTGAACAACATTGGAAAATTAAGCAGAGAGTTTACACAGAAAAGATGACTGTTAAAACTTTTGATCCAGAATGCAATAGAAACTCTAAATATTGACAGCCAATTTTTTTCATTTCTGCTTGTTCTCATGTCCTCTTTGGTTACTGCAGTCTGATTAATGAATGGGCATTTGAATGTGAGTATTAAATTTGGATTGGAGACATAGACCTGTACTCTTGCTTCAGGATGAAATTTAAACGGGATGCGCTCATCATTTTTATAGAGATAGTTCTTGATTTACAAAACCTGTAATGTCATGAGTCTCATGTGCTTCTCTAGGTTTCCTTCTCCCCCCTAACCCATCTCATCTCACCCTGCCCCAGTTCTGACCTCTCATCCCTTAGACCCCTGCCACCATCATCTGTGTGAGAATCTCTGCTTCTTATCATAGAAGTTACTATGAACCTTTTGTAACTAAGAAAAGTCTTGGCAGGGACCACCACCTTGCATGTAGAATACAAAGTGAATACAACCTGCCCTGCTATTGCTTCTGGTCAGAGAGAGGTAGTGCAGGGAGGTGTGGAATGGGCTTACCTGTGCCACTGCCTCTGCTGCCCCTGGAAGAAGTTGGCTCTGACCGTCCTATACTGAGCTCTGATTTCCTGTTGAATAGTGGATTAGCAAGGGTTCTCTAGAGAAATAGAATGAGCAGGATTGTAGATATAAAATTCATAGAAGTGTGTCACGTAACCATGGGAATGTAGAGTCCAAGGTCTGTAGGGCAGGCCACAAGCTGGTAACTCCAATGAAGTTCTTCAGTGAGCTCTCAGGAGAGGTTGGCTGGACAACTGGGGGAAAGGAAGAGTCCAAAATCTGTAGGGCAGGCTGTGAAGCTGGCAACTCTGATGAAAGGTCTGAATAAACTCTACATGAAAGGCTTGCCAGCTGAAGTAGAAAGACTGATTGTCTCTTCTGAATCCTTCTTAAAAGCCTTCTGATGATTATATTAAATGTAACTCATTACAGAAGACACTCCCTTAGCTGATTACAAATACAATCAGCTGTGGATGCAGCCAGTGTAATCATGATTTAAGTCCATGAAATATCCTCATAGCAACAGAGAGGCTAGCGCTTGCCGACCAGACGACTGGGCACCACCATGACCTGACCATGACAAATAAATTCTATAGAACTCATTGTAATATATCTTCCAGGGACATCGTGGGTAAAAAGAATTGTGTGGATTGCCTTGGGAATCTGTGTACATGGGTTTTGTGGGCAAATGGGATCCAAGTTTAAACAATAAACTTAGGAAGGAATTTATGGATTATCCTTTTTTGAGAATGTGTGGTTTTCTATTGTAAATAATGCTTCCTCTTTGTCCTGCTTTCCCTTTTTCTTTAATTGAAATTTTATTACTGCTCATATACATATAACATTTTATAAATGACAGAAATTCATAAATGTGACATTATTGTATGTTTTGAATTTTTTTTCTGTTGCAGAATTTAATTTCTTTTCTTTATGCTTGGCTCCTATCTCCTTCTATTCCCCCCACTCCCCAACTTTATTTATATCACTCTCTTCTTCCATAAGATAACACAAGCTAAACAACCATGTGCGTATCCTGCTGTATTTTTCTATGCTTATAAGTTCATATGAGTAATACATCACAGACACACTTATATAATCATATACAAATATCACACATATAGTTTTTGGTCAATATCTCCCTTTCTTCTCAAAGAATTGTATTGTATATGCTTTTATGTATTTTGCTTTTTTCACTTAGCATTACCTTATAGAATTCTTGCCAACTCACCAGGTTTTTGTTTGCTTTTAAATGGCTTTTTAGTAGTTTTGTGAATGGATATATCAAAGTTTAATACAATAATCCCCCTATGGATGAACATTTACTTTTGTGTGTGCGTGTGTGTGTGTGTTTTGCTTGTAGAATGTTGCAATTAACACCCCTGCTCATATTTCCTGTTGTAAATGGTACTCAGGTACTCTAATTGATATAGGATAGATCCCTAGGAGTGAGTTGGTTCTTTCAAACATATTTAAGGATTCTTAATTTACATATAGATGTTGCTAGTTTGCTATCTCCAAAGCTTTTAATAATTCATTCACATCCTCACCAGCGATATGTGGAAATACTTTCCCTCCATATCCCTGGAAGCAATATGCGTTACCAGACTTTTTCATTTTTGTCTGTTTAATATATCCTTGTTATTTTAATTTTAATTTTCCAGACTGCTAGTTTATTTTAATGCATTTCTTGGTTTTGCTTTTCTCTGAGTTGCCTAGGCTGCCTTTGCTGCCCCAGGTTTACCCCTATTGTAAATTTATGAGACAAATTATATTGTAGATACAAACACTCGGACTGCCCCCTCCATTACAAATGCTTTTTGCAAATCTATTGTTTATCTTGTAGATGTGATGCTCCTGTATATTATGCAATTTTTGAAATGTAGACAAGTATATGTATCTTTTTTTTTTTTTTTACATCTTTTTAGTGTCCAATCTTGGTTAATATCTCTGCCCCGTAGATTGTACAGGCAAAGCTAGATTTTCTTGTAGAATTTTAATTAATTTATTTTTAACTTAAATATTAATGACATTGGTATTTATTAAACAAAATGAGAACTCTCATTTCTCGTTGAATTAAAATAGTCCATTTGTCCCATCAAATTCTCAAATATGTGGGCATCTTATTTTGGATTCTCTGTTCTAGACCAATGATCTTTTAAGTCTAGCTCATTTATTGTAATATTCAAATTCTCTATTTCTTTATTGATCCTCTGTCTAGATGTTCTGTCCATTGATGAGAGTGGGGAATTGAAGTCTCCAACTATTATGGTATATGTGTCTATTTCCCTTTTTAGTGTTTGCAGTGTATTCCTCACGTATTTTGGAGCATTCTGGCTCGGTGCGTAAATATTTATGATTGTTATGTCTTCTTGTTTAATTGTTCCTTTTATTAGTAGATAGTGTCCTTCTTTGTCTCTTTTAACTGTTTTACATTTGAAGTCTAATTTGTTGGATATTAGTATAGCCACTCCTGCTCTTTTCTGGTTGTTATTTGCATGAAATATCTTTTCCCAACCTTTCACTTTCAACCTATGTTTATCTTTGGGTCTAAGATGTGTTTCCTGTAGATAGCATATAGAGGGATCCTGTTTTTTAATCCATTCTGCCTGTCTATGTCTTTTGATTGGGGAATTCAGTCCATTAACATTTAGTGTTATTACTGTTTGGGTAATATTTTCCTCTACCATTTTGCCTTTTGTATTATATATATCATATCTGATTTTCCTTCTTTCTACACTCTTCTCCATACCTCTCTCTTCTGTCTTTTCATATCTGACTCTAGTGCTCCATCCAGTATTTCTTGCAGAGCTGGTCTCTTGGTCACAAATTCTCTCAGTGACTTTTTGTCTGAAAATGTTTTAATTTCTCCCTCATTTTTGAAGGACAATTTTGCTGGATATAGATGTCTTGGTTGGCAGTTTTTCTCTTTTAGTAATTTAAATATATCATCCCACTGTCTTCTAGCTTCCATGGTTTCTGCTGAGAAATCTACACATAGTCTTATTGGGTTTCCCTTGTATGTGACGGATTGTTTTTCTCTTGCTGCTTTCAAGATCCTCTCTTTCTCTTTGACCTCTGACATTCTAACTAGTAAGTGTCTTGGAGGACGCCTATTTGGGGTGCGCTGCACTTCTTGGATCTGTAATTTTAGGTCTTTCATAAGAGTTGGGAAATTTTCAGTGATAATTTCTTCCATTAGTTTTTCTCCTCCTTTTCCCTTCTCTTCTCCTTCTGGGACACCCACAACACGTATATTTGTGTGCTTCATATTATCATTCATTTCCCTGATCCCCTGCTCAAATTTTTTCCATTCTTTTCCCTATAGTTTCTGTTTGTTTTTGGAATTCAGATGTTCCATCCTCCAGTTCACTAATTCTATCTTCTGTCTCTTTAAATCTACCATTGTAGGTATCCATTGTTTTTTCCATCTTTTCTACTTTGTCCTTCATTCCCATAAGTTCTGTGATTTGTTTTTTCAGACTTTCTATTTCTTCTTTTTGTTCAGCCCATGTCTTCTTCATGTCCTCCCTCAATTTATTGATTTGGTTTTTGAAGAGGTTTTCCATTTCTGTTCGTATATTCAGAATTAGTTGTCTCAGCTCCTGTATCTCATTTGAACTATTGGTTTGTTCCTTTGACTTGGCCATATCTTCAATTTTCCTAGCATGATCCATTATTTTCTGCTGGCGTCTGGGCATTTAATCAGAGTTCCCTGGGTGTGGGACCCAGCAGGTTGAAAGATTTTCCTGTGAAATCTCTGGGCTCTGTTTTTCTTATCCTGCCCAGTATGTGGCGCTCGTGGCGCTCGTCTGTCTGCGGGTCCCACCAGTAAAAGATGCTGTGGCTCCTTTAACTTTGGAAAACTCTCGCTGTGGGGGAGGATCGCCAACCGAAGCAGCTTAGGGGAGTTTTGATTCAAATCTTCCAGCCGGCCCGGGAGTCTGCACGTGGGGGGGGGGGGGCACCGGCCGCCGCAGCTTGGGGAAGTGCCGATCCAACGTTCCCAGCCGGACCGGGAAGCCACGTGTGTGGAAGGGACCCTGTTCGCCGGTCTCCGTGGCTTGGGGGCCTCCTATCCAATTCTCCCAGATGGCGCGGGAGGCCGCACGTGGGGGGGGCGCCGACTACCGCAGCTTGAGGGGACCGCCTGTCCAATTCTCCCAGCCGGCCCGGGAAGGAGGGAGGGAGGGACTCCGGCCGCCAGCCGCCCCGGCCTGGGGAAGCGCGCGCCCCTCGGGTATCTCACCGGAGCGGATTCTCCCTGCCGGTTCAGCCTTTCCAGAATGGGGTACACTGTCTTTTTGGTCTCTGTCGTGGCTCTGGGAGCTGTTCTGTACCGTTTCTATTTCTTTAGTAGCTGTTCTGGAGCAGGAACTAAGACCCGCGCATCTTACTAAGCCGCCATCTTCTCCAGAAGCCCCAATGATCTTTTGTCTATCCCTAGATCAATATAATGTGGACTACAGTATAGTTGGCTTCACAGAATGGTTTGATAATCTGGCAGGACATGTCTCCCTTTCCAGCGTCTTCTATTTAAAATTTTTGACTTTTCTTTGGGATTTGTTATTACATGGAAATTTTAAAATCATTTTATCCATTTCCAAAACTCCTTAATTTATGTTTATGTAAGTATATATGTATGTGTAATTAAATATGCATATATAGGTATATTTCTACATATGCCTAATGCATTTTTTGGTAAATTTCTCCTAAATATTTTACAATATTAATCCCTATGGTGACTGTAATTCTTTTCTATTTTCCTTTCTAGTTGCATATTAGTTCCAGTAATTTTTTCCCCCAAAGTATCTTGATTTTAAATATCAGCCAAAAGATATATTTCCAATGTTCTTTTCAGTTATTTTAGGTTGTCTTATCTTTTTTAAACTTACTGGTGAAATTGAGTGCCCCTGATATTTCTTGATTTAATTTTAACAGTTTTATTGTCATCCATGATAATACTTTCTAATGGTTTTGACAGTAGTCCTTATTACCTTTAAGTGGTTTTCTTTAACTCTACTTTGCTTAGGAATATTTAATAAGAATGGCATTTGTATTTTACAAAATCTATTTTCATCATCTTTGATATCATCATTTATTTTTCATCCTTTAAACTAATGGGTGATGAACTCAGTTGATATATTTCCTGAGAACGATCTACCCTTGTATTCTTGAAATTAACCTTTCTGGGTCAATAGTGGTTTACTCATGTGCTACAAAGCTAGATTCTTTTAAATATATTTATTTAGAAACTGTGTTTTCATTTCATAGAAAAATGAGGTTTTTTTTTTTGCGCTTTCTTTACTAAGTTTTTGAAGTAAAAGTTACACAGCGTTCATAAAATGAATTGGAAGAGCTGTCTAAATTTTTCTCTGCCTAGGTTCATTGAATTAACATTATTTTATTTTTAAAATAAACATAATAAACTTTATTTTTGGTGTACAGTTCTGTGAATTTTAATATACATATATATTCATGTAACCACAACTACAACACAGAACAGTTTCATCATCTCAGAGTACGCCCTTGCCCTATCCCTTTGTAGTGACACCTCCCCCCACCAAAAATGCTGGCAACCACAGACTTGTTCTCCACTCCAGTTTTGTATTTTTAAGATTGTCGTATGAATAGAATCATAGAGTATATAACCTTTGGAGACTGGTTTCTTTTACTCAGCATAAAGCCTTTGAAATTCACCATGTTGTTACAGGAATCAATAGTTCTCTTGTTTATTCATTCAACCATTGAAGGCCATTTGGGTTGTTTCCAATTTTAGACGATTATGAATAGAGCTGCTATAAACATTCATGTGCAGGTTTTTGTGTGAACTTAAGTTTTAATTTCTCTAGGGTAAATCCCTAAGTGTAGGATTGCTGGGTCATAAGGTAAGTGTATGTTTCACTTTATGAGAAGCTGCCAAACTGTTTTCCAGAGGGTCTGTACCATTTTGCATTTCCATAAGCAATGTATGAGTATTCCAGCCGTGCAGCCTGCTTGCCAGCTCTTGATATTGTTAGTATGTTTTTTTTTATCTTAGCCATTCTCATAGGTGTGCAGTAGTATCTCATTATGCTTTTAATTTCCATTTCTCTAAAAGCTAAAGTTGTTAAATATTTTTATGTGTGTGGGCGTATTTGTCATCCAATGTATCTTCTTTGGTGAAGTATCTGTTTAAGTCTTTTGTTTCTTTTTACCTGGGGTTGTTTGTGTTCTTACTTTGGAGTTTTGATACTCTTTATAGATTCTGGATTCCAGGCCTTTGTTTGCAGATTGGTTTCTTCTAGCCTATATCTTCATTTTACATTCTTTAACCATTTCCTTCTCAGATTTGAAAAAAAAAATGGTTTAATTTTAATAAAGACCAATTATAGATTTTTCTTTTATGAATCATACTTTTGGTGTTGTATCTAAAAATTATTTGCTTATTCCCAGTAATGAAGATTTTCTCTTATGTTTTCGTCTATAAGTTTTTTAGCCTAACATTTTACATTTAAATCTGTGATCTGTTCTGAGTTCATGCTTGTGGGATGCATGAGATCAAGGTTAAGATCAAGTTTATTGTACGTGGATATTCCAACACCGCTTGTTGTGAAGGCTATCCTTTCCCATTGATTTGCTTTTGCACCCTTAACGAAATTAGTTGGACACATTTGTGTGAGTCTATTTTTTTTGACTTTTGATTCTGTCCCAGTGATCCAGTTGTGAATCCCTTCATTAATACCACAATGTTTTGATCACTGAAGCTATGTAATAAGACTTAAAATTGGGAAGTTTGAGTTCTCCAACTTTCTTCTTTTTCGTAATTGTCTTGGCTACTCTAGTTTCTTTACCATTGCATATACGTTTTAGAATCAGCTTGCATATAAATGCAAAAGAAATCCAGCTTTGATTTTGACTGGAATCGTGTCAAATCTATATATTGACTTGAGGAGAATTGATATTTTTAATATGTTGTCTTACAATCCATTACCCTAGTATCTCTCCAAATATTTTGGTCTTTGATTTCTTTTGTCACTGTTTTGGAGTTTACATCATACAGATCCTATACATGTTTTGTTAAATTTTTAACTATTTACTGGATCTTTAGGTAGGGATTGTAAAAAGTTTTTGTTTAAATTTATTTCCGACTTTTCATTGCTAATATATAGAAAACCTACAGTTTTGTTCTTGTTGTCAATCTTCTATTCTGCACACTTGGTAAACTCATTTGTTAGTTCTTGAAGTTTCTATTATAGATTCCTTGGGGATTTCTATGTAGACAATTATGATGTCTGAGTATATGGACAGTTTTTCTTCCTTTCCAATTTGTATGCCTTTATTTCTTATTGTTGCCTTATTGCATTTGTCTAGTACTTCCAGTAGGATATTGAATAGAAGTAGTAAGAGTAGATATCCTATCCTTGCTCCCAGTGTAATGCCTTTCTCCATTAACTGTAATGTCAGCTGTAAGGTTTTTGCAGACGCACATTATCATTTTGAAGCACTTTTCTTTTATTCCTAAATTGCTGAGAGTTTTTATCATGAATACAAGCTAAATTTTGTCAAATGTTTTCAGCATCAACTGATATGAGCATGCTTTTTTCTTCTTTTTGCTGTAAATATGGTGGATTACATTGATTGATTTTTGAATATCAAAACAAACTTGCATTTCAAACAAAGTTTTCTTTTCTTCTACTTTCTTTGTCTAGTTTTGATATTAAAGAAATGGTAGCCTCATATAATATATGGAAAATATTTCTAGAAGAGTGTCTAAAATTGATGTTATTTTCTAAATGTTTAGCAGAGTTCACCACCCATGAAAGCATCTGGGCCTCAAGATTTCTTTTTCAGAAGTTTTAAGTTCACTTTATCATTCAATTTCTTTAATAGTTACAGAACTATTCTGATTATTTCTTCCTCCATGAATTTTGGTAATTTATAGTTTTTGAGAAACTGCTCCATTATCATTTTTCTGTGTTATCAAATTTATGTGCATAGTGTTATTTGTAGTATTCACTTATCCTTTTTTTTTTTTTTTTCTGCATGGGCAGACACTAGGAATTGAACCTGGGTCTCCGGTATAACAGGTGAGAACTCTGCCTGCTGAGCCACTGTGGCCCGCCCTCACTTATCCTTTTAATAATGTCTGTGGGGTGTTAGTGATATCTAATTTTCATTCTTTTTTTTTACATGGGCAGTCACCGGAAAATAAACCTGGGTATCTGGCATGGCAGGAGAGAACTCTGCCACTATGCCACCATTGTCTGCCCCAATTTTCATTCTTGATATTTGCAATTTATATTGTTTCTTCTTTTCTTAGTCTCTCTAGAGGTTTCTCAATTTTGATGATGTTTTAAAGAACCAATTTTTTGTTTCATTGATTTTTCTCTAATGGTTTTCCCTTTTCAGTTTCATGGATTTCTGCTCTTTATTATTTTATTTCTTTGGCTGCTTAGTGTTTATTTTGCTCTCTTTTTCTAGTTTCTTTTTTTTTTTTCTTTTTCTAGTTTCTTAAGGTAGGAGCTTAATTATTGATTTGAGAACTTTTTTTTCTAATATAAGCAGGTATTGCTTTAAATTTCCCTCTACACACTGCTTTAGTTATATCCCACAAATTTTCAAATGTTGTATTTTCATTTTCCTTCAGTCCAAAATATTTAATAATTTCCTTTGAGACTTCCTCCTTGAACCATGGAATTTTAGAAGTGAGTTGTTTAATTTTCAAGTATTTTGAGTTTTTTCATGTTTTTGTTATTGATTTCTAGTTTAATGTAATTATTTTCAGAGAATGTATTTGTATGACTTCAATAATTGTAAATTTGTTAAGTTTAAAAAATTTGTTTGCATTTTTTAAAAAGCTAAATGTGACTGAGCTATAAACCCACGTGCTTATGTTACCTTTTTCAATGGCAGGTAATTAATAACTTTTTAAATCTACTATATGGTAACTATTTTATTAAAGTTTATCCTGTTGGGTCAATTTTGTCAGTTTAATTTTGGCAGATAAGTTTACAAGGAATTATCCATTTCTTCTAGCTTTTCAAATTCGTTACCATATACTTGCCTGTAATATTCTCTTAAAACCCTTTTAATCATTTATCTATCTGTGATTATATTTTCTTTTCCATTCCTAATCTTATGTTCTCCTTCTCGCTGTCTTTCTCTTTCTCTTTTATTAAGACTCATGAAGGGTTTATTTGTGCTATCAATTCCTTCCAAGAAATAGCTTTTGGATTTACTTACAATAGTTTTTCTTTTTCCTTATACATGTGTAACTTCCTTGTTTTCCTTTGTTTATTTTTAAGGTTCTAAGATTATACCAGGGTCCTTTGATTTTCTTCTTATTCTATGGTTATAAAGATTTTGGAGGGCAGGCCACGGTGGCCTGGCATGCCAGAGGACCCGGGTTCGATTCCCGGTGCCTGCCCATGTATTTAAAAAAAAAAAAAAAAAAAAGATTTTGGAGGCACTGTTTTCTTCTAAGTAGAGATTTAGTTTTGTCCTAAATGTGTTTTTATGGGATCTTTTCATTTACCTTTCATTCCTGGTAGTTTATTTTCCATTTGATTTTTTTTTCATTACAACTCTTATTTAGAAGTATATTTTAATTTTTTTTGGTATGCTCTATAGCCGGGTAACATTTCATTCTTTTTCCATGTGAGTATCCTGCTATTACAGGACCATTTGTTGAATTTTTGTTTGCTTGTTTATTTGTTTTGGGAAGTACATGGGCCAGGAATCAAAACCGGGTCTCCTGCATGGCAGGAGACTCCTAAGAGTCTTTAAGGCTTGACTTTCATATTTTCAGAGTCTATTATTAAGTGATATTTAAAGACATGCATATAGTTGCAATATAGGTAATGCAATTATATAATGGATATATGTATATTTATGTGTGCAAATATATTTATGATATATAAATCATAAGACATAGGTATATAAATGCATTGTAAGGTACACTGCTTGCCCATACTTTCCTCTGTTGTTCCCGTTTGTAAGATCAAGTTTGGGTTTATTTATTTATTTTGTAAAATCCTTTATTGTTTTTCTCAGGTAGTATATTTGGGTGGTATCATTTATGAATTCTCACATATTTTAATAATCTTTTACCTTTCTTGGTAAATATCTCTTTTTAAATAACTTGTTTAAATGGATCTTTTGAGATCTAATTCAATTACCATAAAATCCACCTGTTTACAGCGGATTCAATACATTTTACTATAGTCACGAATTGTGCAGTCACCAGCAAGATCTAATTCCAGAACATTTTCATAACTCCAAAAAGAAACTCTGAACTTATTTCAGTCATCCCCATCTACCCTGTACTCACCACCCAGTCCTTCACATTCTGAAATTCCTACTACATGCACCTTACATCTCCTTATCTTTTTCCTCATAATTTTCATGAATTCTATCACTAATTTGCCAGAGCCACTGCTAGGCTCTGCCCCTATATGAAAGTTGTCAAACATTCCTTGGGTTTGGAGGGGTTTGGTGCAGATTAGTGTCCTGAAATGGAGATTTAAGTTTTCTTTAGACTGTTGCCTAGTAATTTTCAATCAGATTAAAGAGTTTATAAGCATCAGATTGATATTTTAACTAAGACACAAAAAGCATGAAGATGTTAATATTTGCTCAAAGCCAAACTTATGAGATTTAAATAGATAAAATTATTATAAATTAAACCAACAGACAAGAATAGACCTGTTTTGATCTTCCTTGTGATTTAGTTTATTTCTCTTAGGGAAGTTTTCAAAACATAATTTTCACAGGTATTTATGGAATTACATGTATAATTAGGGGAATAAGAGCATTTTAGTTAAAGGGAAGCTTTGTAAACAATAAAATTTAGCCACTGATGTTCATATTTTGTTTCCTAGGAGTTTCTATGTGCTTTTTGTAATTTTATTGATATACTCACATACCATATAATCATCCCTAGTGTACAGTCAGTGGTTCACAGTATCATTATATATCTTTGCATTCATCACCACAATAATTTTTTAACATTTTCATTCCCCCCCAAATAAAAAGAAAAGAACACGAAAACATTCCATATCCCTTGTCTCCTGTGTTATTTATTTATTTATTGTCCTTATTTTCTTACCATTCTGTCCATACCCTGGATAAAGTGAGTATCGGTTAAAGGTTTTCACAATCACAAGGTCACACCATGAAATCTACATAGCTATACAGTCACCTTCTCAGAATCAAGGCACCCAGATACAGTTCAACAGTCTCAGGTATTTCCTTCTAGCTATTCTACTACACTAAAAACTAAAAAGGAATATCTATATAATGCATAAGAATAACCTCGAGTGACCTCTCATCTGTATTTGAAATCTTTCAGCCACTGAAACTTTATTTTGTCTCATTTATCTCTTTCCCCTTTTGGTCAAGAAGGCTTTCTCAATCTCATGATGTTGGTTACAGGCTCATCCCTGGAAATCATGTCCTACGTTGCCAGGGAGATGTACACCCTTGGGTGTCATACCTCACATAGTTCTGCAGGTTCGAAAGTCAGCATTCCCCTATATAGCAACTGTTTAAAAAGTTGAAAAAGAGATCAGACTTCAATTAGAGATATGAATGAAACTGATCTGGTTAGGGCTAAGGTAGATCAGACTGAAGAGTAAAGGATGATATTGATGGTATTAGTGGGGAGGACAGTGAGCTTACCTACAAAGTTAGCATTTAGAGAGAAAAGCCACATCTGAGCACCAAAAGAGTTCTCTGGGGGTGAGTCTTAGGCATATTATAAGTAGGCTTTGCTTCTCCTTTGCAGGAATAAGTATCATCAGGACAAGCCCCAAGATTGAGGGCTTAGCCTATTGAATTGATAATCTCCAGTGCTTGTGAGACTATCAGGAATTCCTCAGATGGGGAAGTTTAATATTTCCTCATTTTTCACAAGTCCCTAAAGGGGACTTTGCAAAAACTTTTTTATTTTCTGCCCAGATTATTCTGGGATGAATTGAAGCTTCACACTAATCTCTACAAACCAACAAGATCTCATTGTCTCTTGAGGGTTTCAGGGAATTATGGTGTTTGAATACTGAATATATAAGTTAAATGAGATGGTGTGCTACAGATAATATAACTTTTCACCAACTAAACATCTTTTCCTTTGGTTTTACACAGAAGCTGAAGTTTTAAAACCCAGTCAATATTATCATTTACCCTTTAGTATGATTTACTTTAGTCCTAACCAGATCAGTTTCATCTGTATCTCTGAAGTCTGATCACTTTTCAATTTTTTAAACATTTGCTGTATGGGAAATGCTGACTTTTAGAACTCTAACTCTGAGTCTCATGTGTCATAAAGATACCCAAAGTTCAAGGGTATGACAAGGTCATACACCAAGAGCTCAGCATCTCAGAATTTAGAAATAACCACTACAAATCAGGAATAGCTGTGACTGCTGTAAGAACTTACCATCTAGGCACCTTTACAATAAACCTTTCCCTGAAAACCTATGCACTCAAATTCAATTCTCAGAGTTTGCACATTATAGTTAGTCTTTACCTTCTGTCTTTCCTTCTGGTGTAATACATGCCCGTAGCCTTCCTCTTTCAACCATACTCACACTCAGCTTTGTTCAGTGTACTTACATTATTATACCCATCAGATAGTATTGTGCTGGATCTTTACAATCAATCGTGGTGAACATTCTGTACTCCTTCAGCATCAAATGTCCAAGCTCTATCCTCTTTCTATCTCTGATAAAGACAGTTATGCTGGATATCGAATTCTTGGTTGGCAGTTTTCTCAGCCTTCTCACTTCTGTGTTTTTTGCAGACAAATCTACACATAGCCTTATTTGTTCCCTTATATGTGATGGATCACTTTTCTCTTGCTGCTTTCCGAATTCTCTTTATGTTTGACATTTGACAATCTGATTTGTAAGTGTCTTGGAGTAGGTCTATTCAGATCTATTTTGTTTGGGGTATGCTGCACTTCTTGGATCTTGGATTTTATGTCTTTCATAAGAGATGTGAAATTTTCAGTGATTATTTCCTCCCTTACTCTTTCTGCCCCTTTCCTTTTTCTTTTCCTTCTGGGACACCCAGAGCGTGTATATTCATGTGCTTCATGTTGTAATTCAGTTCTCTGAGATCTTGCTCATGTTTTTCTATTCTTTTCCCTATCTGTTCTTTGCTTGTAGATTTTCAAATGTTCTGTTTTTAGTTCACTAATCCTTTCTTCTGTGTCTTCAAATTTGCTGTTGTAAGTCTCCATCATGTTTTTCATCTCTTCTATTGTGCCTTTCCATCCCATGAGTTCTGCCATTTGTTTTTTCAAGCTTTCAAGTACTTCTTTATGGTCACCCAATTTCCTTTATCTCCTTTATTTTCTGTATTTCCTTCATCTCCTTTGCCATATCTTCCCTCAGCTCCTTGATTTGATTTTTATTTGATTTAGCATGTTTGTTTGAACATCTTTAATTAATGTTAGTTTGTTCCTTTGACTAGGCATGTCTTTTTGCTTCCTAGTATGGCTCCTGATTTTTTGCTAATGTCTAGGCATCTGATTTTTTTCATTAGTGTTTTCTATAGGTCATTTTCTGTCTTTTACCTAGGGATTTTTTGTTGATTGGTTTTGTTCTCTATGTTCTCTGGCATTTAGTTACTCTAGACATCTAGCATAGCTTCAGTTTAACTGTTCATAATTTTTCAGCACTTTGTTTCAGGTTCTTGCCCTGCCTATATGGAACATTTTTTGAGGAGGGTCTCCCCAGAGAGGATCAATCCCAGTCAGATTTTCCCAGACTAGACAGACCCAGGTTTTGGGAGAAGGTGTAATCAGTATCAAGTTTCCCTAAGGAGGAGACCCAACAGGTTGTCAGGCTTTCCTGTGAAGCCTCTAGATGTTGTGTTTTTCCTTTATTTGTCAGCCTGCAGCTCCCCTCCAGCATCAAGTTGTGTGGTGCCTTTAATTCTCAGCAAACCCTGTCCCTGCCAGAAGCATGGTTGAAACAGAGGCTGAAGTAGAAGATAAGCTTAAGCTATTTCTGCTTTACAGCCACTGGGGTCTGAATTATCTGAATGAGGTCTGCCACTTGAGCTGGGCCCACCCCTCCTTTTTTGGGGGGGCGGGGGGGAAGATATGCTCTTTAGGGAATCATCTCCTTTACTTGTCTAGTTACTTTGTCTTTCAGACCTATCTTAATTCTGCCCTTGCCTGTGCCAGTGCTGACAATAGAAAATACCTGAGGCTTTCTCTAATGAACTCCTTAGAATATATATTTTTTAAATTCCTTTTCAGAGCCAATCCCTACCCTCCAACTTTTGCCAGTCAAGATTTGGAGTTGGTACACAGCTCCATGCACCCTTTCTTGATGGAGAGCCCTTTTTTAGCATTCTGAGCTTGGCTGACTCCAAATGCCTCTTTTTTTTCCCTATCAGGTCCACCTTTTCTTTGCTGGGGGAGACCTCAGGGTCTTTTCCTGCTTTCTGTGGGCTTATCTGTACTCAGATCTTTTATTCAGCAATCTAAATTTGTTAATTGAAACCACAATTGGAGCTTGGTTGGGCTACCTTTCTTTTTCCCAGAGTGGGGGCAGTTTCTCCGACATAGCCTGCCATGCCTGTGGGGGAGGGGCATTTGTAGTTTGGGGCTTTTACTTACAGTTCTGCACTGTGATCTCAGCCCTCACTTGCAGACTGGTGTACGATGTATGTTTAGTCACGGATATCCCCCAAAGCCTTGTTCCAGACAGTTCCTTACTATTTACTAACTGCTCTAGAGAACTAACTCAATTCCATACCTCCCTACACCACTATCTTGCCCCACCTCCTCTGTCTGGTTTTGTCTCTATAAGATCTTGTGTGTATCTTTTATTTTGCATGGGAAGGTTCCAGAAATCGAACCCAGGTCTCCAACATGGTGAGAACTCTGCCTGCTGAGCCATCATGGCCTGCCCTATACCTTTTTTGAAACCGTGAGGTGCTTTTAGTGGTGTAGGTGGTTTCAATGGATTATGATAATAAAATTATTAAGCATTATAATTCTTTTCATATAGCCTTTAACATAATTAAAAATAGAGAAACAAATTATATATTTTAAAGATATTATAATAGATATAAAGCAATATGTAGGTGAAATGGAATCCCCCAGTTCTGAACAAGTGCCAATCAGTGTGTTCTCAAGTGAAATTAGAGTTCACTTTAAGCTTGAGAAACACTTGTATGAAAAATTTCTACAAATTATGAAATCTAGTGTCTTCTTTAAAGAGACTAATAGTAGAAAAACAAAAAATTCTCATTTGAGGAAGAGAAAATGATGCATGTGTTTATAAGTTACAGTGATTACAAAGTCACATTAGAACTTCTTCCTCCCTTAAAAGTAAACAGCCTAGTTTTCTATAGGGCTGATCTGAAGTTAAAAGGGGAGTAAAGACTTCATTCTTTTTTTTTCCCTGTGACCTTTTAATGACTTTCATATGCCTTTGAATGGCCTTTTAATGACTTTTATATAAACGTACCTATAGCTAAAGAATATTCTGAAGGTTAAAGTGAGAAACTCCTTGGGGGGATTTTTTTTCAGATATGTTTTTGTTAAGTGCTTAACATAACTGAATTCTCAGTTCTTACATAATTTCAGAATACAGGACACATACTCTAAATGCAGGTGTATTCCTTTAGCTGCAAGTATTTATTTAACAAATTCCCTCTGCAATCTTCTGGTGTGAGACTCAGCATGACAGTAGTTAAAGATCTGTCACCGTTCCCATTAAAAACCTTATTGTTTAGGCTTTGCTTCCTTGACTGTTTCAAATTACATCGAGCTGAAACTTGCCAAAGAAGTTGTCAGCTTAGATATGACTTTGATTCTGAAAAACTGTTGAAAATAGGAAAGCCATTTATAGTAACAGAAAAAAAGGAGAATTTGGCTGGCATCAAATGTCTTTTCTTGCTGAAATATACTTGTTCATGAAGTTTTCCAAACAATCACAGTATGGATTGGTACATTTTGACACTTCAAAAATAAGCATGCTTTAAACAGGATAGATAATTAACTGGAAAATATATGTCTGCAAGTATATTAGAAATGTTTCCTGGCTTCATTTTACCAAGGGTGTCCAATATGTCACTATGATAGGACTGAAATGGCAAGATTCTATTTATATGGAAGATGAATCAGTAACAGCTACAGAAACTGCCATAAAAAGGACATTTCCATAAGAATATGCATCATCTTTTTGGTGTACTCAGGGAATTAGGTTAAAATCACAGTATTTTGTATAATGCGTAGAATCACAATAAGTAAAACTTAATTAATAGGTTAATCAATAATTAGACACCTCCAAGAATACTCTGAATTGTCCAAATCTGAGGAAATCAGCCAGAATACAGTCCTGAAAGTGAAAGAGATGGGAAAATTGGATGAAAAATTAAAAGGCATGGATGAAAGAATTAAAAGTGTCAACATTTATCTAATAGGAGTTCTAGAAGAGGAGGAGAAAAACGGGGAGAGTTATTATTTGAAAGAACTATAACTGAGAATTTTTTTCAGAGTTAAAGACATAGATCCTCAAATTTAACAACCCCATTGAGTTGCAAACAGTATTTGATAAACAAATCCATACATAGAGTATCTCAAAATTGCCAGAAAAAAGAAGCCAGATTGTTATTACTTTTCTAGGTTTTACTGATGTCAGTTCTCACAGCAAAAAGTAGATGCCACATATAAATTAAATAGTGTTTTCGAAGTCTTAGGGGGAAAACAAGCTGGAATTCTATTCCCAGCTAAAATGTCAGCCAAGAAAGACAGCAACATATAGACAAATGTAGATTTACAAAGATAGAGAGTTTATTATTCAGTTTATTATTTATGGAGTTTGTCATTCATTTATTATTCTTCTTGCTGAAAGATCTACTGATGTGATTACTTCAGTAAGAAGTAAATCAAATTGAAAAAGAAAGGGTGAGGGGCAAATAAAAGAAAAAGACATGCTGGAAAATGCAAAGTATTATCGATTTATTCTCCTGTGGTGAATTGAATTGTGTACCCAAGTCTGGATGTGTTCTTGGTCTTGGTTTCCATTTTGGTGGGTGCAGACCCACTGTAAACAGGATCTTATAAAAATGTTAGTTCAGTTAAAGTGTGGCCCAACTGAATCATGTTGGACTTTAATCCAGATTACTGGAGTCCTTTATGAGGAGAATGAAATTCAGACATAGGGAGAAAAGCCACAAGGAGCAGCCAGAAGCTGGAAGTCAATGGAACCTGGAAGAGAAAAGAGAAGATGCTGCCATGTGCGTTGCCACATGATGGAAAAGCCCAGGTCCAAGGAATTCTGGCAGCTAGACCCAAAATGCAACAATCTTTGGCATTTTGAAGGAAAGCATCACTTGACTGATGCCTAGATTATGGGCTTCTCCTAGCTTCAAAGCTGTGAGCCAGTAAAAATTCCTGTTATTTAAGCCCACCCATTGTGTGGTATTTGTTTTAGCAGACGAGAAACTAAAACACCCCCCAACTTCCTTCAAGGACATGATGATAGGAAGATGCTGTTTGGAGTTAGAGTTATACCAAGTCCCCTTCTGTTCAGGGGAATAAACATTTTGATTAAAAATAGGGTTTGCTAAAAACAGATGCTAAATTTTACAGAGTGTAGAAATAGAAAGTGGAGCCCAGCCAGCTTCTAAGCTATGTGCTGCTCTCCTATTTAAGGATCCACTCTTCAGCCTTGTCATCCATGACCAGGTTATCATAGAGGCTTGTTTGACTCCAGTTCCCTCATTCCATGCTACCCAAGAGGCAGGCTTCAGGGCTTCTATATGTACTGGCCACATTCTGAAGCTCCCCTGATTGGTCCTTTCTTACCCATCCTGTTTCCAGGTAAAAGAAGCCAGTATCCTTTAGGAAAAGTTAAAGATGTATAAACTCTTGTCAGTTATCTGCAGACACATAATGAAGGTCCAGAAGATATTTAGTTAAACCTTGTTTGCCTGAAGGATGTGGGGTGGCTTTGGAAAACGGAAAGGAAATGCTAAAAAGAAATGAAGCATCTCTAAATTGACAGCAATGATAAACAGCTGCTGTTAATTGAGTTCTACCTGTGCCTGGTACATTGCATTAAATCATCTCATTTAATTCTAAAAACAACCCTGTAGATTTTAGTTCCTTCATCTGGGGTGAAGAAACTGTTGGGGTCAGCTGTAGGTCTGGACTTTAAAGTTTCATCTAATCTGAGTGTCACTGTCCTTTAATGCATGACTTTAACTTATTAGCATATATGGTGATTACCAATATATTTGGACCTCCTGTCATCTGGTTTTGGGTTTTCATTTGCCTTGTTTTCCTGCTTTTGATAGCTAGACAAGTTATCTTTGTTCTATTTTTTTCCCCTAATGTTTGGAAGTTTTATTTCATGTTTCTATTTTAGTGTTGTATTTACCTTCAAACAATATTTTTATTGAGATATTTTCACACACCATACAGTCCATCCAGAGTACATAATCAGTGGCTCACAATTTCATCACGTAGTTGTGTATTCATCACCATGATCATTTTTAGAACAGTATCTTATATAATAAGATAATTATTTGTTCCACTCCCTGATATATCTCAATATTTTGAAATCGAGAGACAAAACAATGCACATAGGATAATAACTGGTATTCTACATTCTTTAATTGTGTTTTTCTCTTTTAATTTGGCACACATACTGTGTGACATATAGAATGAAAAGATTATAACAGAGCTTGTCCACAGTGGGCTAAGTTGTTTATTCCTTTAAGAATGTTAGTGGAATTTTTAAAGGTAATTTGTATTACTATTTGATACATATGTTATTTTGTGGTAGTGGTATTTGGGGTAGTGGTTGGCAAGTTCTCTAGGCAGGCAAGACAGAACTAAAGTGATTTTTAAAAAAGAATCATATTATGGTAAAATAAATTATAAATAGGCAATAGTATTTGAAATTCTAAAGGAAAAGTTTCCACCATTCAAGAGAATAGAAGGTAGCGTTATGTGGTATCTGGCTCTTTCTAGGCCAGAGATTAGGGGATGTGTTTTTTGGTTTTACTTTTCTGTCTTCATGTCTGAGTTCCAGCCAACATAAAAATAGATAGTCTGGCTACACACTAGAGTTGAGAAAATTGTGCAAAATTGTGAGAAAATGTTGTCCATGTGAATCCCACACTATCAGAGGAGAGGCTTCAGGGCCTCCTAAATGCAATCAGCCACATCCTGACGGCAGAACACATGCAAACTGTACAACCTTCTCCGGCCAGCTCTAGCTTCAGACTCTCCAAGCAACTTCTTGACCTGAATTGGCTTCTTATGTAAATTTCACCACAGGGCAGAATAGACTGGAGTGACATTAGTCTCTTTAGAATTGAAATTACTATCTATTGTGTCTGAGAAACGAATCTGTGCCTGGTATGTTGACAGAATCCAATGTCTGCGTCTTTAAAACTCAAGTCCCAATTGTGGGGTGAGATGCCGCCTTCTGCGACCCCTTGACAATCAGCTGTTTCAGCCGCCCCCAACCCCCCAGTGATGACCATTCTCTGTTATCACCCCTTCATTCTGTACAATTCATCTGGCTCATCTGTGTTGCATTGTTATTTTGCTGGTTCTGTGTGAGTTCGTATTTTGCAGGATGGAGATTACTTTTAACCTCATTTTCTCTATGTTGGCGTTTCCTATAGCGAGACTTTTGGGTAAGTTAAGAAGTAGGATTTACTTTGAGAATGAGAGAAAGTTACGTATCAAACCTAAAGCAAAACAGAGCTCACTTACACTCTATAATGTTCACCTGAATTCTAGAGCTCAAATGTGTCCGACAATACAAATTTCTAACCCTCATATGGCATATGTGCATTGCTTTTGGAGTGCTAGAGTTCCTGCTTTTACTTTTAAGCTTAATTGTCGAAGGCATCTCTTTTAGAATCCTCAGAGTTATAAAAGTTTAAGATCTACCCTTTGGTTTATGTGTGTGAAAAGTATAAACTTTTGGTTGCTTAACCACCAGTCATTTGGAAGTGGCTGATAATGACAGCAAATTCATAAAAAGAAAATAGCACATTCATGTGGCATTTATTCTGGAAATTGCAAGGTGTGAGAAAAGATTCAGAAATACATAACATGAGAACAGAAATGCTGACTTCCTATGACTTTCACATGTACTTGGAGGTAATAGGATTTTACTTCCCTAGGTCTAAACCAACATGCAAAGCACAAATAAGGTCTGGGGGTCAGAAAACATAAGTAGTCAGACATAATGGTGTGATTTGAGCTTCTAAGGGTGAAGGATGTTTTACAATGAGTTTTCTTAGAAAATACCTTGTCCTTTTTTGGGGTGGGGAGCATTTCAGGCAGCATTTTTTTTTTTACCCCATTGCATTAGGAATGACTCACATGACGCAGTTTATTAAAAAAATGGGTTACTTCCTACACAGTGTCAGAGTTCTCTACCATAAAGTACCAAGGTTAAGAAGAAAAGGTTGGATGTATGAATTCTACTTCTCTTTTTAGCTTTCTATCATATATTCTTCCCTGGATATCTCACAGATAAGTGATTTCATGTTTCTGCAGCTCGTACTGACATTCGCTGTCTGCACCCCACCTCTCATCATCTACAACATGGGGGTGATACCATCTGCCTCCAGGCTCCTCGGGATCAAAAGGGCCAATGCACCCAAGGCAATCTAGAATATTTTCTGGCATATTTAGTAACTACTCTAAAATTCCTCCAAGAGCCTCCATCATCATCAAGTCACAATTCCTTTGGAGAAAAATGAATTTCTTTTCTTTCCCTTCGGAAAATAGATTTCTTCTATCCAAATACCACAGGAGGAATTTTAAGGCTTGCATTTAAGTGAACACCTTATCTAAATGTGGATCTTAAACTTCTTGGAGATGTTAATGGGATAGCTTTCAGCCTTAATGAAGGCAGCTGCCATGCTCAGAAAGTTGAGCTTTAGATCTATGTGTTTGCTCCTGAGTGCTCCTGCTGTGAAAGGAGCTTGTCTTTCTTGGTAGGAGGTGAAAGGTGGGCAGTGCTATCAGGGCACCAGGCTGAGTGTTAAAGGATAATCAGGAGACTCCCAAGTCTAATCTGCTCCCAAAGGTATACACGCTGAATCACAAGTGTGTACGGCCTTGTCTCTCCACTGCTGAAAAGTGGTCTTACTAAAACATAAATCGGATCATGTTGCTCCATCTTTCATTGGTTTCCAGTCCGTACACTGCAAGATGAAATCATCATACCTTGGCCGGACAGATAAGGTTCTGCATAATGGGTCCCTTGCCTGCCTTTTGTCCAGCCTCACCTCTTGTCATTATTGGCTCCCTGTCCTCCCCGCCATAAAAAGAAAGCATGTCTGTACCTCAGCTTATCTGTTTTTTCTGTTAGGGAAAGCTGTCCCCGTGTCCTAAACAAATTCCTACTCATCCTACATGACCTAGTTCAGGGGTCTTCTGGAGAGACCACTGCCTCCTTCAAAGGATTTATATGCCCCCCTTTCTTCCATTATTTCACACTTCAGTGACAATATCTACCTAATTTAGTCATTGCCATCTTGCATCCTTTTTACTAAAGAGGGCTCCCTGTAAGCTTCAGGCCACACAGTATCTGGATCCATTGTAGGACATAATTATAAGGCCTGTGATTTAATCACACAGGTGACAGAGCTGCAAAAGAGACTGAACATGCTGCCTGATGTGTCTCCTAAGCCAAGACAGGGCCCCGACAGAGAAGCAGTGAGAGTTGTGTAGTTTGCCGTTATTTCTTTACATCTCAGTTTCCTCTTCTAGAATGTAAGATCCTTCAAAACAAGAACTGTCTTCATTTTCAAATTCCTCTCATCAAGCACAGAGCATGGCATGCTGCAAACCCATATTAATGGCTTGCAGAATAGATGAACATTTTACTGGATGTAGGAAGTGCGACACAGAGCTATCAGACATTTAGAGCAGTGCTGTCCAATAGAAATATAATGTGACCCGCAGATTTGAGTCACGGATGCAGTTTAAAATATTCTAGATGCCCTTTAAGAAAAACTGGAAAAAAAAGCAGGTGAAATTAATTCTAATGATTTACCTTATTTAACCCCAGACATCCAAACTGTTATCATTTCAACAACAGCGAGTATAAAAAATAACTAACGGGATATTTTACATTCTTTTTTTCATACCAAGGCTTCCAAATCAGTTGTGAAATTTACACTGTGCTCATCTAAATTTCAAGCGCTCTATAGTCATATGTGGCTAGTGCCCAACATTTAGGGCAGTACAGATATAGGGGGTATGATTTTAAAAGCAGTGACAGGATGGAGAAAATGCTTTTGAGCCAGCAATTTAACGATGGTTGCATGGGTGACTTCGAAGTCCTAATACTATTTTCTGCCTCATAAAATCACATTAATTTTATGTCAAAATGCCCCCCCCAAAATCCTTACAGTACATGGAGAGTGGAATGTGCACAAGTATCAGAATGTAAATGCAAATGTGGAGGTCACAGTATTTTAAAAGCTGTAGTGGAAATAAATGCAGCCTCCCTGGGGTCAGGTGTTCTTAACATGCAAATAGCATTGTGAAGTCCTGAAAGAGACAGTGTTCTCATTTATGAAGCATTATAATAACTCCAAGACCCCTCATTTCAGAGCAGAATTTCCTGAGCTCATTATGTGAAAAGGAGCATGTTGTCTGGCACGTTCTGTCCTGCGAAGCTAATCTGCTCCAAGTCCGGGAGATGTGAGCGCTATATGTTTACATGAAAAAAAAAAAAAGAATTCATTAGACATCCCCGACTGTAAATTTCTTAGGCAAGGAGCCTTGTGTAAATCACTGGTGAGGCTTTCCCGACTTTCTAGTCAAACTCGGCCGTGTGTCACTGCAAGCAGCAAATTAAATTTCGATGAGCTTGGGAAAGTAATTGGGCTGTGAATGTTAGCCATTACTCAGAGAATTGTAAATGTCTGGAAATGAAACCAAGTGATGTAAAATCCAATTAAGGTTTTGGGGTGATCAGGCCCATAGGCCTATAGAACAGAGGCAGACTTAGGTCCAACCCTAACCTTTCAAATTAAACAAAACAAAACAAACAAAAAACACCAAAAACAACTAAGGTCCGGAAGGTTTTGAGTGGCTCAGCCAAGGAGTTTTTTTTTTTTTTTAATTTTTTTTATTAATCAAAAAAAAGAAAAGAAATTAACACAGCATTTAGAAATCATTCCATTCTACACATGCACTCAGTAATTCTTAGTATCATCACATAGATGTATGATCATCATTTCTTAGTACATTTGCATCGATTTAGGAAAAGAACTAGCAAAACAGCAGAAAAAGATATAGAATGTTAATATAGAGAAGAGAATTAAAATAATAATACTAATAAAAAATATATATATAAAAAGGAAAAAGAAAAAAACAAAAACAAAAGATACAAACACACAAACAAACAAACAAAAAACCATATTTCAGGTGCAGCTTCATTCAGTGTTCCAACCTAGTTACATTACACTTAGGTATTATTGTGCTGTCCATTTTTGAGTTTTTGTATCTAGTCCTGTTGCACAGTCTGTATCCCTTCAGCTCCAATTACCCATTATCTTACCCTGTTTCTAACTCCTGCTGGTCTCTGTTACCAATGATATATTCCAAGCTGATTCTCGAATGTCGGTTCACATCAGTGGGACCATACAGTATTTGTCCTTCAGTTTTGGGCTAGACTCACTCAGCATAATGTTCTCTAGGTCCATCCATGTTATTACGTGCTTCATAAGTTTAGTCTGTCTTAAAGCTGCATAATATTCCATCGTAGGTATACGCCACAGTTTGTTTAGCCACTCGTCTGTTGATGGACATTTTGGCTGTTTCCATCTCTTTGCAATTGTAGATAATGCTGCTATAAACACTGGTGTGCAAATGTCCGTCTGTGTCTTTGCCCTTAAGTCCTTTGAGTAGATACCTAGCAGTGGTACTGCTGGGTCGTAATCCATTCTGCCATTCTATGTCTTTTGATTGGGAAATTCAGTCCATTAACTTTTAGTGTTATTACTGTTTGGATAATATTTTCCTCTACCATTTTGGCTTTTGTATTATATATATCATATCTGATTTTCCTTCTTTCTACGCTTTACTCCATACGTCTCTCTTCTGTCTTTTCGTATCTGACTCTAGTGCTCCCTTTAGTGTTTCTTGCAGAGCTGGTCTCTTGGTCACAAATTCTCTCAGTGACTTTTTGTCTGAGAATGTTTTAATTTCTCCCTCATTTTTGAAGGACAGTTTTGCTGGATATAGGAGTCTTGGCTGGCAGTTTTTCTCTTTTAGTAACTTAAATATATCATCCCACTGTCTTCTAGCTTCCATGGTTTCTGCTGAGAAATCTACACATAGTCTTATTGGGTTTCCCTTGTATGTGATGGATTGCTTCTCTCTCGCTGCTTTCAAGATCCTCTCTTTCTCTTTGACCTCTGACATTCTAACTAGTAAGTGTCTTGGGGAATGCCTATTTGGGTCTAATCTCTTTGGGGTGCGCTGCACTTCTTGGATCTGTAAATTTAGGTCTTTCATAAGAGTTGGGAAATTTTCAGTGATAATTTCTTCCATTAGTTTTTCTCCTCCTTTTCCCTTCTCTTCTCCTTCTGGGACACCCACAACACGTTTATTTGTGCGCTTCATATTGTCATTCAGTTCCCTGATCCCCTGCTCAAGTTTTTCCATTCTTTTCCCTATAGTTTCTGTTTCTTTTTGGAATTCAGATGTTCCATCCTCCAGTTCACTAATTGTAGCTTCTGTCTCTTTTGATCTACCATTCTAGGTATCCATTGTTTTTTCCATTTTTTCTTCTTTGTCCTTCACTCCCATAAGTTCTGTGATTTGTTTTTTCAGATTTTCTATTTCTTCTTTTTGTTCAGCCCATGTCTTCTTCATGTCCTCCCTCAATTTATTGATTTGGTGTTTGAAGAGTTTTTCCATTTCTGTTCGTATATTCAGCATTAGTTGTCTCAGCTCCTGTATCTCATTTGAACTATTGGTTTGTTCCTTTGACTGGGCCATATCTTCAATTTTCTGAGCTTCATCCATTATTTTCTGCTGGTGTCTGGGCATTTAATCAGATTTCCCTGGGTGTGGGACCCAGCTGGTTGAAAGGTTTTTCTGTGAAATCTCTGGGCTCTGTTTTTCTTTTCCTGCCCAGTAGGTGGCGCTCATGGCGCTCGTCTGTCTGTGGGGCAGTTGTCCCGGGAAACCGCGCGTGGAGGCAGGTATCGCTGGCCGCCGCGGCTTGGGGGAGTGCCAGTCCAAATTGCCCAGCTGGCCCCAGATGCCAAGCGTGACAGGAGGGCCCCGCTATCCAACGTTCCCAGTCAGACCGGGGAGCCACGTGCGTGGAGGGGACCCCAGTCGCCAGCTGCCCCAGCCGGGAAAACGCACGCCCCTCAGGTATCTCACCGCAGCGGATTCTCCCTGCCCGTTCAGCCGTTCCAGAATGGGGTACGCTGTCTTTTTGGTCTCTGTCATGACTCCGGGAGCTGTTTCGTATTGTTTCTGTTTCTTTAGTTGCTTTTCTGGAGGAGGAACTAAGACCCGCGCGTCTTACTAAGCCGCCATCTTCTCCGGAAGTCCTCAGCCAAGGAGTTTTGACTATAACTGGGATTAGGTTTCAGCTCTCCTGACCCTTAAATCCCAGGTTATTCCTTCTCATCTCGCTGCTTCCCCTTTTTCCCTCTCTTTTCTGTGGCTTTGACCATTTCTTTGAACTTCGCGTTCTTCAAGAAGGAGAAGGCAAAGAGAAAAGCTGAAAGCAGCCAGCAATAGCTCCTTCATAATCATGTAACATACAATAATTGCTCCTATCTCCTCTAGAAGAATAGAAACATATGATATTGTATGTAAATGTCAGTTTGGGGGTAGAATACTAATTTTCTGAGCCCCAAGTTGATGGAGGTAAAGTGAACAAAAGTAGGTCAGACAAGTAAAGGGATCTGAGGCAGGAAGTATAATTCTGCTGAAACTCAGCTTGTGGAAAGAAAATAGGTCCTGGGTATTTATTTGATTGATTAAACGAGATGAGAGAGGAAGGAGAGGAATTGCTGATGGCTCTGTGACCATCATTAATATCTGTGACCATGTGATTGTGGAAACCCTGTGACTGACACTCCCTTTATCCAGTGTGTGGACAGATGAGTAAGAAAATAAAGACAGAAAATAATTAAATAATAGGGTTATGGAATGTTCTGGGTGTTCTTTTTACTTTTATTTTTATTCTTATTTGTATTTTTTTGGAGGGATGAAAGTGTTAAAAAACTCGATGGTGATGATGAATGTACAATTGTATGATGATACTGTGAACCGTTGATTGTCTACTTTGGATGATGATGTGGTACGCAAATATATCTCAATAAAATTGCATGAAAAAAAGAATAATAAAAAAAGGGGTGGGGACTTTGAACATGGAGGGGTTTGGGGTTACTGGGAGCAGAATCCAGGGGTCCCTAAAAGAAAGCATCCTGAGGGCAGGGGGTCTCCTGTAGATAGACCAGGCATTGGAGACAGAGGTCACACTCCTGATCCGCCATTTCCCAGATGGCTGCCTAAAAGTAACTCCTTGCTCTCTTTAGAACAAGATAACTTACCTAAATTAGTTTCCAGAGTTCCTACCAGTCTAGCATTCTAGGAAGCTGAGGTGCTGGGGCAGGTGGAAATTTTCATGGAAAACTGAAGAATTTAAAAAGCAAATATGTCTACACAAAACAGGCACATTGTGTAACTCTTCCTTTGATAGTAAGAAATTTGACCTTTCTGCCTTTCTTGATGCTTAGAATAAATAATAAGCTGAAGGGAACAAAGGGGAAAAGCCAACAGAAGGAGGAAGTTTACTTCCCATTGTCTGGGAAGCTCTGCATGGCCACGCTTTCCTCCCTCCCCCTTCCCCTCCCCCTCCCCCTCCCCCCTCCCCCTCCCTCTTCCCCTCCCCCTCCCTTCCCCTCCCTCTCTCCCCCTCTCCACTTCCCTCCACTCCCCTTCCCTCCCCTCTTCCTCTCCCCTCCCCTCTCCCCCTCCCCTCTCCCCCTCCCCTCTTCCCTTCCTCTCACCTCCCCTTTCCCCTCTCCCATTATATTCTGCTTCAGAAATAAAATCATTCCTCTGCCTCCGTGTGGCTGCTGTAGCATTCATTTAAAAGCCTGTTTAAGTCTCTGACTCAGCTCTGAGGAGAGATTGAAAAGCACCAGCCTGGGGCACTCTTGATCTCCTGCTCCTCGTGAATGCGGTATTCATCACTTAGACGTAATATATTTATAATCCGGGCCGAGGCAGCAGGACCTTTTTTATTCTAAATAGATCACAGGCAGCTAGTTGTGGGGGCTCCCTGCTTTAAATCAGATGCAAAACCCGTTGTGGCCAAGGACTTATAATTCGGTTGATCTGTTTAGGTTTGATCGATTTCTTTCTTTCTTTATACACAAAGAAAGCAAAAGAGAGGTAATGGGTGAGGGGAATGTGGTAAAGGCGCCCCATAAAACCAAACTTCAGGGGAAGTGAGGATTGCTCAGTGTGACCTTTCAAGCAGAACTGCGAGGGGGAGGGAGACATCACATCCGAGGCTTAGCTCTTTCAACCCAAGGTAGTTAATTTCTATGCCACATTTCCCCCCCCCCCCGCCCCCAAACATTGATTATGAAAATCTTAAAAGAAACAAAAAACGCCAGCGAAGTCAATTGCTATCTACTGCTCCGCTGGGCAGCGGTGCTTAAAGCGCATTCACCAGGAATGTTCCCACGCATTCTTTTTGCCTCCAGGATTTACACGGGATGACTCCAGTCTCTCTGAGTCATGTCTTCTACCCTGTTCTGCCTTACTCCTCTTGTACCATTTCTACTAAATAAAGATGTAATCCCTTTCAGTAACTTGAACCGTCCTTAAAAGTCAGGATGGTCTGAGTAAAGCAAGTACTGCTTATTTTACTGAATGTAGCAAGTGGGACTCAAAGATTCCAGAACCAAACATTTGCAGGGAGGGAAAGCCATGGGAGCATTGTCACTTGAAGCCATCTGATTATTTATCCATCACAGCTGGCTCCTCCATGCTCCCACTCCACCCTCTCACCCACCCACCCACCATTTCCCCTTGTTACAAGGTGTTCTGTCTTGGAGATGAAGCAAGTGAGGGCTAAACTAATTAACTAACCAGCAGTGATCTACAGCTTCGGCACCTTGCATTCCTGAAGATTTATCCCATTTCGAATTCATTGCCATTTCCCTCCAGGGAAATAAAGATTGCTGCCTATTAAAGATGGGGACAGAAAAAGGCACCTTCACTGGAGACAGCCTGTACAAGAAAATAATACTGTAATCATTCCCTCCAATCAGCTGAAAAGGATTAAATCTTCTGCTTCTAAAGTAATGTTCCAATTGAGCCTTGGGGAAGAATAATTCATGATTAGGGAGAAGGCTGGTCTAGCAAATGCGAACATTATGTCCATTACTTAAACACACTTCCTGGGCTGACTGCTAATGTACCCAAGGGACTCGCAGCCCCAGCAACTGATAGGCGCAATGAAACAGGCAGACAAGGACAAGAAGTATTATCATCTGCATTCAACAGCACTACATAGACTTTACCACTGCTAAATCACTGCCTTTGGTAAATAGCCCAGATAACTCATTTTAATAGAAGAATTCTTCTCTTCTTTATGTGTATTAAACAACAGACTCTTATGAGCGGTGGCAGCATATTGATTTCTGGGAAAGGCCGTGTGAATACCAATTCTGTAATTTATGCTGTTTCGTGGCTCTGGCTGTATTTGTTATGCATAGTGTATTAAACATTCAATAGCTCAATTTAATCTTTGCAGCCAAATTGCACAGCACATCATGCCAGATAGTGGTTGTTTCATATACACAGCCCATCTGCTTCCTGTTCTATAATTCATTCAGCAGGCAAAGTTTCTGGCAGCCTCAGGCTACCAAAATATATATACATATATATATATATCCTTAGGGTACCAGAAGTGCTTGGCACTCAATTAGTTTTCCGGGTTTCTAGAGCTAGGCGTGCACAAGCACGGGTATGTTTCCACTTCTATGTGAATTAAAGATGGGAATAGTTTGCTAAGTTCAGTGCCCTTATCTGGAGAACTTTTCATAAACTTGCGGGGTTTCACAAAACTAAAAGGAAAAATAAAGTTAGAAATGAGACAGAAACGATCCTTTTCTCTTGGGAAATCATCCATTGCAATAAAATGAGTTTTCTTGACCATCCCTATCTAAATAGAGTGATTTATATCTTGCGGAGACCAGGCATAAAGAAAACAAACCAACAAGTACTGTAAACTTTTGGCTTCTTTCTCTGGGTGAAACACTTGGGATTAGCTCTTTTACGGTGCATATTTGCCTTCCCTACAGTCCCCTCCCTTCTTGGAGCCCTGCCCTCTCTCCCAATGTTGAATGTCGATGGTAACTTCGTCCTTTCCTCATCTCCCCTTTCTATTTGCTTTTAAAGAAGTCAATGCCTAAATGTTGCCCAGTGGAACACTGCATTTGCAGTTTATTGCAGGCTTTCTGCAACTCACAGTACAATGAAATGCCCTGATTTTCAGAGCATTTTATGGCCTTTTCTACCACACACAGGGGACACAGACCACCCTGGGTTTGGGTGATCGTTTTATACCTTTTTTGGGAAAAGTGACTGAAGAGCCCATTTTGTGGACCAGAATTATTTTCTTCTCAGGGCCGGAAGTAGATCATCTATTTCGGTGACCTCATTTCACAGGTAATAACAACCAACACTTGTGTAATGCTTCAGAGCAAGGTTAAACACACAGATGCCCACAGGGCCCAGCGAGGTTTTTCCAACAGTTGAAGCCTGTGTGGTGGGGATGGTGGGGAGCTGGAGAGCTACAGCTGATGCTGAGCTGCAGAAAATTGTCATCACACAGCGTGAAGGCCTGGTTTCCTGGTCTTCTGGTTTTCCAAGAGAAGCTGGGGATCTGGATTAAAAAAGAAATAAAAAACCTGCTGTTCTCTTTTTAAATGTTGGCATTAAGTGCTATTATATTTTGTTTTTTAAAACACTGCATGGGCCAAACAAAACACATCTGTGGTCCTGATAGAGCATATGGGCCTCCAGTTTGCAAACTCTGCTTTAGAGTTGATGCCACCCTAGTCCATACATCTTTGTTATACTTTTTCTTGTAAGAAACCAAGGTCTAGGGACATTAGTGTCTTGCTCAAGTTTTTACTTCATATTAGGGGCACGGCCTCAACGACACCTTTCGTTTATCCATGTTTTTCCCTGTGGTACAGGAACATTTGCCCTACATTTCTTTTCTAGCAAGGGTAATCTTCTCTTTGTAGCAGGGAATTCTACTTTCTCTCTGCTTTTAATACCCCAATCTTGTACTACCATCATTATTTTAGTTTGTACTACCATCATTATTTTAGTTTGAGTTACTTCCCTATCTTTCTCTAGGACTATGATCTTTGGGCAACCTGTGTGTCCAACAAGCACAATTTAGGATGTAAACAAAATATTTAATGCCCAATTTTTGTCTCCCAGGGTCCTTAAAATCTGGTTCAGCAGTGGGAATCTCCTACACCCCTCTGCACCCATTGAAAACGAAACTGCAGAAACCTTGGATTTTCTGCTCATTCTTCACTAATAGATAGATCCACTGTTCCTTTTGTTGCAAACAGACCCTTGATTTAAGAACTTGACTATTCAGACCTGAGGAGAAATCAAACTTCCAACCTGACTTAGTGCTTATGGTAGGCAAAATTCTAAGCATAACCCCAAATGACCTCTAGCTTGTATCATCCACTTCCCTGTGAGTGAGTGTGGGTGAAATCTGTGATCATAATGAGATAGCATTCTTGGGATTGAAGGTAAAAGGGAGATTATCCAGGGGGCTTAATCTAATCACAATGGCCTCTTAAAAGCTGAGAGTTTTCTCTGGCTGGTAGCAGAAGTCAGAGAGACTCTAAGTGTAAAAAGGATTGAACATGCTAGGTTGTGGTGTTGAAGATGGATGGGGTTCCCTCTGCAAGGACTAGAAATCCACAAGGGGCTGAGAGCAGCTCTTGGGCAACAGCCAAGAAATAGGGACTTGAGCCCTTATACCCACAAGAAACTGAATGCTACCAACTACCTGAAAGAGTGTAGAAGGGGATTCTTCCCCAGAGCCTCTACATAAGAACCCAGCTAGCTGACACCTAAATTTCAGCCTTATGAGATTCTAAGCAGAGAAGTCAGTTGAGCCCATGAGACAATATATGGGTGTTATTTCAAGCTGGTAAGATTTGTTATTTGTTACACAGCAGTAGCAAACTAATACAGTGTTAAATCTCCCCTTCCTCAGCTAGGTTTTCAGTGGTGAAGCCTGCCTTTTGAGCTCCCCTGTTGTCTCCCTGCTTACCCACTCCCCTCCCCACCTCCAATAGCCAGTGGCTATTTTACTGGGGGTGGGGGTGGGGAGAAGAATATATAAGGGATAGGACAATTCCTATTTGGCTGGTAGCGTCTGCCCTCTAATCCTGTGGAGGGTTTAGGCTAGCTCTTTTATGGGTGATTTTGCAAGAGTTTTGGAGGTTTTCTGCTGCTGCTGCTTTCTACATCTACCTTGGCCTGGGCTGATGCGTCATTCTAAGTGACCACTGAGTGATGTTAAGAAGTTCTTATATGGACTTGCTTTCCTGCATGATTTACTTTTGGCCAATAAGAAATACCCCTGCCTCCCTTTGCTGCAATGAATGCTGGCCTTACAGATAAAATCTCTAATGCAGTGGACTTCTGAATTTGCTACCGAGGCAGTCAACTCTGCCCTCAGCTTTCATTTCATAGGCCAGAGGAGAACTCTAGACTACAGTCTGCATTGTAGGTATGAATCAGACACCAGTTCTTCTTGTCTCCCAACTGCAGGCAATCCATTTCAAAGCTCTCTGAGTGGCCCTTTGAAGATATCCTCACTATACATGGGGAGAGAAGGCAGAATTCCCCACCTCTTCCCGTAAAGGACCTGTGGTGTTATGAGACAAGACTGTAACATTGCACAATTCTAGGGGCAATATTCATATTTCATTCTATGTGTCTAGTAGCTTCTGGAATACCCCAGAGAATTCAGAATGCAATTGCACTGGGACCCCTGAGTTGGGCAGTGGGATTCCCCTAGTGATGAAAACTTTTAAGGAATAGCTTATTTCCCCCCAAAGATCCTTCACCAATCCTTTCTCTCAGTTTTCATCTCTTTTTTATTTTCTTAAGCATGGTAGAACAGGTTCTTCTACATTGCCATTGTAGATTCTGCCTTTAAGAGCTTGTAGCTCATGCTAGCTTTGATGTGGTGTCATATGAGCCCCTGGTTAAGAAATGAGGCATGAAGTTCCTCTCTAAATAATCTGTGATACTTGGCTGTTTGAGCATCATATGAAGGGAAAGCCTCCTATAGAGTCATGTCAAGGAAGGTATTGAGGGGTGAGCTTTTTTCAGCAGCATTGGATTTGATGCCCCAGCCATGCTGCACTCTTCCTACACTCACTAGTCCAGGGGTTCTCCCCTACAGGTGGGGGGCTGTCAGTGATCCGATCCATGCCACTTGTCACACACCTTTGGAGGGCTTTGCCTTCCTGTCTCAGGCCTGAGCTGGCTAATCTACTGGCCATTTGTCCTGACCCCAAAGTTCTTTTCTTCACTGAAATGGTCTTATTCTGTGTGGGGTATGACTGGGTGTGTGTACTTGTGTGACTATGTGCCTGTGTGTTGTGTGCCTTTGTGTGTGTTAGTGCAGGTTCCTGTGTATGCCTGAGTGTGTGTGTGTATATATGGGTGGGATGGCATGTGGCTTTTTCCCATCTGTGCTTTCCCTCTTTGAATGCTGGGATCTTGGTGTTATTTCTTTCAAGAAACCCAGCCTGGCTGACATCCATGATCACTCTCTCCTGCTTTTGCTCATCTACTGCCTATACATCCTCCATCTCAGTGACTGCTTAGCCTGTGCCAGGACTAGTCCCTGGTTGATGAGCAGCAGGCGAAGCCTCCTGTTGGAGAATAAGGACTCAGATGGTGATGTGGCACAGCGGGCCATCTTCATGTAGGTCATGTGCATTGCCAGGATCACAGAGGCATCTTGTTCATGAGGCTTAAAGCAGCCCTTCTGATGGATCGAGTGAGTGCCAGCTTCACAGGTTTTGGGTGAATGTCTGCTTAACCAGCCAGTGGTTTCCTAGTCCAGAAGATCATACGTGTAGAGCTTGCCTGAAGGGCATCTGAACATTTCTCTTTTCCTATTTGTGTTTTAAACTATTATTCTGTGGTTCCCAATTAGACTGATAGTACCCTTTGTTATCTCTTCTCTTATTTATGAGAACAGGCTCTGGAACATACATTCACACTAAGATATGAATGGCTGATGGCCTAAAGTGTTAACGATCTCAGATGCCAAAGCCTTCAGTAACATAGTTTTAAAGTTTCTGATATCAATCCAGTGTGATACCAGAGCACTGGATGGTGTGGGTGTGTGTGTGTGTGCATGTGTTCAAGCCCAAAATCACCATTTCCTATTATACATGCCTAGCTTTTAATACCTTCCTTTCCTTCTTCTGGTGAGTAGTTTAATGCCTTAGTGAAAATTGAAAATTCTACCAAAGCCTAAACAACCAATGATGTCTACTCCAGGGCCTGCCAAATACTTACAGTTTCTTCCAGGAAAATCTGTCCTTTGGGTCATGAAGATATAAAAATCCTCATAGTTAATCTTCTAAAGATACCTAATAAGATACAGGCCTCATTGTTTAGTTATGTTTCGTCAACTTAATGTATCTTGAGGTTTTCTGTGTCCTCATTGTTCTGGAGGCTGTAGGGGACACACAGAAGGGTAGATGGACCAAAACAACTCAGAGTCTAGGGAGTGGCTGAAAATTTGCATAATTTTGATGTGAATAGGGGCATTTTCCAAGACAAGAGGAATGGATGGGCAACGGGAGGCTGCTAGACTCTTAAGCATTGCTCTGAGTGACAGGAGTTGTATACAGAGAGATGGATAGACTATGGGCCATCTCCCCTTCCTTTATAATTGTGTTCAGGATTTTTCCTTTCATGCTTGTTTTCCTGCCTTCCCTGCCCCTTCTTTCTCCCCTCCTTTTCTTCAACTCTTTTGGGTACTATTGCTTCCCTTCCCCCATCTCAGCCCATTCCTTTATCACCCTTTTCCTGCTGTGCTACTGGTCTCCAAAGTTGATGCTTCTAGGATAGACGAAGGGGAATAAGACTTAAAGGGGCATGCTTTTTTTTTTTCATTTTCTTCATATGATATTCTGACTTTGCAAGAGGAAGAGGAAATTTGACTTCAGATGTTAGGCATTTTGCCCCCTCTAAGCAATCACAAAGTTCACTGAGGACAGTGATCATGCACAGGGGTTGAAAGAAAGAAGAGGCAGAGGGTTGGTGATCAGAGGTCCAATTTATAGTCTACTTGTCCAAGTCTGTAGTCCAACAAAGAATTGCCGAAGGGCAACCCATGCACAAGGCAATTCATGTGGTGTGCTTAAAGTGGACCCAGAAACTTAAGATTCAGGAGGCAAAAGTGGAAATTGTGAGTGCATTGACCAAGATGGTGGAATAAGATACTCCAGGGTGCTGTTCCCCCATAGAATCTTTGAGCAGCTAACAAACACTGACAAAACTATGTTCCTCAAAATTCTGGAAAATAGGTAAAGAGTTGCAATAACTGGGAGACTGCTGAACCAAGAAAACACAACCTTAAAAAAAGTAGCAGAAGCTCAGATTGCCCTTTTTGGTCTCTCCCCACACCCTTCCCAGCACAGTGTGGAACCATCCTGTGCTTCCATTGTAGTTTCGTGCCTTATTCTAGAGGGAGCAGAGTAATGAACATTATAATGGCATGCTTGCATGTCAGTGCCAATCTATCAGGTGGCAACCTGACAGACTGAACCAGGAAATTTACCTGGCTTGCCTGAAAGACTATCAGGAAACTCATATCTGGCTTGCCATCACAAAACTTAACTTGTAAGCAGTTTGCAGAATGCCAAAACAATGTTAGAAATAAGTCATATAGTAGAGCATCCAGGAGGGGGAGAAAGTCTATCTCAGAGAGAATAGAGGGAGCATTTCAAATCCTGAAAACAGGGGAGTTCCTAAGGTGAGGAGCAAGCCCAAGCCTGGGAAAAGATACAGGTTCAGAAAAGACAGAAAATTCTGCACATCACCGTTGGCTTGACCTGATCTTCCTGATAAGAGTTCTGAGTTCTGAAGAGCAGAACTCAGTCAATACAGAGCCAATTTGAAAAAAGGGAGAAAAAACCGAAAGGTGTTTTTGTATTGGCTTGTTTGTTTTTGTTAGTTCCTGGCACTCAAGGAAATATCAGGCCTGTTACTAGCTTGATGCAAACTTAGGTAACAGAAAACTCAGGGACTAGATTCCAGAGTTAATTTAAAATATTAAAATGTACAGTGAGTGAAAAAGATTACTAGACAAAGAAACAGGAAATGATAGCCCACCCAAGGAACAAGATGCAAACCTAGAAACCATTATTGAAGAGGATGACTTAGGACTTATCAGACAAATACTTTCAAAATAAAAGATCCTCAGTATGCTCAAGGAGATAAAGGAAAACATGGAGAAAGAACTAAATGATATTATGAAAACAAAGACCAAATAATATGAGAATCTCAGTAAAGAGAAAGAAATTTTAAAAAGGAACCAAATAGAAATGCTGGAATTGAAGACCGTAATAACTAAAAAGAAAAGTTCTCTGAGTGATTTCAACAGCAGATCAGAGCTTATAGAAAAAAATATCAGTGAACTCAAAGACAAGGCGATTCAAATGATTCGGGGTGAAGAGCAGAAAGAAAAATGAATGAAATAAAAAGAGACCTGTGAGACACAATTAGGTGTACTGGAGTCCTAGAAAGAGATGAGAGAAAGGGGCTGAAGAAATATTCAAAGAAATAATGGCAGGAAGTTTCCCAAATTAAACAAAAGACATGAATATGTACATTCAAAAAGCCCCCTGAACCCCAAACACCACAAACTCAAAGAGAACAATGGCAACGCACAGAGTAGTCAAACTGTTAAAATCAAAAGACAAGGAGAGTTCTGAGAGCTGTAGGAGAAAACCAGTGTGTTATATACTAGGGTGTTCTAATAAGATTAAAATGGAGAGGTTAAGACATTCCCAAATAAACAAAATCTGAGGAAGTTAGTCATCAGCAGATATGCCTACAAGCCATGCTCAAGGAGGTTCTTCTAACTTAAAGAAAGGATAACAGATGATGGGTTGACGTGGCGCGCAAAAATCAAGATCTCCAGTGAAGGCAACCTTACTGGTATTTATAAATGCCAGTACCGTTGTATTGTGTTTTTTGGCATATAACTCCTCTTTTTACTTGTTATAGTTTCTAAAATACAAGTGCATAAAAAGTAATGGTAAATCTGTGGTTTGGGGACATACAACGTATAAAGATATCATTTGCAATAAGTACAAAAATAATAGGGGGAGACAGAGGGAGTATAAGAACAGTATATGTATATGCTAGAGAAGTTACATTGGTATCAAATAGAATGTGATTGTAATGGATTTAGGATGTTTAATTAAAACCCTATTATAACCACAAAAAATATAAGAAATACATACATAAGGAAAAGGGATTCCAAATGATATAGTGCAAAAAATCAAATAAATATGAACGTAGGCATTAACAGAAGAATTGAGGAACAAAGAAGGTATAAAATTTAAAGGACCAGGTAGCAAAATGGCAAAGACAGTCCTATTTTATCAGTAGTTAGTTTAAATGTAAATGGATTAAACTCTGTTCAAAGGCAGATATTGGCATAATGGATAAAAAAGCATGACTCCACTAAATGCTGTTTACAAGGGACTTACCTTAAATTCAAAGGCCTAAGTAGGTTGAAAATGAAAGGATGGGAAACAATATACCAGGCAAATAGTAACCAAAAGACAGCTAGATAACTATAATAATATTAGATAAAACAGATTTTAAACCAAAAATGTTATAAGGGACAAAGAAGACCACTATATACTGAAAAAGGAGTCAATTCCTCATGAAGACAAAATAATTAAACACACACACGATGGCAGAGTGCCAAAATACATGAAACAAATATTGACAGATTTGAAGGGAGAAATGGATGTTCTATTTTAATGGTAGCAGACTTCAATACACTGCTTTCAATAATGGCTAGAACATCAAGACAGAAGATCATTAAGGAAATAGAAGACTCGAATGATAACACTAAACCAACTAGATGTAGACACATAAACAACACTTCACCCAACAACAGAAGACACATTCTTCTCTAGTGCACATGGATCATTCTCTAGGATAGGCTGTGTATTAGGTCACAGGACAAATCTCAATAAATTAAAAAAAATTGAAATCATATCTGACCACAATGGAATGAACAGAAATCAGTAACAGAGGGAGAACTGGAAAATTCACAAATATGTGGAAATTAAACAACCAATGGGTCAAAGAAAGCACAAGAGAAATTAGGAAATATCTTGAAATAAATGAAAATGAAAAAAAAAAAAAAACAACAAAAAAGTCATACCAAAACTTAGGGGAAGCAGCAAAGGTAATTATAATGTGTAAATTTTTATCTGTCTGCTTACATTTTAAAAAGAAGAAAAAGTTCAGATCAGGGACCTAACCTATAACTGGGGGATCTAGAAAAAGAAAGGAAAACAAAACCCAAAGCAAGTAACAGGATCTAAATAACAAAGATTAGAGTAAAAATAAATGAAATAGAGAATAATAAAAGGTAGCAAGAGTCAATGAAACCAAAAGCCAGTTCTTTGAAAAGATCAATAAAATCAACAAATTTTTAGTTAGACTGATAAAGAGAGAGGACAAAAAGGACTAAAATCAGAAATGAAATGGGGGAACTTACTATTGACCCCACAGAAATTAAAAAGGATTAAAAAGGATACTATGAATAACCGTACACAAACGAATGAAATAACCTAGATGAAATGGAAAAAAATCTAGAAATACACAAATCATGACTCTCACTTCAGAAGAAATAGAAAATTTCAACAGATCAATAAGAAATAAAAAGATTGAATCAGTAATCAGAAACCTTCCAACAAAGAAAGGCCTACGACCACATAGCTTCATAGGGTAATTTTACCAAACATTCCAAGAAGAGTTAATGTCAGTCCTGCTTTGAACAATCCCAGATAATTGAAGAGGAGAAAGCACTTCCTAATATATTCTATGAGGCTAACATTGTCATCGTACCAAAACCAGATAAAGATACCACAAGGGAATAAAATTATAGACCACGTTCTCTTATGAATATAGATGCAAAAATCCTCAAGAAAATACGAGCAAATGGAATCATCAGCATATTAAAAGAATTATACACCATGATCAAGTGGGATTCATACTAGGAATGCAAGAGTATTTCAACATAAGGAAATAATTTAATATAAAGCACCACAATAAAACAAAAAAACCCACAGAGGATCATCTCAATGTGTGCAGAAAAGGCATTTGACAAAATCCAGCACCCTTTCTGATAAAAACACTTAGAAAACTAGAAATAGAAAGAAACTTCCTCAACATGATAAAATGGCATATATGAAAAACCCAGAGCTAACATCATATTCAGAGGTGAAAGACTGAAAACTTTCCCTCTAAGATCAGGAACAAGATAAGGATGCCAGTTGTTGCCACTAGCATTCAACATTGTAATGGAAGTTTTCTCCAGAGCATTCAGGAAAAAATAAAAAATAAAAAAAAATAATAAAAGGCATCTTAATTGGAAAGGAAGAAGTAAATCTTTCCCTATTTACAGATGAAATAACCCTATATATAGAAAATCCTTAAAATCCACAACAAAACTATTAGAGCCAGTCAGCAAATTCAGCAGAGTGGCAATGTACAAGATGAACATAGAAAATTTAGTAGTGGTTCTAAAAACCAGTAATGAACAATTGGAAGAAGAAATCATAAAATTCCATTTACAATAGTAACTAAAAGAATCAAATAGCTAGGAATAAATTTAACAAAGGATGTAAAGGATTTACATGAAAAGAAAAAAAACTACAAAGCATTGCTAAAAGAAATCAAAGAAGGCCTAAATAAATGGAAGGAAGTTCTGTGTTCATGGATTGGAAGACTAAATATTGTTAAGATATCAGTTCTACCAAAGTGCAATTGCAATTCCAATCAAAATTCCAAAAGCCTTCCTTGCAGAAGTGGAAAAGCCAATCATCAAATTTATATAGAAGGATAAGGGGCACTAAATAGCTAACACCATTTTGGAAAAGAAGAATGATGCTGGAAGATTCATATTTCCTGATTTGGAAACTTGTTACAAACTGCAGTAATCAAAACAGCATGGGGACTTCCGGAGAAGATGGCGGCTTAGTAAGATGTGCGGATCTTAGTTTCTCCTCCAGGACAGCTACTAGGGGAGTAGAAACGATACAGAACAGCTCCCAAAGCCACGACAGAGATAAAAAAGACAGCATACCCCATCCTGGAACGGCTGGCTGGCTGAGAGAACCCGTTATGGTGAGATTGCCGAGGGGCGCAGGCTTCCCCGGGCGGGGCGGCAAGCAGCCGGAGTCACTCCCTTCCCCCTCCCCAGGCCGGCTGGGAGAATTGGACAGGCAGTCCCCTCAAACTGCGGCGGCTGGCGCCCACACCACGTGCGGCCCCCCGGACCAACTGAGAGAATTGGATCGGAAATCCCCAGGCCACGGAGAACTGCGACGGGGCGGGGGGGGCCCTTCCAAACCTGTGACTCCCCGGGAACGTGCACTCTCCCGGGCGGGCCGCTGTGGCTGGTGCCCTCCCGACAAGCTTGGCGCCCCGGGCCGACTAGGAAATTCGGACGGGCGCTTTCCCGGGCTGCGGCGGCCAGCAACCCTCCCCGCGTTCGGACCCCGGGCACGCTGGCACTCTTCCAAGCCGCTTCGGCTAGCGAACCTCCCGGACGGCGAGAGTTTTCCAAAGTTAAAGGATCCACAGCACCTTTTACTGGTGGGACCCGCAGACAAACGTGTGCCACGAGCGCCACCTACTGGGCAGGATAAGAAAAACAGAACCCAGAGATTTCACAGAAAAATCTTCCAAACTTTTGGATCCAACACCCAGGGAAATCTGTCTAAATGCGCAGACGCCAGCAGAAGATAACGGATCACGCTCAAAAAGTTGAAAATATGGCCCAGTCAAAGGAACAAACCAATAGTTCAAATGAGATACAGGAGCTGAGACAACTAATGCTGAATATACGAACAGAAATGGAAAACCTCTTCAAAAACGAAATCGATAAACTGAGGGAGGACATGAAGAAGACATGGGCTGAACATAAAGAAGAAATAGAAAAACTGAAAAAACAAATCACAGAACTTATGGAAGTGAAGGACAAAGTAGAAAAGATGGAAAAAACAATGGATACCTACAATGATAGATTCAAAGAGACAGAAGATAGAATTAGTGATTTGGAGGATGGAACATCTGAATTCCAAAAACAAACAGAAACTATCGGGAAAAGAATGGAAAAATTTGAACAGGGTATCAGGGAACTCAAGGACAATATGAAGCGCACAAATATACATGTTGTGGGTATCCCAGAAGGAGAAGAGAAGGGAAAAGGAGGAGAAAAACTAATGGAAGAAATTATCACTGAAAATTTCCCAACTCTTATGAAAGACCTAAAATTACAGATCCAAGAAGTGCAGCGCACCCCAAAGAGATTAGACCCAAATAGGTGTTCTCCAAGACACTTACTAGTTAGAATGTCAGAGGTCAAAGAGAAAGAGAGGATCTTGAAAGCAGCAAGAGAAAAACAATCCATCACATACAAGGGAAACCCAATAAGACTATGTGTAGATTTCTCAGCAGAAACCATGGAGGCTAGAAGACAGTGGGATGATATATTTAAATTACTAAAAGAGAAAAACTGCCAACCAAGACTCCTATATCCAGCAAAATTATCCTTCAAAAATGAGGGGGAAATTAAAACATTTTAAGACAAAAAGTCACAGAGAGAATTTGTGACCAAGAGACCAGCTCTGCAAGAAATACTAAAGGGAGCACTAGAGTCAGAAATGAAAAGACAGAAGAGAGAGGTATGGAGAAGAGTGTAGAAAGAAGGAAAGTCAGATATGATATATATATATAATACAAAAGGCAAAATGGCAGAGGAAAATATTATCCAAAGAGTAATAACACTTAATGTTAATGGACTGAATTCCCCAATCAAAAGACATAGATTGGCAGAATGGATTAAAAAACAGGATCCTTCTATATGCTGTCTACAGGAAACACATCTTAGACCCAAAGATAAACATAGGTTGAAAGTGAAAGGTTGGGAAAAGATATTTCATGCAAATAACAACCAGAAAAGAGCAGGAGTGGCTATACTAATATCCAACAAGTTAGACTTCAAATGTAAAACAGTTAAAAGAGACAAAGAAGGACACTATATACTAATAAAAGGAACAATTAAACAAGAAGACATAACAATCATAAATATTTACGCACCGAACCAGAATGCCCCAAAATACGTGAGGAATACACTGCAAACACTGAAAAGGGAAATAGACACAAATACCATAATAGTTGGAGACTTCAATTCCCCACTCTCATCAATGGACAGAACATCTAGACAGAGGATCAATAAAGAAATAGAGAATCTGAATAATACAATAAATGAGCTAGACTTAACAAAACAGCATGGTACTGGCCCAAGGGCATACATATAGACCAATGAATTATATTGAAGATTCAGAAATAAACACTCGTATTTATGGCCAATTGATTTTTGATAAGAATGCTGAGTCCACTAATGGGGAAAGAATATCTCTTCAACCAGTAGTCATGGGAAAACTGGATATCCATATGCAAAGAAATGAAGGTGGATCCCCATCTCACAACATATATAAAAAAATAACTCAAAATGAATCCAAAAGGGGTGCATGGGTAGTTAGTGGTTAGAATGCCCACCTTCCATGCGGGAGACCCAGGTTCAATTCCTGGACCATGCAACCCGCCACCCCCCCCAAAAAAAAAAAATTAAAAAAAAATGCAACCAAGATCATTGTTGGATAAGAACCAAAACTAGGTAACTCCTAGGAGAAAACAAACCTCCAGCACCTTGCTTTAAGCAATGTGTAGACTTTACACCAAAAACAGGAGCAACAGAAGAGAAACTAGTAAATGGGAGTTCATCAAAATTAAAGCCTTTTGTGCATCAAAGGAATTTATCATGAAAGTAAAATGACGACATAAGGAATGGGAGAATGTATTTTGAAACCACATATCTGATAAAGGTTTAATATCCAGAATATATAAAGAAATCCTACAACACAACAAAATGACAAACCACACCATTAAAAAAATGAGCAAAAGACTTGAATTTATATTTCTCCTAAGAAGATATAGAAGGTGTCAAAAAGCACATGAAAAGTTGCTCAACATCATTAGCCATTAGAGAAATGCGCATCAAATTTCTGAGATACCCATTGGTGCTGTTACTGCAGAAAACAATTTGGCTAATTGTTGTCTGCTTTCCTAAGAACAGCCAAATATAGAATTTGGACTTTAAATATAGAATTACCATATATTTTAGTTTGCTAATGCTGCTGGAATGCAATTCTGGTACAGAATGCAGTGTACCAGAATGCAATGTACCATTCCATTGCTGGAATGCAATGGAATGGCTTTTGTAAAGGAAATTTATAAAGTGGCAAGTTTACAGTTCTAAGGCCTTAAAAATGTCCACACTAAGGCATCCAAATGGGAAGGCTGGTCCTTGTTCCTGGTTCTGTTGCTATGAGCTTCTGATTCCAGTGGCTTCCTCTCTCAGCATCTGTGGGTCCTGACTTACCTGCTCCAGGGCAAAACTCTGGGTTCCATCCCTTAGCTTAGCATCTCATGGAACGGCACATGGCGATGTCTGCTGGGCTTAGGTTCCTGTCTAGCTTTTGTCGACTCTTTCAGCTCCTGGCATCTCCTGGGGCTTCTGCATTTCCAAATGTCTGCATCTCTGTAGTCCGTCTTTCTCTGTGAGTTCTCTAGAAGTCTCCAGTAAACTAAATAAGATCCACATTGAATGGGTAGAGACATATCTCTATCTAATCAAAAGGTCACACCCACAATTGGGTGTGTCACATCTCCATGGAAACAATCTAATTAAGAGGCTCCATCCTACGATATTGAATCAGGATTAAAGGACGTGGATTTTCTGGGATACACAACAGTTTTAATCCAGCATACCACATGAGTCAAAAATCCTGCTCCTAGCTGAAGGGATACAGACTGTACAACGGGACTGGATATAAAAACTCAGAAATGGACAGCACAATACTACCAATTGTAATGCAATTATATTAAAACACTGAATGAAGCTGCATGTGAGGTATAGGTTTTTTTTTTTTCTTTCTATTATTGTTTTAATTCTTATTCTGTTGTCTTTTTATTTCTTTTTCTAAATCGATGCAAATGTACTAAGAAATGATGAATATGCAACTATGTGATGTTATTAAGAATTACTGATTATACATGTAGAATGGAATGATTTCTATTTGTTTTGTTAATTCTTTTTTTAATTAATAATAAAAAAAAAAATCCTGCTCCTAGATGTATACCAAAAACAATTTAAACAGCATCTCAAAAAGATATTTGCACACCAATGTTCATATCAGCATTATTCACAATTGCCAAGATGGAAGCAACCCAAGTGTCCATCACAAATGAATGGATAAGTAAATATGATATAGCCATGTGATGGGATATTATTGAGCTGTAAAAACAATGAAGTTTGATGCATGTGGCAGCACACTTGAACCTTGAAGATGTCATGTTGAGTGAATAAGCCAAACAAAAGGATAAATGTTGTATGATTTTGCAGGTATGAAATCAATAGAATAAGCAAATTCATGGAGTCAGAAATTAAAATACAGGTTACCAGGACCTGGATAGGAAATGGGGAGTTAATGTTTCTTTGGTACCTATTTCTGTTTGGTGTGATGAAAAAGTTTTGGTCATGAATGGCGATATTAGAACAACAATTATGAATTATGTAATTGAATGAGGCTAAAGGGAAATTTTAGTTTGTGTATGTTACCAGAAAAAACATAAAAATGAAACCATAGGATTGTACAACACAAAAAGTGAATTGTAATGTAAAATATGGAATATAATTCATAGTAAAATATAAAAATATTGTTTCATTATTTGTAACAAAGTTATCACACTAATACAAAGTGTTTATAATAGGGAAAAATGAGTGAAGGTGAAGGGGATAACTCTGTATTTTCTGCGTGATTTTTCCATAAACTTATGTTCCAGTTTGCTAGCTGCTGGAATGCGATATACCAGAAAAGGAATGGCTTTTTAAAAGGGGAATGTAATAAGTTGCTAGTTTACAGTTCTAAGGCCGAGAAAATGTCCTGTAGAAATGTCCAGTCCAAGGCATCCAAGGAAAGATACCTTGATTAAGAAGGCCGATGAAGTTCAGGGTTTCTCTCTCAAGTGGACGGGCACATGGCAAACCCAGTCAGGGTTTCTCTCTCATCTGGAAAGCCACATGACTAGCACTGCGTCATCTGCTAGCTTTCTCTCCTGGCTTCCTGTTTCATGAAGTTCCCCGGGAGGTATTTTCCTTCTTCATCTCCAAATTCGCTGGCTGGTACCCTTTCTTTCTCTCGTGGCTATGTCATTCTCTACTCTCTCAGAAACTCCGGCTTTCTCCAAATATTTCCTCTTTTATGGATTCCAGTAAACTAATCAAGACCCACCCGAATGGGTGGAGACATGTCTCCACTTAATCCAGTTTAACAACCACTCTTGATTGAGTCACATCTCCAGGGAGATGATCTGATTACAGTTTCAAACATACAGTACTGAATAGGGATTAGAAGAAATGGCTGCCTTTACAAAATGGGTTTAGGATTAAAACATGGCTTTTCTAGGGTACGTACATCCTTTCAAACCAGCACAACCTACAACTTCTCTAATAAAAATAAATTTTAAGTGAAAATTACTTCACCTGCTTAAGGTTGTTTTCATGTTATTATACCTTGCTTTTCAAACTGGCCTGCCAATGAATACCCTACACTGTCCGTTTTTTTTCAGCTGGAGTGAGGAAGAGTCAGTATGGAGTTTTGTTGTTGCCTAAATATTAATCCCTGCACTCATTTTCACTGGAAAGGATACTGGGTCTTGCTTTATTTTTGGGAAATTGGCACAATGTGGCTTGTATTCTCTATCACAAGGCATAGGAAAAATGACTTCTAAACTAATATCCAGTGAGGAAACAAGAAACTGGACTCCTTGATTTGGTAAGTGATTCTCCTTGTGATCATAGTAAAACGTTTCCACAGCTGCATCATCAGTCTGCTGAACCAGTGAAAGGGGAATTCAAAAAGGAATAACAAGCCTCAAAGCATGATAGAAATCAATAATAATGTTAGTGCTAATTGTTCTCCAAAATGGAGGTCCTAAACACCTTCCTTGAAGAGGAAAGACGGTGTTGACAAACTAAACTGGATTGGCTTTGTAAAGAAGTTCTTTACAATGAATGCTTCAATAAAGAGAATTCTTGGAAAAGGCATAAACTATGAATGTACCATAAGGCCAAGGGCTATAGGGAATAGTCAAATAAAGGGAAAAATGTCTGCTCAATGAAAATACTTTACACGTGAGTACATATTCACTGTAACAGAGATATCTTAAACTCCAACAGATATGTCATTCAGCAGATAGCAAGAGGTGGCAATGGCTATGTGCTTCTCTCCACCCCACCCCCTAATCCCCCCCAACCCCAAAGTAAGCCAAACTGGAGGAAGTGCAATGCATGGGAAATTTATAAATACTTCATTCCCACTTTATGTTTTCTTGTTTCTTTAACATACAGGCATCCCACTCAGGTCATTCATTCTAGCTTTAACCATGTGGTCACGCAATGAGAATCATCACCATCACCCTGCTTGACCCATTTAGTATCTCTCAGAGTAACTACACGGATTTAGGGATTAATGAGGATCGATTCTTTCTTGCCAGGTTAATTGTCACACATGAGCGAGGCTGATGTAGACCCAGCTGTGCTTAATTAGCCCACAGGCCTTAGACACCATATTTTAAAGACAGGCATGTAATGTAAGAAGCTGCCTGGCCAACACAGCCTGCTGAGATGAACCCAAACATGTGGCAAAGGCTGTTTTTCACTGGGTCCAAGGAGCGTGTTTGGGAAATGCCTGCTTCATAATACGGACATATGCTCTCACATTGGATTGGAGAAGGCTGTTGTTTCCTTCTAGGATATAGGTTGTAGAGGGAGACAACTGAATATGAATTTATTTCCAGTGCTTGCTTTGAACCAGAAGGTAGGTGAGTTTGTTATACCACACCATTATATGTGGCATATTTGTTTTTCTATATGTTGGTGAATTTAACATTCTCTAGCGCTCACTTAAAACTGTGAACTCCTTATTAGCTCTCCTAATAGTCTATGTCTATACAGTTTTTTTAAATTCGGAAGCCAAATAATAGGACCAACCTTCCTTCCTTCTTTTCTTCCCTCCTTCCATTTTCCCTCCTTCAATTAGGCATATCCTCTTTAGTCAATAGGAAAATTATTGCTAAACTCAATCCTGACCCTATCAGTTCAGGGGTTTCCTATTTTCTTTAGTTGCATGATCACCTGTCCTTGAACTATTTCAGAACCATAACCTCATCTCATACACACCAGAGAAAATTATCCAGGTGTCACAGCTTCAGTTTCAGGGAGCGTCTGGCTTGAGTCAAATTTGAGTGAATGCCATTGGAAAGCCACACTCTCAGTAGTACTTCTCTTAACGTCGACGGCCCACAGCAAATTTATAAGGATAGGGAGCTCAATGGATTTTCAAAGCGTGTTCCTAGATATATCTGTAGATATTTCTGTAGATATTTCTGGGCATTGTGGAGAAGTTCATATGTAGTCATGAGAGTATAGAGAATAACTTGTTGCAAGGCTTGGTGGCAGAATATCAGGCTGTTGACCAGGTTACCTTTTTTTTTTTTCCACATGGGCAGGCACTGAGAATCGAACCCAGGTCTCTGGCATGGAAGGTGAGAACTCTGCCTGCTGAGCCACCACCGCTTGCCCTGACTAGGTTAACTTTTGGTTCAACTGGAGTAAAGGGAAGTGAGGGGGTTTCCAGGTAAGGCTCCAGAACCTGGAAATTGATCCTCAGAAAGTTTCCTTGCAAGGGAGGTTGGAATGCAGCTAGAAAGTGCCAGGAAGTGGTGAAGAGACAAAAAGAAGTTCAAGGATAAAGGCAATGTTTTGTTATCAAAGAACAATTTTGGGTTTAAGCCGAATACTCTGTTTTTTTCTAACTCTTGGGAAGCAATTGACAGAAACTGTTCAGGCAGTTTATATAAAAGGGGCATTTGTTGGCTCACATACCTTAGAAGGAAATGTGTGCAGCTCACAGGACTGAAGTTGGAGTGCAGGAACAGGTCTCAAGGACTGGAATGAAGGACTCGATTCTACATGTTTGTTTCTCTATCTTGCCACCATCTTCATTCATCCGTCCATCTATCCATCCATCCATTTATCATCTCCATTTATTCTTTCTGCAGATAGAATTTCCAAATGGCAGGTTTTAGCAAATTCTGTTGAAAGAGCTTCTTTGCCCATCCTTCATTCGTCAGTCCTAGGGAAGAATGCCACCTGGCCATGCTGGATCATCTGATCCTTCCTTAGTTCAAAACAGGGAAATGGGGTATTATTTGGCTATGCCTAGGTCATGTGTTCATACCTTGGGTCATATTTTGAGGAGAGGAGAGGGTTGTTATTTTAGTACAATGAAAGGTAATATAGCTTGCTGGGCACTCAAAAATAATAGTTACCTATAAATTCCATTGCAATATTACCACTAATCAGCCTAGTAAAAATACTGCTTTTTGTACAATAGTTTTACTATTCAAAGCATGCTCACTCATATATTACCTAAATTTGTGTTCACAGTGGTGCTAGGAGGGGTAGGTAAAACAGATTCTGTCTCACTTTATTGATGAGAAAACTCAGGTCTAGGCTTAACAAAGGTTAAAAAAAACTAAATATTTATGCATGCATAAAAGGGTATAAAATAGCTGGAATATAAAAAAAAAACCTAGGAGATCTGGGTCTAGTCCAAGTTCTGCCACTAATGAGCATTTTTATATCAGCAAACCTCTGGACTACAGGGTTTGTTCCATCTTGTTCAGCTTAAAAATTCTGATTCTGAGAGCCAAGCAGAATCTTTCTAACTTCTGTGAAAATGGACTAAATTGCTTGCCTGTTTTCGCTTTAACACTTTGTTGATTGACCTCTAGTGCAAAAATAATTTGCTCCAGAGTTAGACTGCTCCCCAAACGAAAGACATGTATCCCCTCCCCTACAACAGGAATAGGCTCAATAAGGGGCATTTACGAGGGGCTAATTAGTCTTTATAGATCAGTTGCGACGTAACATGAAGTCTAATATTTGGAAGGTCTGTATTCTCAAGGTTTAGATAAAATAATCTGTCTCAGCAAGTTTATTTGGGGTTCCAGGTTATCTACTCTTGTAGTTCTTGGGGAGTTAAATGTTTTCCTAGCATTAACTAACCTTGAGCAAGAAGGCCCAGAAAAGGCAGCAATGCTACAGAAGGCAGTAGCAGGCTTCCATTTCTATCCTCTGGTCTTAAGTCACTTATTGGTAAGACAAGTTATTAGGTCAAGGCTCCCCAAAACTGCTGAGAGTTATTATGGGAACTGTTTTCTTGTCTACTCATCCTTATTTCCTCCTTCTTCATCATTCTGAGTCTGAACAGACAAATTTTGTGTTTGACTGTTTTTATATGCATATCTTGGATCCTAAGATCTTGAGAATTGGCAGGGTTCTGCTGGCAAAGTAATTCTCATTTTTTTTTAACTTCTCCATTAACATCATTACTCATTTGCTTTTTTGTTTGTTTAAACAATGGGAATTTATTGGCTCGCAATTTTGTGTCAAGGAGAAGTGAAAAATTGAGGGACCAGCAAGGTGATGCTTTGTCTCCAAAGATGGTGGGCATTCTGGGGCTGGCTGCCTGGGATCATTTGCCCTTGGCTTTTCCATCACAAGGCAGCATCTTATTTCTCTTCGGGGTTCTGTTGATTCCCAGCTTCTTGCTGTTCCCCATCACTCATTTGCTTTTAAATCTGAGTGACTCTAAACTTCCCCTTGCAGTGGAAACTGCCTTACTTGTATGATCATCTATATTTATGGCGAATTAAAGTTTGATTTCATTTAGAAGTCATATTATAACCCATTCTATGAGAATTTGTCACAGTAGGTGCCCTAATCTTGACAAAACCTCCCTTTGGCCATTTTTTTTCTTCTTTTAGTTTGTTTCATCATCTTTGTAGAGTAGCCCCTTCCGCCTTTACTGCAATTATATTCTGTGAATTTAATACATACTTCATTTAACATGGATTTAAGCATTTATGTGGAGATGCTTTAAGATCCGAAGAAATAAATCTCCAATAACAGAATAGTGAGGAAATTTTATTTTGGTATTTAAATAACAGGATGTGTACGTACTGGACTTGATGTTACTATTTTAACTATAATTTTATTTGGAATTTTTTTTTGTTATGATAAATGTACTACTTCCCCAAAAGATTTGATGTAGCTCATTAAAGATGTGTATTTTTAAAAGCCATCAAAAAGATATTGGTGGAGTATAAGAAAATCCCAGATCTAGGCTAGTATAATTAGTAGAATAGAGCATTACATTTAATTTTTTTTTTTTTTTTTTTTTTTTGCGTGGGCAGGCACTGGAAATCGAACCCGGGTCTCTGGCATGGCAGGTGAGAACTCTACCTACTGAGCCACTGTGGCCTGCCCTACATTTAATTTTGAACTTCCTGACAAACAAAGCCAAAAGGGCAACTCAATTCATTGTAATTTGCATTTGAAAAAATTTCAACAGAGAATTTCCTCAGGAAACCAGTCATTTAAAAAAAGATATTATATATTTTAAAAATATTTAAAAAGATACACAAAAATGCAAACACTGATGTTCAAGATGTTTGTTACAATATTATTTATACTAGCAAAAAATTAATTGGAGGTAAACATTGAGGAATGGTGGTATATAAATATACCATATGACCTCTACATATGCTGATATGAATTCAAATAGTAAAATCTCATGATGACATAAAAATCATGATGAAATGACTATTTTTCATTCTGTGAAAATGTTTATGATGATACCCATACAATGTACTATATTAGAATATCGACGGTATCTTTTTTTGGATATATAAATCACTTTTATTCACTTATAGTTTCTTTATTTTTTGCATATTTGTATTTTTCATGCAGATATGTATAACTTTCTGTGTTTTTTTTTGTTCCTCTTTTAAAAAAATAATTTCCTTCACAGGTCTTTTTAATGCAATTTTACTGAGATATATTCACATACCATATAGTCATTCAAAGTGTAGAATCAGTGGTTCACAGTATCATCACAAAGTTATGCATTCATTACCACAATGAATTTTTGAACATTTTTATTACTTCAAAAAAAATACATATAAGAATAAAAATAAAAATGAAAAAGAACACCCCAAACATCCTATACCCCATATCCCCTCCTATTTGGTTTTTGTCATTTTTTTACTCTTCTGTCCATACACTGGAAATAATGAGTGTCAGTCACGAGGTTTTCACAATCACATGGTCACATTGAAAAGCTATATGGTTGTACAATTATCTTCAAGAATCAAGGCTACTGTAGTACAGTTCAACTGTTTAAAGTTATTTCCTTCTAGCTATTAGAATACCCTAAAAACTAAAAAGGAATAGCTACATAATGCATTAGAATAACCTCCAGAATGACCTCTCAGCTCTATTTGAAATCTCTCAGCCATTGAAACTTTATTTCATTTCTCTTCCCCTTTTCATCAAGAAGACTTTTTCAATCCCATTATGTTGGGTCCTGGCTTATCCCTGGGAGTCATGTTCCACGTTGTGAGGGAGATTTACACCCCTGGGAGTCATGTCCAATGTAGGGGCGGGAGCAGTGAGTTTACCTGCCAAGTTGGCTTAGAGAGAGAGAGGCCACATCTGAGCAACAAAAGAGGTTCTCTGGGGGTAACTCTTAGATATCATTAAAAGTAGGCTTAGCTTGTCCTTTCCTCCATAGGCCTTTAATTCAAGAGATATTTGATAACCTAACATATGATGCCTTAAACAATGGTTTTATTAAAGAAAAGACATATTTTTCATGAGATCCTTAACAAAATTGATGGCATCACTTAGTAAAGTCATTTCTTTGCATTGTGAGGTCAGGTGGTGGCATCCATTGAGCACCAAGAAGATGGTTTCAGGTGATTTAATACATTTGCAAACAAAGCAGTGCTTCTGGAACTTTATGTGTATGCAAATCACTTGTAGATCTTGTTAAAATGAAGATTCTGATTTGAAGGTCTGGCATGGGGCCTGAGAGTCTGCCTTTCTAACAAGCTCTCAAGTGAGGCAATGCTTTTGGTCCATGAAGACTTTGTATAGCAAGTACTAAGAATATCAAAGGAACAATATGTAACTTGCTGGTTCCAACTCGAAGCTGTCCATCAGAGTCACCTGCAGAACTTTTAGATTCTAGACCCTCTTCGGATCTAGTGAGTCACAAGTTGGGGCAGTGGAACTTGGGATCTCTATTTTATAAAACCTGCCCAATTATTTGGGTAAGGTTGTTTCATAGAAAGGGTATGTGTGAGAGTCACTTTCTCAGCTGGCCTGCTCTATCACTCCCTTCAGTTGTGGTTTTTAAATTTTTTTTGACATGGGCAAGCTCCAGGAATCTAACCCAGGCCTCTGGCTTGGCAGGCAAGAATTCTTGCCACTGAGCACTGCCCTTCAGTTGTATTTTGATAGAAGCAGTGAAACAGCCTGCTTGGAATGCAGCCAATCTGCCTTGCCCTCTGCAAGTATTAGCCCCATACTTTGGAAAGCAGATAATTAGGTGGCAAGCTTGTCCATGTCCATGTCCACTGGTAGGCCATATTTGTTTCTAGCAACAAAGCATTAATTTTCCACAATCTACTGTAGATTTCCTCAAATACATATACTGCCAGGTGCATAATATCATCTACCTCCATGTGGTAGTTAGATTCAGTTGTCAGCTTGGCCAGGTGAACATGCCTAGTTCTGTTGCTGTGGACATGAGCCAATGGCATGTGAACCTCATCTGTTGCTGATTACATCTGCAGTCGGCTAGGAGGCATGCCTGCTTCAATAAATGATGATTGATTTAATTGGCTGGTGCTTAAATGAGAGACTCAACGTAGCACAGCCAAAGCAGCTCAGCACACCTCATCTCAACACTTGCAGCTCAGCCCAGGCCTTTGGAGATGCAGAAAGGAATCACCCTGGGGAAAGTTGTTGGAACCCAGAGGCCTGGAGAGAAAGCCAGCAGAGATTACCCCGAGCATTCCTACGTAAGAAAGAACCTCAGATGAAGTTAGCTGCCTTTCCTCTGAAGAACTAATGAAATAAATCCCCTTTTATTAAAAGTCAATCCATCTCTGGTGTGTTGCCTCCCAGCAGCTAGCAAACTAGAACACTATCAATGAGTTTAGTAACATACTCAACAAACCTATTGAAACATAGTCATCTCTTTTGTAATTTCATTTCCTCCATATTTAACTTCTTATATAGAAAATTACATAGGTGATGCAACAGCTGTTTATCCAAAGTGGACAGATTAATTATATTTGCACAAAGTCTAGGTTGGACTTTGATTATGAAATACACTGAGAAAATAACTCATATGAACTCAGTAAATAAGGTTTTCTTGGAAACTGAAAAGAAGCATGAGTTGCCAAGGAGGTTAATATTCTCTGGACGTAACGTCTAAGGGTCTGCATAATGCAACATGTGGCCACATGGAACATGTCAGTTTGTCTTCTAGAGAGCTCTGACCCTGCAAGTAATAAATGCCAACCCGTCACTCAGAACTATGCTCACACTAGTGGATATAAATATATGTACCTACATGTGCTTGCATTTGAGAGTAGTAAAATCCTGGCTTTTGAGTTTTAATAAGGCATACCTAATTTCCACATAAAAATTGAAGGTTAACCATGCTAGCATGTGGTGGGCAATTTCCATCTCATGTGCAAATTTGCTTTCCACAGACATTGCTTTCCAACAAGTTTATGAGAAGCCTGTGTAACTGCGATGTGTGGGACAGTTAACGAACAAGTCCCTATTAATAGATTAGCAGCAGCTTTGCAATGGACAAATGAGCGCCTTTCACTGCAAGACATTCTGACTGTCAGGCTTTATTTTCTTGTTACCAAAGTTAGGCTTTCTACTGCAAGAGGCAACATGACCTGGCCCCCTACGGTAATTCCTCTTCATGGTGAATCAAGGCTTGATTTCTCTTGGATGCATTTTGTATTATAATCCCTATTATGACAACCTGCTGAGCTAGTGGGTTGTATAAATGCACTGTACAGCTGTCCAGGGATGATTACAAGATGAATAATTTGACCTTCAGGCAAAAGATAAGAGTTTTCTTCCATTCTCCCTATACTCCTTGCCCCCCTTTCTCCTTGGCTGCACTCAGCTCCCTTTCTGCTTAGCCCCAGGCACAAGTAATTATTCACATTGCTGTTAAAGAAGAACTACGAGCTAAGGTTCAAGACCAAAATGATACTGATGAGCATCATTTAGCTTCCCTTTGGATTCCTTTCAAGTTTATTTTTCTCTTGACTGCAGCTGCCCAGCATATGCGGTTTCACCAGGCCACACCACATTTTCTCCTCAATAGGGACCATTTATAATCAGGCTGTAGATGGCTCAGCATTTCCTTCCCCCCGACCCCCCCCCCCCCCCAATTTCTGCTGCCCCGTCTTCCCGCTGTGTCCCATTCTCTTCCCACTTCCCCGATTCTTTTACCTCTTCCTCCTTCCCTGGTTGCAAATAGAAGCTGAAACCTGGGCCCTCCAGGGTCAAATGCATAATGTAACAGGCTTACCTCCAGTTTGATTTTCAGCCCCAGTCCCTTGGGGGATACAGCGTTATTGTTGTGGCCAGACCTTGTAGCACCACAGACTAATGGATCAATTCGGCCTTCAAAGCATCCCCTGGCCTATCGATATGAAATTCTAGCAATTACAGAAGTGGGAAGGTTGGGAAGCAGCTGAAAAACATTCCCTATTGATTGGTCGTTGCTCTAGAGTATGATGAACTTGTTTAAGAAAAATTGATCTGACAAATTGATTTTTTTTATCAGAGAATCTCATGAATACAATTTAAGTCACAATATTTCTTGCCTTGCAGAGTGTTTTTCAGGAGGAGAATCTATGAGGCAAACCAGGCAATGGGAGATATTCCCAAGGGTTCCAAAGCTTCCCTTTATACTCCTCCCAGGAGCTCCTGTTCCTTGCTTGCTCTTTTTTTTTTTTAAATGCTTGTATAGTGTTATATGAAAATTTTAATATAAGATCTCTGCTCCTCAGTGCTTTACGCACTTCATCTCCCTCATAAACCTTCTTTATGAATTCTCCCCTTCTCCCAAGCCCTTGCCCCCCTCTTTAGCCTCTAATTTAAGGTTTTCAGTTGAGCAGTAGGCCCTCAGATAGAGCAGATGCTTTCCCATTTATTGCGTGGAGAATAGGCTTCAGAAAGTGAGACTCTTAATGTTGGTCAAAGGTAGACCTCTTTCTTGGCATCTCTGAGAAATATTCAGGCAGTCATGGTGACAGACTGCAGATCCTGGGGCCATTTGCTCTCTGAGCAAGCGGCATCTGTAGCCTGTGTTTTGACAGCTGCTATGTTGGCCAGAACTGCATGCCATGGGAGTGAAGGGGTATCCCAAATCTCTACGCCTCTTCTAAATACCTCCCTCACCCCATGCATCTCTTATGGGGTGACTCTTCCCTCTCCCTCAAAGCCACCTGGCATTCTCTTAAGGACTAGATCATTGTTTTCCAAATATGGGGTGATTATCCGCACCATTTTGGGAGCATCCCAAAATACTGATTCTTGGGAAGATCATTCCAGACCTGTTGAATCAGAATCAGGGAGTGGAGTCAGAGTCTAGGAACTCATAATTTAGAAAGTCCAATGACCAGCTATGTTTTGAACCACTGAATTAGATAACAAAGTTGTATGCATGTGTGCATGTGTTCGCGATAGATAGAATTTAGTAGAAAGAAGGGAGGAGAACCCCCCCCCCCCAATTATCAGCACATTGAATTTGAATGCATGTGTATGGAGAATTAGTTGATGAGATGAAGCTGGTTGATACATAAATCCCATAGAATAAAAATTAAATGACAGTGATTTCAAGAGAGGGTTGTATCTAAGGTAGAAGAGGAAAATCTAGGAAATAAATTTGGCACAATTTAGGATTAGGTCTAGAAGAAGTTCTCCTAATGGGACTTCAAGCCTCCATCACAAAGGAAAACGAATACCTATGTCCAAAAATTCAGATAGGGAGGCCGAGTCACACCGGAGCCCACACCTGCGTTCTCTAACACGTGCAAAAGAAACTTGTTTCCCTCTAGTCTAACAGATTATATGAAAGTGGAGAACCATACCAGAACTTTGAACAGAAGAATTCAGGGGCCATCTTTAATGACGTGGTCATGTCTCACAGAGAAAAGTTCTAAAGTGGTTGAACAACAGGAGAGATGCATATGCTGCTCATTCCAAATACATCCTGGTAATGTGTTCCCAAATGATTTTCCACTCCATTATCTAACAGACCGCCTTCCCAGGTTGAAATTGTGCAGCTTCTGTGCAGCTTGCTTGGTGAGTTTGAATAAGCAGGGAGATGGGTAGAAACAATCTTCTTCTCAGATTGGAGATGTTCCATGTATTGGAAAGTAATCCAAATTTTAATGCAATCTAGTGAATTCAATTTTTAACCATTTAACACTTAACTGGTTTTCTTTTTTTCCTAAGCTCCCGCAAGTTAGACTTGATACATTGCCATAGTGCTTCTCAATCTTGGCTGTGCATTGTAATCACCTGGGGAGTTTTACAGGTTACTCAGCCTGGGTCCATCCCCAGAGATTCTGATTTAATTGGTCTGGGGTGCAGCCTTGGCAATGCTTTAAAAGCTCCCCCAGGTGATTCTGAATTGTGGCCAAATCTGGGAACCCCTGGTTTATTCTGATTCAAAGGTACCAAATTGAAGTATTTTCTTCCTATATACTAGTGGACTTCAAAGCAGACAGGGGAGTTACTTTTTGTTTTACCAAATTTGTGATGAAAACAGACTTCCTGTTTCAAGTACTTCTTAGATAGCATGTGGGCTCTTTTCAATACAGGGCCCTGCTTTCAGCAAAATTGTTAATTATAGATCATAATAAGCTGTTAGGAGCAAAACACACACATAATTTGAAAGTGAAATGAGGCACAGTACATAGATAAAGCAATTGTTTGTTTAAGAGGTGATTAGCAGCAGCAAAACAAGCAAACTGAGACTTGAACCTGAAAGAAATTACACCCATTTAGAATTGTTATACTCTTTGGTTATTTGCACACTGCAGCCTAATGCAAGGGTAAAAGTCTGGTGCTGTCAGGTTTCTTCTTTTCCATGTGTGATGAAAGGAAGGTATAGTCTGTGCCATCTTAGAACTGAGATGATATTAAAAGAATAGCCTGTCAGAAGGAATAAAGAAAGGGAAGTGTCTCCATTTCTCAAAGGAACACAACTGAGATTTAAATTGTTCCGAGCTATGATAAATTATAAGGCTTTAAAACCACTGTAATCACTGAATGAACAAAACAGTTTGCCTTGGGTAATTATGCCTTTTTGGTCTCCTTCACTTTCAAGTGATTTTCCCCTTGTAAATGTTACACTCTGGCACCGTGCACTGTGTCAAAGAGTGTTAATCTCAGTGTGAATTGCCAGGGTTGTCTTTAAGAGTAAGTGAGCCCAGAAATATTCTCAGTTCAGACCAAGTTACAGGAAAACACCATTAACATTTGAACATGACATTTGATGACAATAGCGTCAAAATCACAGCTCAACCTGGGGGTGTCACGTGAGTGAGTAGATCTTGCGGGCTCCGATTTGGCACTGGAAATTCCCAGAATGCTAACTTCATGTGGAATGGATGCCAGTTAATGAACAAGGATAAATAACCGTATTATTAGGGCAGATTGCAGTGCTCAAGATGGGAGGTTTAATAAGCAACTGAGGTTAACAGGAAATCCTTAGCTTTCTGTTGCCTGATAATGCATTCAGATTTTGCAGCCTGCCACTTGCTAAAGTAAAGGAAGGAGTCTAATTAGTACTTCTCAGTGGCAACGTGGTTAAGGGCCCAGGTTCCAATTCTACCCCATCTGATTCCAGGGTTGGCAGTAGAAATGTAAGGCTGGTCAATGCGGCTTATCTGGTATTGTTGTCTTTGGAAAGTTCCAATGTGAAACCCTCTATTTGGTGTCTTGAGTGAGGAAGTGGAGGCAACAACCAATTTTGGTGGCATTGCATTTTCAGTTTTCCCGGGCTATCTCTGTCAACCCTCCATAAACTTCAGGGGCAGAGCCTGTGGCTGCAGGTTTCCTTGGCCATAACAGAGTCAGTGTGATTATGTTGCTTGGAGAAGTAATATTAATGATAAGAGCTCACAGGTACTGAGCATTTACCAGGTGACAGTCCTCATTCTTTGTATACCATATGTATTACCTTTTCAGCCCTGATGAGCATCCTAAGAGGCAAACACTTGAAATCTCTCTCTTTGTTCAAAAGAGGCAAAGGAGCTAGGACATGGCTGGCTAACTTGCCCACAGACACAAGTAATGGAGCTAGGTTGGAACCAGGCAATTTGACTCTGGAGCACTCACAGTGAGTCACTAAAGTTATCCTGCTTCAAAGACATAAACCATTCCTTCCCTCTGTGTGTCCCGAACTCTCTGAGGTGGCACTCAGGCCTGGCTCCCCCATCTCCCCCACCTCCATCCCCCATTTACTCACACCCCAAGAATGGCACAGCACACATCTCCCCTCTTCTCTTGCCTTATGGAAGAGACACAGAAGAAAGTTGGTCTTTCTGTGACCTTGTGCTTTGTCTGTAGTTTGGTGTGTCAGACCCTGGGATTTATGAAATTGCATTGGAGCCGAGGACTTCAGGGAGAACCTAAAGATGGTGAGCACTGTAACTTCCTTAGAGGAGGGCATAACGCATCCTCTCTGAGGAACTGTGGATGAGCCTCCTGCTGGTTGTAAACAATACAGCAGACCAGGGGGTTTTAAAATCCAAGCGAGGTTGCAGCTGGAGTCGCACATGTATACCCCCCAAAGCCGGGAGATGCAATGAGTCTGATTGAGTTGCACAGAGGGATGATTGTGGCCAACAATCTTATACATGTAATTAGACTTACGAATTAGTTATGGCGATGGATGCGTCAGCGTGCGTATTTTCTGTAGCTGAACTGGCCAGATTGAGGATTGCGCAATAGACCTTGGTGAGACTGATAAACCCAGGACATTTCTTTTGGATCAGGACTTCTGAGGTTGCTCCTGGATGGGGGCTGCCATGCGGGCTTCACTCCCTTTGCTGCCTTCATGTGAGGTGCTGGTTTTCTCCCTGCATGTACAATGGCCTGCTTTATACACTACAAGACCAGCTCCTGCATCATCAACTCTGTTACAGGGTCTCCTTTTAGCCTCCTGTATCTTGTTTTGCATCCAGTCCTGCCTCCTCCCACTTCCTCCTATTTCTAATGAGCTACTCTGGGTGAGAGACTGTGACATCCAGGGGCCTCGGGGAGCAGCAGAAAAAACTGCAGGGTTGTCCACAGAGGAGTCCCACGGCCCTGACCATTTATCTAGTGACCACGTGGGCCCGATAAACAAAGCGAATCTGTCCAGCCCTCCCTCCCTCTGTGGCTTTTGGGCCTGTGTGTGCATTTCCCAGGACATTTGCAAGAGACACCAAAACTTGTCTTCATTACAGCTGTGACTCATAACCCAATTAATGGTGTCAAGAAGTGAAACATGGTCCCCTGGCCCGGCTGCCTTTTGAAAGCAAGTCCCAGCCTGTGCAGAGCGGTAACGAATGATGCTCCAGAGGACGGCTCAGACTCTGTGCCTCTAGCCACGTGCAAAAGGGAGTTCAGAAAGGCAGCGTGTAGTGTCAGCTCTCATTTGGGGGACACGAATGCACTTGATCTCACAACTGAGCGAGACTGGAAGCACGGAGAGGGAGGGTGGGAGGATGGTCTGGGCAGAGAAAGTGCTGGATGACACCTCCAACTTTTACCACAGGTCGTCCGCCTCTGCCCTGGACATCTCCACTTTAAGGCAGGCAGACCTGGAAGCCCATGGCTTGAGTTCCTTTAGGGAGACTCCCTGCCCACATTGACTGGAGAAGGCGTTTTTTCTTCTTAGGGCCTGTACTGGCGCTGTTTATCATGTGCCTTTCTTTACAACACTGTCATTGGCCTCTGGGTGGAAGGACAGCACCACGTGCCCATTTTCCATCTCCCGTCATAGAGACTGTTTTCTAAGTCAAGACATGCCAATTTTTTGGAATGGGGTGTGCTAGAAAAGGTTCTCACTGAGACCAGGGCAGTGACTAAACGCACGTAATTTTAAAAGCAGGTTTTGCCGTGGCTGAGTCATAATGCTTCTTCTTTGTAGCAAGCCATTTACTTCTTTCTGAAAAAAAAAACAGACCTCTTTACTAATCCAGTGCAGAGATGCCCCCTTAATAATACTAAATAGAGCCACCCTCTATTGTGCGAAGAGTGTCAGACCCAGCACGGGGAGCTCTGCTTCTGTGGTCCCCAATCCTCACAGCAACCCTTCCAGCGGGGAAGTATATCCCTATTTTTCAAGTGAACACTGCTTTTCATTTTGGAAGAAGGCAAGGTGAGCGAGGAACGCGGGGCCTGCTTCACCTGAAAAGGAGGATAGCGGCTCCAGCATGCTGCAGCTCATACCCCAGTTTTTCTTACTTCTTCCTCATCCCCTGAGAACTGCGTTGGGATTTTCAATAGCTGAAGCGGTCTGAATCTTAGTTTTATATTTCCAGGAAAGAAAGTGGGGGCTCCAGGAGGGTGGCTCTCATCAGGAGAAGAAATTTGGAGAGAAGAGAGGCACCCCCTGTGGCGGCACCGCAAGACACCTGCAGCATCTGAAGTGTCCCTCAGTGACCTCTCCTGGGGTGCTCTGCCTGGTTTATGGGCTCCTGACAGGACGACAGCCTGTGATGAGGAGAGAGGCCGTTGAATAGCCAGCCCCTCAGCCTTTCCCCAGGGATCCCTTTCTTCTGTTGCAGCCAAATGCTGCTCAGTTGAGAGCTCGGAAAACAAAACAGTCTTTGTTGCTTAAACTGAAATCATTCCCATGGCTGACTGTCCCAGGAGTCTTGTTGTTAACAATACTTCCTCCTCCTCCTCCTCCTCCTCCTCCTCCTCCTCCGCTCCTCCTCGCCCCAGCTCCCTCTTCTTGCTTCCCCTCTCCTCCCTCCTCCTCCCTTGCTCTCCGTGATTCTTAATCATCATACTTCTGAAACATGACAACCCGAGCAGAATCTTGCCAAAGCGAGAGGCCCTAGGGAGTTAGTACAAAAACTAAAACAAGAGCCAAACTCATTTGGAAAGGTTTGGGTTTCATGGGAACAGTTTGCTGCAGCGAGAAGGCAGGAGAAAGAAAGAAAGAAGGAGGTGGGGTTGGGGGGGCACCCAGCTGACGGGCTCCTGAGTCGGTTGCCCAAGGAGGTGTGTGGGGTGGGGGGTGGGCAGCATAAACTGGATCACTGATCCTTAAGCTATTTTAGGTCATGGATGCCTTTGAGAATTTGAGGAATATGCATATGAACCCGAGCTTTGGGAGACAATTTCTGGGGCTCGTGATCAGTTTTTTTTTTCTGAAAGGTCAGTCCAAGTACTAATGCTCTGTTCGGTTTCCGCTGCCTCCTGTTGGTTTTGTTTACTTTAGTTCTAAGCCCAATGGACTTACCATCCTTAGGAAATGCGGCCCTGTCAGCTGTTATCTTCATGGGGATATTTTCTACAGTGATACCTGGCACTAATGATAGCTACCCCAAGGACAGCACACAAACCGAGACAGTCCCAGGCAACCTGGGATGTAGCATCGTCCTGCTCATGCTAGATGATGCTACATTAGAATCTCTGGACCACCCTCAGTTTACTCAATTGTTAAAATCAAATAATCGGACTAAGTCTTCATTGTTTTTTGTAAGTTTGTTTCCTGGGTGCTATTTGTTCAGTCCTTTGCATGCATGGGGCAAAATATGCATTGGGTGATACAGTCTGGGTTCTACTGGTTGGCTGAATCAGTGTGCCCACTTAAATACCTGAACAACCACCACAACAAAAATACTTGGACTTGTGAGAGCAATGTAGTGCAGAGAACCTGGGAACTTCCATTCAGGAGGTTCTTTCCTTTTCTGAAAGAACAGGGCAGTGCTCTCATACAATGTCACCTCCTGGCTCCAGGTAACATACTGTGGGATTGAAAGCTAATTATTCAGGGAGCACTCACTGGGGACTCAGGGCTTTGGCAGGCACTTTCCCTGTCTCAAGGGCCTCTTCTCTCAATTAGAGGGGGGAAAAAACAAGCCTGCATTTAAAAATACGCCTGCTGGGAAGGCACCGAAATCCCAGAGCACATGGGGCCCAGGTGTAGGGGTAATTTGGGGGTAATTCTGGTATCAGGATTTCCCTTGTCACACTGTACATCTCAAATAAGCAGGAACCACAAGTATTAAAGCCCCGGGAGGGCTCCTGAGCAGGTGAAAATGAGTTCAGGGCAGAGGTTCTGTCCTGTCTGTGGTTGCTCTGGGGTCGGGTATTGATTTTCAGGGTGTCCATGAGCAGATCCTATTCATTCCTTTCAACAGTTTCATTTCCCCTTGCTGTTCTCGCTGAGTTCTCAGAACTGAGACTAGAACATTCGAAATGGCCGAGCCATCCTGTGTTTTGAAGTGAAAGGCCCCCTGTGAGCCAGACAGCTGGTCACAGAGAGAGCAGTGGGCCCTGGATTGAGAGCCCGGCAGATTCCAATCACTGGCCCTTGCTTGGCATGTACAAACAGGTGTGATCTTTTTGTGCTGGATGTCTCTGTTCACTCATCGGAAGGGATTTTTTTTTAAGGCAGTGGAATCCTTTAGAAAGAGGAAGTCGTATAGATTCTGCTTTTTTTTTTTTAATATGAAAGGGAAGCTGTTTCGATTGAATAAGGATTTAGGATCCAGACTAGTGCCAGCTCAGTCTCCCCCTCCCAGGCTCCACCAGCAAATAGCAAATAAAGAAATAAAGTTTGGGTGAATTTTTTTTTTTTTTTGAAAGCTCCCCGCACCAGGTCCTGCGCTGCCAGGGGAGCCAATGCTGGGTGGAAACTCATCGGCTGTCCTTGGCCAGGCGCAAACTGCCCAGGCCCTGCGCGCAGACTTCCAGCGCTTGCAAACTTTCAAATGCGATTTCTCCGACAGCTCTTTCCGGAATCTGACGTGCTGTGTTGAGTCGCGGCCTTTCCAGATCGAGGACTAGAGCCGAGAGTACAGTTTAGGACTGAAGTTGTTGGATGACGATTAGGAGCCAGCAGAGGAGCTCTCCTGACTGAATCAAGAAGCCTGGCTGGTGTACGTGACAGCTCCTGAGGCATTCACCCCCCCCCCCCGGAAAGCTCGGGATCCTTGCCCTCTGATTACCACAGCCTTCTGCTCCCTCGGCGATTCTGGTGCTCAATTTGATTATTTACCCCAGCGGGTTATCCCGGACTGTGAAATACGATTCGAGAAGGCTAGAGTGAAGCGAGTGGCCCTCCGGGAAGAGGCACCTTGGATTGTAAATCAATCTTCTCCTGATAGAAACTCCTGCGGTTAAACATTACAAGGTGAAGAGTGCCCCCCTTCTGGGACACCCTGCAGCGATTGCCATGTTAGCTGAGAATATTGTGTTTCTGGAAATGCTCGGATGGAAGATAGCGAATCCCCCCTTGGGATTACGTTTTCTACACGTGGGAGTGTCTGTTTACAGGGAATGAGTATACATGGGTATACTGGAAAGTGATTTTGGGAGTAGCCTCTCTTTTTGTTTAACAAAAGGACAGATGGTTGGATAAAATGTATTTTTTGATAATTCTGTTTAATAACTTAAAAAAAAAAAGGAAACCAAATTCTCTTCATCAGGAAATGGTGGATACTTTGTAATGCTTTGAATCTTCTCAGGGTCCTAGCACACTTAATATTTATTTCTCCTAATGTTTGATTTTTCTTTTTGATCTTTTCTAAATAATCAGCCAGATTATTTTCTGTGTGTCAGAGTTATACTTGGAAAGAATCACTGAGCGACTTGGGTTAATGAGCTGAGGTCACAGACTGTCCCCCTGATAGCATCTGAGAAAATCCAGATGCCAAATGGGCCAATCAAGGACTGAACTTAAATTTTTCAGGTCCTAGTTTTTATTTCTAGGCTTTACTCAATCCACATCTAAGGTAGTTTGGTTTTGGGTTGAGTCATGCCCCATGAGGATGTAGCATATTTCATATCTCCCAGGATTCTTCAAACTCACTTGTCAGTCTCTAAGCTCCCAAATATGAATTCTCATTTCTCTGTCACATGATTCCTACTCAGGTGTTTCAAATACTGAGGCACAAAATTAAAAGCAGCCAGGGTTTCCATAGCAGAAATCTATATGAAAGTTAATGACATGGGAGGACCTGGACTGCTAAAAATGTTAGAATCTGTGTTTACTTTGGATAAGCATCCATAATTTAGAAAGGAGGGAGCTCCTTAAGAATCCTTTCCACTAACTGAACAATTCATGTTTTACTTGCCTTCCTGTCTCTGAGCTCTTCATTCAATACATGCTTATGTTCCTACCAGTTTTCATGGCACCATTTAAGTGCTCTGAGAAGTGTAAGGCAAATCTACCCTCGATAGAGATAGAGGTATTCAGGATGTGTTTACAACTAAAACAAAAGGAGAATGGGACAAATACCCTCAAAACACTCATTTCTTCCTTCCTTCAATGAGAATTTACTGATTCTCCGATATGTGCCAAATACTTTAGATATTATGGGAATTCGCAAGTATTAGAGATGCTTCTTTCCATGTTTCCCCATTGCCTAGAGGATAAAATCCAGAGCTCTTAGGGTGGCAACAATATCCCATCTATTTCCCAGCCTGATCTCCTAGCACTAGTTCCTGGAATTTTAAGTGAACTCTAAGTTCTAGCCATTTTCTACAATTTTCAATTCACTTAATCTGCCTTACAAAGTCATGCCTCTGTTTCTTTGCACATAGTGGGCCCTTCACCTGGAGTGTCCTTTCCTCTTTTGAAAACCAGATGAATCCATTATGTGGCTTTCAACATTCAGCTCAAATTGTGCCTCCATTGTGCCTTTCCTGTACACACTTCCCAATGAGATATCACTTCCTTTTCCTTTAACCCATTGTAAATGGCAGAATGGGCTGAACTATAAAGTTTAGATTAGAGTCATACAAATCTTGGTGCAAATGTTGGTTCTATTACCTGTGAAATGGTGAATACAATATAGATTGCTGATCACTGATTTCCCAAAAAAGTCTAAGAAAATCTGTTGATTGAGCAGAGCTAAGTGTAGTAGTCCTATTGCAGTAAGGGAGAAGGTCAACTTGACTGAGTTTTAGTAGAGTCTTAAAATGGGAAAATGAGGGGAGGATGTTTATGGGGTTTAGGGCCTGAGCTGTGTGATCTTAAGGTATGTCTTTGAAGGCAGAGAATTGGTTGAGATTGGGAAGACTTAATTATAAAATAATTTTGGAATGGTAGACACAGCCTTAAAGTGAGTCTCCAAGTGCAAGTTGAGTAATGACAGTAACCTTTTAGTTGGTTCACAGTCTTATCTTGCAGGAGCAACTAGTTCTTAGAACAATTGTTTTGCACGATATCAGGAAAGTATGTTGGCTTGAATTCCCAATTTCTCATAGGGATGTTGTAAGGATTGACCGATTTTAATACATATGAAGTATTTATCACAGTGCTTATATAGCAAGTTCTCAATAAAAGGGTTAATAATTATTATTATGTAATTTTTTTATTAGAACATCTATAATGTTTTATTTCAGTGATTTGTTTTTATTCCTCTTTCTCCTTCTATACCATATGCTCCCACATACTGGGACTGTTTTATTCATGTTTTATTTCCAGCTTCTAGCGCAAAGCTTTGCCTCCTGATGGGTGCTCAATGTTTGTAGAATGAAAGAATCAATGCACTATATTAAGTGAACACATGTATGTGAGTTGACACTGAGCAACATGTTAATTAAGTTGGTGAATAGCATGAGAAGGGAAGAGATGATAAAGTTCTCCTTTCTAGAATGCATGAGGTGAGTGAAGAAAATGGAGAAATCTGACTTTTGTCTCTCTTGTGCATGCTAAGGAATAGCTCTCTTGGCCTAAAGAATATGTTTAGCAGATAACCATCCATCATTCCCTGTTTGCAGACTAAAGCAAGTGATGGCTCCATTAACTCTGCCCACACAACTTATGGAGCAAGACCTTCGAGGTTGGTTTGAATTGGGACCTGGTGCTAGCTGGTGTGGAACAGGGCAGAGGGGATGAGAAAGACAGGCATGACTGCTGACTGTTTCTCTTATTTAATGGGAATATCTTGAACTGTTGCAACCCTTTGTGCTAAGAAGGGTGAGATGACTTAAGAGAAAAAACAGTACTGTATAGAGACAAAAAATAGCTCTCAGTACAGTAAATGACACTGTTCATGTGAAATATTAACAGATTGAGTCTTTTGCGTTATCTGCACTCTCTATTGCTAGGAAAACTATACTAAGAAGACAGTGGTCCTTGTAAGTTTTGCATTTGCTTCAATCAGACTTTATGCTGGGAGGCAAAAAACCCACTGTGTGGATTATGTAATAGCTACTTGCTCTTAGTTTATACTTTTATTACAGCCCTAAGTACAAGGCATCATACTTAGTTTTGTAAAGGTCTGTCTTTTTCATTAAGGCATGCCTTCCCTATGGGCAGGATCAGCATCTTATTTCATATTGTATAATTCCCAAATCCTCTTCTTTATGAATTCTAGGATTGGCAGTGCCTGGCACATAATAAATGTTTTATCGATGGTGATAAAATTAATATACACAAGTAGAGCAGCTGAGTGGATCAAACAAGAAATTTCTTCAAAAGTCATACTAATTTTTCTTTTTCTTTTTTTGTTTGAATAATGATATTTTGTTAGAAAATGCATGGCTAAAAACAAATTTATAGGGAAAAAAGGGAAAAATTCCTTAAACTCAACACTGTAAGTACCCACTTACTTTCATATATATATACACGTATCTATATAAACAATTTTGAATCTCATTTTTTCTCATTATTTTATAGCAAAGAATTTTCACATCTTTAAATATTTCTGGGAACATTTTTACTAGCTCTGCATTTTTTCATTTGTGGGTGTGCATTATTTATTTAAATCATTTCCAAGTGTTCACTGTTAACCCTATTAGGAGCAACCTTATAACAAATCTTAATCCACAGCTCTATTTCTTTGAAAGAAATTCTACATTTCTATAAGGTATTTTTGGTTCAAAGATTAAGAATATATACTGATATATGATCTTATCAGCAGGATATGGATTATCATTTTCCTGTACGTACTTCAATGCTGGGTTTTGTCATCAGAGAAAAATTTGCTGTCAACTATAAAAGAAAAATGTAGTAATCTCAGTGTGTTTTAATTTTCATTTCTTTGATGAATTTTAATGAATATGGATTGGCCATAGATGAATACTTCTTGAAGATAGGTGATGGGTCTTATGGGGTCTATTTTTCCCTTTTCTCTTTTTTTGTGAAATTGTTCTTAATAAGAACATTAATAACTAAAGTGACCCACAGGTGGATGGCTGCTCAGCTTTTTATTTACACCTTTTGTCTTTAAATCAAGGGTCAGATAATTCTTTAGGTAAATGAAGTTTTTTTTTTTAAATCAAAGTAGGTTGTATTTTCTGAGCTGAAGCCTGGTTCAATTTCTCTCAAAGTCTTTTGGGAGTGATGTCATTGAATTTTCTTCCAAAATCTGGCAATAATTTATCCATTTTAATATTTTATTTTGTTTTAAGTAGTAGTAATATTTTATTTTGTTTTTATTTTTATCTTGTTTTTCTACATAAACTTTTTTTCATTTAATTCAGGGAAAGCTATGTCAGGATCTGCTATGTGCAATTTTCAAATGGAAAGACCACCAATTTTATTTTAATCTATTAACGATATTTTTTCCCTTTCATATACGTATATAATTTCTAAAAATATCCATAATTACCACTGTGCAAACAAATAATTATTAGGTGAAGGAACCTTACTTTTTTTCTAAACAGTGCTTTTGACTACCCAATACCTGATTTTTAAATTTAGCCACTCACTGTCTTACATTTTTTTTACTATTAAAATTTTATGTGGCTAATATGAAGTTCTACATTTAAATATTTCTTTGAGGGTGGAGAATTGATGGCAAGAGACACTTCTGTTATTCTCCAAAGTGCCATAACCATTTGGTTTTAGACCATGATGTTTCTTTCCTTTTTAAAAACACATAAACTTTTAACTTATTTTACCAAGAATACAACTCATAGTAGAATACAATTTATAATTACACTGATAAGAGATAACAATTATTAATGTTTGGTATAAACCTTTCTAGTTTTCATAAATATATATATGTATACATTTTTAAACAAAAATGGGATTATTCTGTTTTATAACCTCTCATTTTACTCAAAATAGATAATAAACAACTTCCTATGTCATTAATTATTCTAAAGCATAGATTGCTCATGATGGTTCTGTATCCCTTTGAATGGGTGTCATATTTGATTTAACATCCCCTATTTTTGGACATTGTGGCAATTTTCAATTTTTTTCTGGTATAGAGAATGCTGTTATAAATACCCTTTTAGAGAAAGATGCTTTCAATATTACTTATATCCACTTCTAGAAATTTATTTTTTAAATTTTGGACTCAAGGTGCAAATTTTTTAAGGAAAAAAGTGATTTTCAATGGGATTGCCACTATGACATGCAACGTAACTTCCAGAGGAATGAGAGGCAGGTCTGCTATGTCAAGGTCAGGGACCTGGATGGGGAAATGTGTAACTGACACATAAAATGGCAACATTTAGGTGGATAACCCCAAGATTTTGGCTTCCTGGACTCCTTTTAACCCCAGAGCCTGGAGAGGTGGCCCTGACCTTGGCAGAACAGATCTGCGAAGATTAAGCCCTCACTGGCCTGCCTAAGCATTCAAAATCTTTGCATCAACTCACCTTTAACCGCAGGAGATAGGGGCCTCTTCATAAGCTATGAGCCCCTCTCTGCTTTTCAGTTAGTTTTCAATTGTTGAACTCCCTTCAGATTTCCACTGTCCCTCTGTAGGCAATAATGCAATTTAGGAATAACCAGCCAATCCCACTGCCCATGCTTAGGCATTGTCTCTCTCCCCCTACTTTTTAAATATCTGAATCTTTTCACCAGTCAGAGTATTCTCTCCCACTAGAACATTCTTCAAGTCACTGCCCATGATAGTTTTAACAATTGGGCCTACACTTTATACCATGGACAATTTGTGCCCAATTTAGTACCCTGATGGGCTCCTCATTGCCAGCTGGCTGTGTCTTATCCATTTCCCAAACCTCAGCCTACTGCCTACCTTCTTGGATCACTCCAACTACCGACCGTGTCAATCAGATCCTCTGGGAGGCAGTCCCTGAGACTGTATTAGGAGTGCAAGAGGTCTATTGATACCGTGAAATAGAAAAGGAAGAGAAAGCAGCATTGGGCAGGGAATGCCTGCAGACCATGTTTCAGGTCTAACAAGATCTCAGCCAACCCACAAGGAAACTCCAGGGCTAAGATTTCCCAGCAGGAGTCTGGTGCTGGGCAAAGTTCATTTCCCTCCAGTATTGTAGAGTTAGGCCACCAGGGAAGGTTGTGGGCTCTTCTTTCTGAATATCCACATGAGTATACTATTTTCCTTTCTCCAGGAGATAAGTTAAATGTAATCTCACTTTGAAGGGACATTTAATTTTTCTAACCCAGTGATTCCATACTCCTAGAACTCTGCTTTCAGTCCTTGACGTGATTGTCTGGGAAGAGGATGGTCTTGCTTTGAAGGCTGAGATGGAGCCTGAAGGTGCCAGCAACTGGAGGCCACCAGCTATCCACTCTCTGTACCTGAATAGCAGGTTTTTTCATGATGGAAAATCGGAGCCACTTCTGTGGCTAACTTGTACCTCAGCCATGCTATTGATTTTTAAAAACATTTTAGTATTCAAGAATTCAAATAAGTGAGGTTCCTCTCAACATCCTTTTCTTAGGAGGCTATATTCCTCTTTAACTATTGCTTCTATTTCCTAAATAATTTGTGTCTGTACTTTTAGATGCTAATTGATGCACCCCAGTGATAGTGTGATTTGGGGGAACAATCATAAGTTCTTGTGGCCAAACTGGCTAATAAATTGAGTGATCTGGGTAAAGGATTACTGTTAAAAAATGAAAGGGGATTCTAAAAAATGGGGTTCATTTTTTTGCATGTGCTATATAAACTTAGTGTTCTTACCCACTTAAGATAATCACTTAAAAGGAAAGGATGCTTGAACATAACTGCTGGGATGATTTTTAAAAAACAAAGGAAAACAATGCATGACCCATTTGTTACTTTAGTGTCACAACTTATAGCCTTTAATTTTTTTTACATGTCTATGCTCTGTGTAAAAGTGCTAAAAGCATCATCATACAATGAAATCAAGGAGTGAAGGCCTTGCAAACGGTGAAAATCAGCGAGTCAGGAACTTAAGAGAACCTGTCCTCCTTTACAAATGGGAGCACAGAAGCTATCTGTTTAGGATCACACCTTTAGTAAGGAACAGCTGTTGCTAACACTACACAGTCCTCTAACTTCTAGCTCAGAGTTCTTTTCCTCCAGTCTCGTAGAGATGGGCCACCAGGAAGAGTTGTGGGTTCTTCTTTCTGAATATCCATAGAAGTGTACTAACTTCCTTTCTGCAGGAGAAATGTAACCTCACTGTGAAGGAATATTTATTTTTTCTGACTCAGTGATTAAATATTCTGCCAAGCATGTTTTTATGCATTTAGCATGTCTAAGACATAGGAAGTGGATTTTCACACACATTCAGAGGTGTTTCCTTGAATGAAATATTTTCCAAAGTTATCATATTCTGGTATAGTCACCAAGTGACTTTCAGGAGAAGAGAGAAGAGGAATGATTGTGATTATTTTCGTTCAACTGGTAGAATTTCATTGATAATGGAAATATCAGAAAACTCGTGTGTGTGTGTGTGAAATAGAAGGGAGAGAAAGACAGGTGAATGTTCCATGAGGCTCAGAATGCGTCTCCAGAATGGAGGAGACCTATGTGCTTAGATCTGTGACAGACTAATGAGCTCTGTGACCTGGAAACATGCATCACCTCCTTGGATTCTTTAGTTTCACAGGGAGTGCTTGGGGCAAGGTGGTTTTTGAGATTCCTTTGAGTTGAAAAATTCCTTAAGTCCAAGAGAAAATGCTGGATTTTAAATTGTGGGCTAGAATATGGCAATTTGACAGCAAAAGGCTGGCTTTTTGGCTTAGTATGTATTATGGGTTGAATTCTGTCCCCCCAATTGCCATGTTTAAGTTCCAACTCCTGGTTCCCTAAATGTGACCTTATTGGGAAATAGGGTCTTTGACGTTGTGATTAGTTTAGAGGAGGCCACACTGAATTAGGGTGCGCCCTAATCCTTTGTGACTGGAGTCCTTGTAAAAAGAGGAAATTCGGATAAGGCACAGACAGCGAGAAGATGGAGGTATCTCCATGCCGAGGAATGCCAAGGATCTCCTGCAGGCACCTGGAGTGAGGAGAGGCAAGTAAGGATTCTCTTCCAGAGGTTTCAGAGGGACAGTGGCCCTGCTGACACCGTGATTTCACACTTCCGGTCTCCAGAACTATGAGACAATACATTTCTGCTGTTTTAAGCCATCCGGTTTGGGGTGCTTTGTTATGGCAGACCTAGGAAACTAAGACAGTGTGAGACGATGTCGGAAGTAGCATTTTGTGAGTCAGAATTCCAATTATGGTTTGGAAACTGAGAAAGTTAAGTCGATGGGGCATCCACTTTATGTTCATTACCTTATTAAGGGTGGTATCAATGAAATCCTTGCCTTTAAGAATACATTCCAACGTGGAGCAGACTCTGAATATTATAAATAATCATGTGTTGAGAGAGAGAGAGAGGAACAGATTGGGGGTTGAAGGTTTAAATTTCTTAATATCACTTGGAGCTAGAAGAGGTTGGGTTTTTGTTACAAATTCAGGCTTTTCAAATGTGCCACCTGGAACATTTCCGTCAATTTTTTCTTTGTTCCCCATCAGACAAAAGGAACCCAACTGTTCACAGTATAGTGAGTTTTCAGGAAGATTATTCATTTATACCAGGGAAAGATGAAAAATGAAAACCAGGGTTTCTCAGTAGTCTGGGAAATATAATTTCATTGTCCTGAAAATTTTCAAAAGCCCCCAAATTTGGCCCAGTAAGTTGTTCACCTCAGTCACCTGTGGGACCGTTCATGCCTCAGATGGAGAAAAAGAAAACCCAAACAACCCCACAATCTGTGCACAGGGTTTGCAGGCTGCTGGTCAAAGGCACAGATTAGTTCTATTGTCTAGGACGATGCTCTCCTCACTTCTTTTCAGTGAAAACGAATTGCTGTCTTTAAATGACTCTTCTTTCCTGTCTTTTGTGGTGTGGTTTTATTTTAACCTAAACTTTAGCTCAAAATTCAGTGACAGATAGGGTGTGAAATGGACCCCGGCACACTGTGCAAAATGTACAAGCTGAATGGTGCCAGGGACTCAGGGGGACAGGTTGGCACCTCCATTAGCCTGGAATCTTCAGCCACAATGAACTGGAAATTACTGACGGTTCAGACACAATAGCTGAGCCGTCATGAGCAATTAAGGAGCAGTGGTGTAATTGACCTGATTTGAGGATGCAGGGCAGCTGAGTACTTCTCCCTGGGGCCGGCTCTCCCACGTGAGCAGAGCAGATGGCCGTCCAAGGGATTACAATAATAAGGGCAGCTGAATAGTCAAGTGACCAGTCAGGGTAACCGAGGGGACAGGGCAGGCAGATCTCTTCTGGATGGATGGGCAGCCTGTGCCTAAATGGGCTGCACCATATGTCCCTGTCTGTGGCACCCTCTGCCCCTTCGCCTGCAGTGTGTCTTCTAATGCAAAATGCCAGGGTGAGGGATGTGTCACTTCAAGAAATTCTCATTTGTGGGTACTGTGCCAAGCACTGGAAACCCAGAGCTGATAAGGTACTCAAGGAACGTATGATCTAAAGGGGCAGAGCAGACATTCGTAGAGGGGATGGTGATACATGTCCTGCTCTAAGTGCTGTCACACCACACACCACATAATGAATGCAAATGAAAGGAGAGATGATTTCTTACTAGAAAACCCAGAAGAGGTGATTTTTGTTTTTTTTACTGTATCTTCACTAAAAAATGGCTCTGTGCTTAGCATGTTTCAAAAACACCACAGAAAGATTTAGAATACACATTGGCATATGTATTTAAAATTTTATTTTATGAATAGGAAATGCATAAATTTGATTCAGAATTCAGAAGGTGTGTCGTCTTGCACTCATCTCCCCCAGGTACTTGGTTTCCTCAAGGGAGGGAGCTATTCTTACGAGATCTAGTGGGTCCTTCCTGGTATATTCCATGCGCATGCAATGTATAAATATATGTATCTATTCCTTTTTCTTCCCTTTCACAGTCCTTGACTTTTTTCCCACTGACACTATATCCTGAAAATCTCTCCTTCTCAGTCAATATTGAGGTTACTAATTTTTAAAAATGACTACGTGCCATTCCATTGTATGGGAATATTTTTCTATACTTTAGTTTCCTCTCAGTGAAACTTCTTTTACAAACAATAATCCAATGAGTATTCTGTAAATGATTAATGCCAAATATGCACAAGTACATTTACAGGAATAATTTCTAGAAGCAGAATTGCTGGATGTTTGGGTGCATTCATTTTTAATTCTGAGAGAGATGGCCGAATTGTTTCCACTGAAGTTGTTCTGCCCATCATCAGTAAATGGGCCTACCTGCTTTCTTGCTTTTCCACTAATTTAGGGTATTACCAAAGGTTTTTATTTTGGTCAGTGACATGTAAGAATGAAATCTTAAAATTTTAATTTTTGATTCCCTTATTGAGTGGGGCTGAGAATCTTGTCACCTATTAAAGAGTTATTTTCATCCTGTCTGTTCAAATTCTTTGTGTATTTCCTATTGTATTATTCATTATTTTCTTATGGAATCTTTTTTTTTTAGGCTGTAAGGTGGGGTCACATTTCATTCTTTTCCCATGTGGGTATCCCGTTACTGCAGCACCATTTGTTGAAAGTTATTTTTTGTTGTTGTTGCGTGGGCAGGCAATGGAAATCAAACCCGAGTCTCCGGCATGGCAGGAGAGAACTCTGCTTGCTGAGCCACTGTGGCCCTCCCTGTTTGTTTGTTTTGGGGGGGAGTGCATGGGCTGGGAATGGAACCCTGGGTCTCCAGCATGGCAGGTGAGAATTCTACCGCTGAACTACCATTGCACTCCCTCTTTTGGAATCTTAAATGCTCTAAGTATATTAAGGAAATGAAGGATCAGGACTTTGTGACATCACTATCAATTTTTTTCTTAATTTTAGCTCCTTTTGATTTAGTTCTTCATGTTTTTTTTTCCAGGTAGACAATTTTAAAAAAGACTTTTGACTAGTCAAATTTGTAAATCTCTATATCTAGAGCTTCTGAATTTTGTGTATTACCTAGAAGACCTAACTCCAAACTTATAAGAAAAAATTGCTCCCATAATTTCCTGTATTACTTATGTACAAAACTGATATTTGTATCTTCGATCTATCTTAAATTTATTTTTATGTAAGCATGAGATAGGAATTCAAGTAGGAAACCCAAGTATCTCAAAACAATTGATAGAATAATCTTTATTCCCATTGAAATACAATATCCTGTGTATTGTATCCTTGGTATATTTAGGTCCAGTCTTGGACTTTTAATTATACTCCAATGGTTAGTCTATCTACTCATGTATGAATATCACTAAGCATTATAATTTTACAATGTTTAAATATATGGTAGTGTAAATTCTCCTTCAGTACTCTTAGATTTTTCCTGGAGCTTCTAACTTACTCATGTTTCCTTATGGACACCATAATCAGCTTGTCTGGATTATCTTGTTGGTATTTATTTTGAGGTGGAATGTTCCATTAAATATAGGTCAAATAAGGAGAACTGACATTTTTTATGATGTCTAGTATACTTTAGCAAGAACATGGTTCTATATATTTGTCTTTAAAGGCCCTTGGTACCATTTTAAAGATTTCTTCTTATAGATCTTGTGCATTTCTTGTTATATTCATTTCCTATTTTACCTTTTGAGGAGCTATTGATTTTTCTTCCATTATGTCTGTTAACTGGTTGTTGTTTTTTCTATATAAAAGATTTTGAATTCTGTATAGTATTTTTTTAACCCAGTCAATTTATGAAATTAACTTAGTATTTGAAACAGCTTTTCACTTGATTCCTTTGTGAATTCCAGTCAATAACATCTTCAAATTATAATATTACCTTTGTTTTTCCTGTTTTTATACCTTTTCTTTCTTTCTTTCTTTGTTTTTTTTTGGTGGTGGGGGGGTTGGATGTATTTCTTCCAGAACAATAGTAAATAATAATGGGAAAAAAGACATCAGTGCCTTCTCTGGGACTTTATTGAGGAAACTTCTAGTTTGTTTTCCTATCATATGTATACATACACCCTGACACCCAAATGCAGAAATATCCATATGTTCACATTTTGAAAAAAAATAATTCTCAAGAATAGTTAAATTATGTAATATCTGTTTAGCAACTATGTAGGTTTTTGCATGATTTTTCTATTTGCAAACTAATGTGATGAATTATATTAATAGCTTTCCTAATACTGAATTTTTCTTGCTTTCTTTGAATAAACCACACATTTTCATGGTGTATTATTTTTAAAAAATCTGCTATATTTTGATGGTAATATTTTTATGATATTTGCATCTATATTTGTAAATGAGGTTGATTTGTAGTTTTTTTTGTTGGGGGTGCTATCTGTGTACCACTGTTACACTTCACAAAAAATGACTCGGATGCTTTCCTTTGTAAAATCCATTCCCTAGAATAGATAGCACTGGAGCTATGAATCTCTTGATGAAAACATCTGGGCCAGTTAGTTGTTTGTCATATTTATTCAATATCTCAGCTTCCTCATTGATCCTCTGTCAAGATGTTCTATGTATTGATGACAGCAGTGTATTGAAGTCTCCAGTTATTATCATAGAGGTGTCTACTTCTTCCCTCAGTGTTGTCAGTGTGTGCCTCTTGTATATTGGGGCATTGTGATCACTGTATAAATATTTATGATTGTTATATCTTCTTGATGAATTGTTCCTTTTACTAACACATAGTATCCTTCTTTGTCTCTTTTAATTGCTTTGCATTTAAAATCTAATTTTTTGGATATTAGTATAGCTGCCCCCACTCTTTTGTGGTTGTTGTTTGTGTGAGATATCTTTTTTAACCTTTTACTTTCAATCTATTTTTGTCTTTGGGTCTAAAGTGAGTCTCTTGTAGACAGCATATAGATGGGTCCTGTTTTTTTAATCCATTCTGCCAGTATGTCTTTTGATTGGGAAGTTTAGTCCATTAATGTTTAATGTTTTTACTGTAAAGACAGTACTTTCTTCTACCATTTAGTCTTTTGGATTTTATATGTCATATATTATTTTTTTCTCTTTGTACCCTTACTGATAGTCTTCATTTCTACACTCTTCTCCACATCTCTCTCTCCTATCTTTTCCTATCTGTCTGTAGTGCTCCCTTTAGTATTCCATGTAGAGCTGATCTCTTATTCATAAACTCTCTCAGTGACTGTCTGAAAATATTTAAAACTCTCCCTCATTAAAAAAATTTTTTTTTATTGTGTAGTGTAACATGTATACAAAACAAAGAAAGGAGAAAGCAATAGTTTTCAAAGCACTCTTCAACAAGCAGTAGTTAAAGGACAGGTCCAAGAGTGTGTCATAGGCTAACATACCACCATCTCAGATATTTTTCTTCTAGCTTCTCCAGAGCATTATCTCCCTCATTTTTGGAGGACAGTTTTTCCAAATATAGGATTATTGGTTGGCAGTTTTTCTCTTTCAGTATTTTAAATATATCATACCACTACCTTCTTACCTTCATGGTTTCTGCTGAAAAATCCACACATAGACTTATTGAGCTTCCTTTGTATGTGATGGATTGCTTTTCTTTTGCTGCTTTCAGAATTCTCTCTTTGTCCTTGACTTTTGACAATCTGATTAGTAAGTGTCATTCTGTTTGGGATTTGTTATGCTTCTTGATCTGTAATTTTGTGACTTTCATAAGAGATGGGAAATTTTCAGTGATTATTTCCCCTATTATTCTTTGTGTCCCTTCTCCCTTCTCTTCTCCTTCTGGGACACCCATAACATGTATGTTTATGCACTTCATGCTGTCATTTAATTTCCTGAAATCTACTCATATTGTTTCATTCTTTTCCTTATCTGTTCTTTTATGTGTAAGATTTCAAATATCCTGTTCTCTAGTTCACTAATCCTTTCTTCTGCCTCTTCAAATATTCTGCTATAAGTCTCCATTGTGTTTTACATGTCTTCTACTGTGTCTTTCATTCTCCTAAGTTTTGCCATTTGTTTTTTCAAGCATTCAAGTTTTACTTTATGGTTATCCAATGTCTTCATTGTATCCATCATTTCTTTGGCCATATCTTCCCTCAACTCATTGATTTGATTTTTGACTTGACTTAACATGTTTGTTTGGACATTAATTAGTTGTTTCAACTCCTAAATCACATTTGAAGTGTTAGTTTGTTCATATCGTCATTACTCCTAGTATGACTTGTGATTTTTTGTTGGTATATTGGCATCTAATTTCCTTGATTAGTTTATTCAGGAGGTCTTTTTCACTCTTTTACCTAGGGTTTTCTTGTTGGTCGGCTTTGTTCTCTATCTGGGGTTTTTTGTTTATTTGTTTGTTTGTTTGTTTGTTTTTGATGTTCAGTTCAACTTATTCTAGACTTCTAGCATAACTTCTGTTTAACTATTCAGAAAATTTCAGCTCTTGCTTTTCTGGCTCTTACCATGCCTATATGGGGTTTCCCCAGATAAAATAGACCCCAATCAGATTTTCCCAAACAAGGCAGGCTGAGGTCTCAGTAGGAGGGTGTAATCAGTATGAAGCTTCCCTGAGGATGAGACCCAGCAGGTTGTCTGCCTTTCCTGTGGGGCCTCTAGATGCTGTACTTCCTGTCCTGCCCAGCAAGTATGACTGTCAGTCAGCAGCTCCCCACTGGTGCAAAGTGGTGCGGAGCCTTTAATTCTCAGCCTCATACAAAACATTTTCTCAGATCATAAGGGAATGAAGTTGGAAACAATAATAGGCAAAGCGCCAGAAAATTCACAAATATGTGGAGGCTCAACAACACACTCTTAAACAACCAGTGGGTCAAGGAAGAAATTACAAGAGAAATCAGTAAATATCTCGAGGTAAATGAAAATGAAAACACAACATATCAAAACTTATGGGATGCAGCAAAGGCAGTGCTAAGAGGGAAATTTATTGCCCTAAATGCCTATATCAAAAAAGAAGAAAGGGCAAAAATCCAGGAATTAACTGTCCACTTGGAAGAATTGGAGAAAGAACAGCAAACTAACCCCAAAGCAAGCAAAAGGAAAGAAATAACAAAGATTAGAGCAGAAATAAATGAAATTGAGAACATGAAAACAATTGAGAAAATAAAAAATATAGCTTTTCATATTATTGTTTTACACCCTTTGCATTTCATTTTGTATATGGTTTATCCCCTCCTTGCACAACAAATACCTCCAAATTATTTTTTATATAGTCCCATTATTTCATCACTTCTTGATGCCACTTCTATCATATTCCAAATTCTAATAATTGTATGAGTCTGTTTCTGGGCTCACTTCTGCTGCATCAATATCACAGGAGTTTTATAGTGTTTGTATATGATATCTAGTATTGTCTGTTGCTTTCCAACACCTACAACTTGATTAGGATCTCCAGATCTACGATAGCAATGGTGACAGCAGGCATCTCTTTCTTCTCCCCAATTTTAGTGGGAATGCTTCTAAAGTTTTAGCATTATCTTTGTGGTAGGTTTTTTTGTTGGCCACAGGCTTTATATCACATGAATGTTTTGTCTTGTCAATATTTAATTTCTGGTGTCCCATAAGTTTTTAGTTTTTGTTTCCCTCATCCATGGTGCTGCTTTAGAACATTTATTTCTGATGTGCTATGAAATGTAAATTCCTGATTAAAAAAAACTTCACATCTTCAAGGTATTCTTATGGTTTTTAATGAGTATGCATTTTCTGGTGTCTAATGTGGTATGACTTCTGGCTGAAAGCTTTCCCACATTTGCTGCATTGATATGGCTTCTTACCTGTGTGTATCCTCAAATGTAGAGCAAGAGTTGAAAACTGAGAGAAGGCTCTCCCACATTCATTACAACCATAGGGTTTCTCACCTGTATGGCTTCTCACATGCACAGTAAGAGATGAGCTTTGAGAGAAGGCTTTTCCACATACATTGCATTCATAAAGTTTATTACCTGAATGAATTCTCACATGTACAATAAGCGATGTTCATTGAGAGAGGGCTTTTCCACATTCATTACATTCACAGGGTTTCTCTCCAGCGTGGATGTTTTGATGTTTTATGAGGTACTTCTTCTGGCCAAAAGCTGTGCCACATTCACTACATTTAAAGGGTTTCTCTCCAATATGAATTTTCTCATGTTCAGTAAGGTTTGATTTGCCACTGAAGGTTTTCCCACACTGCTTACATGCAAAGGGCTTCTCTCCCATGTGACTTCTCTGGTGTCTAATGAGGTTTGATTTCTGTATGAAAGCTTTTCCACAGTCCACACTCAAATGGTTTCTCACCAGTGTGAATCTTCGGATGGGTAAGGAGTTTTCCCTTCTGGCTGAAGGATTTTCCACATTCATTGCATTCAGAAAGCTTCTCTCCAGTATGAGTGTTTTGATGTTTAATAACATACTGCTTTTGGCTGAAGGCTTTCAACATTGATTACATTCAAAAGGTTTCTCTCTAGTATGAAAATGTTCATGCTCAGTGAGGTTTGATTTGTGACTGAAGACTTTCCCACATACCTTACAGGCAAAGGGGTTTTCCCCACTATAAATTCCCTGCTGACTGAGGTTTGACATCTGAATGGAAGCTTACCCACATTCACAAGGTTTCTCTCCAATATGATTTTTTTGATGAATGAGGATTTACTTTTGGCTTAAGATTTTCCCACATTTCTTATGTTTATATGGCTTTCCCCCGTGCTGCCTTTCCAATGTAGAGTAAGAAATGAGATTCCAGAGAAAACTTTATCATATTCAGTATATTCAAAGGTTTCTTTCTTGTATAAATTTTCTAGTGTTCAGTGAAGTTTTGTTACATTCATGGATTTCTCTCCAGTATGAATTTTCTTCTGCTCAATGAGATTTGTCATCTAGCTAAAAGCATTTCAATATTCCTTAGAAGCACAGGATTTCTCTCCAGCATGACTTCTACATTTAATGGAATTTGACGTGTGAATGAAAGAAGTTTTCCCAAATTTAGAAAATTCATATGGTGCCTCTCCAGTATGAATGCTTTGTTATCAGTGGAGTTCAAATTTTTAAACACAGGACATTTTCACACTGATTTGCACTTTATGGGGATTATTATCACAAGGGGTAAGCTGTGGCAGAAGGAATGAACAAACTGTTGATTCTTCCCCAGGCAGCTTCCTTCATGATGATATAAGTCTAAATCGCATTTCAAACTCTTACTGGGTGAGTTCAAACAGAGGGGCTGTCTTAAAAACAAAGTTCCAAGGTCAGAGGAAATATTTTTCCAATTTTCTTATTTTCATTGCCTTTTCCCCCAGTCTGTTCTTTACTGGAGATGGATGCAACTCATTCCTCAAATCTTGTAGCCTCTCTATCTTCTTAGGCTTCTTCTTCTATTGCCTGCAAGCCGCTTTTCCTGTCTTGGACTTCATTTCCCGTAAGGCCTTGCTCATCTCCCTGTTTCCCTATGCGAATTTGGCTGCTTCTTCCTGTGATTATGGTACCTCTCGGGATGAGTAGACCTTCCCTGGAGGAAGATCACCTCAAGCCTGGTAGGAAGTTTAAAGTGGAAACTCCCTCTCCTAAGCCTCCCGGGGTGCCAAGTTAAACGGGCCCAGGTCAGACTCAGAGGTGAGAGAACTCCATCTTGTCTCTGGCTGGTCTGGCTCTCATGGGGGGTGTTTGGCAATGAGCCTGAGGAACCTAGAGATATGCCCTACTGTGTATGTCAGGGGGACTCACTGCATAAGGCAAGAGATTCATCCAGGATGAATCCAGGATGATTTTATTTATACTAAGGTCTTATGAAGAGAAGAACAGATACCAATATTGCACTTACATGAGTATGTGCTCCCTATCATCAAAACTGATTGTAAATGTGCATCTATCTGTTAGTGTTGAATGTGTGCACAAGAGCCAATGAAGTTCATGTTGACTCTTTTGATTCTTTAACATATGAGAGATTCAAATATTTTCCACAAAGTACCTGCTGATGAATGATACAGTACGCAAACTATAGGCTTTAAATGCCTTGCATTTTCAAATATATATATTATATATTCTCTTTCTACCTAGAATCTCAATATATTCTCCTATGCTTGTATTTCTTTTTACAGAAAAATCTAATAGTTATTTTAAAGAAAATCCATGGAAGACAAACTCCCATAGTCTTGTGTATGCATAAAAAAGTCTGTATCTTATTTCCACTCTTGAAAGATTGTATAGCTGGGCATAGCATTCTAAGTTAAACATCTAAAACAGATGTGTTCCTTATATATTTGAAAGACATTATTCAATTTTCACTTGCCATCTCACATGGATAATGAATTTACTTATCTTTATGGGTATACATTTTTATTTCTCCAGTTCTTAAAATTTTCTATTCATTCTAGATGTTTCTCAGCTTATCTAGGCTATCTCCAAGAGAAGGATTATAATTATTTATGCTGCTTGGAATTTGGAATACATTTTGATTTGAGAATTTGTGTCTTTCTCCAATCTTGAAAAATTCTCAGCTCTCCTTTATAAATACCGATTTTATGATATTCTGCCATTTCTACATTCTTCTTTTGCTGAAATTCTTATACAACATATTTTGGAATGTGAGAATTGCCCTTTATGTTCCCTAGCTAACTTTTCATATTTTTATCCTTTTATTCCCCCTTATTGTACTTTAAATGAATTCCACAATTCTACAGTCCAGTTATTTTTGTTACGTAATCTAGTATAAGCCATTTCTTGGTCTGCCTGAATTTTGATGAAAAAAATATTTATATTTTTATATTGTTTCTATATATTTTTGCCTTCTTCATTTCCTAATTTGTTTTTGATGATATTTATACTTTAGGGTCCCTTTTTGGTACTTGCAAGTATACTTGTTTCAATATCTTTGTCCACATTTTCCTTAAAATCAATTTCATCCTGAGCAGATTCATGTCTAATTGTTGATTTTGTGGTTTTTCTTAGCATTTCTCTGTGTTTTGTAACTTTGACTGACATTCTCATTTTGAATTGGTGTTTTCTCACAGCTCTCCTCTGTGGCCATTCTCTAGGGATTTTGTGATTGCTTTTCAGGACTGCAGTCCGTAAGCAGTTTTCATAATGGCAGCTTGTAGCTCCTGCTCTTAAATGATTTGAGGAAATCACAGATCCAGTCATTGAGCCAATGGCCTCCTCAGCTCTGATTTTGGTTGAGAAACTTTGTCCATATTTTCTGACTTTCCTAGACTTGCAGGTGGCAAATAGTGTATCTCTAGACCAAGGTTTCTAAACCTTGGTAGTACTGACATTCAGGGCCAGATGATTCTTTGTTGTGAGCCTTTTGTGTGCATTGTGGGATGTTTACAGAATCTCAGGCCTCTACACCCTGGTTGCAGGTAGCAACCCCCTGCCCCTTTGCGACAACCAGTGTCTTTGCCAAATGGTCTCCAAGGGCAAAAATGCCTCTAGTTGAGAACCACTGCTCTAGACAAAGGGTGGCAATGTTTTTCAGTCCTTTTTCCAAAAGGGAAATAGTCCCACCAAACTCCTTGGCATCAAAGGAGCCTGGATCCTGTCTCTTTTGCCCTGAAGCCTATCATTGTGTTTTCCATACTTAGACAGCTGCAGTCCATGGCTTCAGTCCTGTTGAACATTTTATATTTTCCCCTTTCTCTTCCAAGAGATGTTTATCTTGGTTTTGAGAATGTTTATAATTTTCCCCATTAGTAGACAAATAAACTGTTAGCTTGGTTTACTGAAACCCCATGTAATCTGCCTAGCTCTCTTCATCATCTGGTACTACTCTCCTGCTTACCACTATCATTTAGTCACAACGAGCTTCTTTTTGTTCTTCTACCAGGTCAAGCTGGTCCCATTTTAGAACACTGCTTTAAATACATCTTTTCTCCGTTTTCTTATGGTTATTTAGATCTTAGCTTAAATATCACTTTCAACAGAGGCTTCCCTTGACTACTCAATCACAAATATCTACTCCATTATATTCTCTTACATTGCCCTGTTAAATCATCTATCTACAACTTTCCCCTCTACAATATTCTTCTATTGTTGTGTTTTATTAATTGTACACTTCCACTTACAGTAAGTGTATGCTTCTAGAGGGCCAAGACCATATATTTCTTGTTTAATATTGTATCTTCAGTGCCAGGTATATGACCTGGCACATAGTGATCAATGGTAAATATTTACTGAATATACAAATAAATGCAAAAATCATGCTGTGCATACATACTGCATGGTGTGTTCCACTAGTAAAACTCAGCCCAAAAGGAGGCTTGAAATATCACCCTCTTATTCCCACTCCCCAAAATTTTTAGAATAATTCCATACTAAATTTATTAAATGTGACATCAATCACTTTTTACCACATTTCAGAATGATTTTTATGAGAAAATTCACTAATAGTCTTAGGTGTATGATGCTGCACAAAGATAATGCTATCCCAAGAGGACAGGATTCAATACACAAATAAACTGTTAGCCTAGTTTATTTCTTTTGACTTCAGATGCTGATTGTGATGATAAAGTTAAATAAGTGCAGAAGTGCTTTTAATAGCATGGTAAAATGTTGAGAGAAGAAGATGCTTTCAGTAGTTGGTGCTGAATACTTGCTTTATTATGTTGAACTCTACATGAGAGATCAGGCATGGGGGTGTGGCCATCAGAGCACCCTATGTTAAGAGTATATACTTGGGCTAAAGTTTCATTGCCTTCTTTGGTATTATAACAATCATTAATTATAAAAAATGAGTATACGTCATTCTGAGGAGCTAGTCTGACAAACATGTGAATGCTTATTAATTAATAAGTTAGAGCATGCATGCAAAAAGTCACTGAGTTATGCTCCATGTTTTTTTTTTTTTGATATTTTTTATTTCTCTGGAAAATAATACTAATATCTAATCCCCTCTGACTTCAGATGCTGATTGTAATGATAAAGTTAAAAAAGTGCAGAAGTGCTTTTAACACAGCATGGTAAAATTGCAAATCATTACTAGGAGACACAGTAAAAGGACCACAGTAATACTGACTGAGTCAGTTTTACATTAAAGTAAGCCTGTAATTCCACAGGTGGCATTTCCTTTTTGTAAGGTGATATCATTATTTTGAAGAGCTAGAGGAGCCCCAACCCTCAAGCCTCTCCATGCAAATCATACACCATTCAGTGGGCCAGCATTTGGAAATGACAACCCTTTGGTGACTATCAGTGATGTATTTCTCCTTATTAAAGTCAGTGGTATGTTCATATACCACCAAAAGAAACTAGTTAGTTCAGTCGATATCATGAAAAATGGTGGCTATGTCCATTTTTGCTAAAAAAGGAGATACCGAATAGAGCGAATTTCTTTCTCCTTTTATTACATGCCAGTGTACATTGGCATTAATGGTAGACAGTCAATAAGGACATGCTAAAGATGAAAAAGTATTTTTTCAAAAATGTTCTGTGGAGAGGTCTAGCTAGTAAAAATGAAACAAATTATCATTTAGTAAACCAATAGTCATTTAGCATTATGGTTAAAATGTGTTAATTATGATAATTTTCTTAAAGAAGATTTATGCATTTTTAGGAAATTCATTTTAATACACAGAGTAGTTATTCTGTATCTTTGTTGATACAACATGTTGCTCTCTTTCCACAATCTTTGAAGAGATTTTGACATATGTCATAATGTAAGAGAAAAGATAAGCTGTGTGGTAGTCTTTTCTTTTAAATATACGATACAGTGTTTTTTTTTTTTTTTTAGCATATTCACAGAGTTCTGCAACCACTGCCACTATATAATTCCAGAACATTTTCATCATCTCAAAAGGAAACCCTGTACTCATTAGCAGTTGCTTTTATTGTCCTCTCACGCAGCTCCTGGCAACTGCTATTCTGCTTTCTATCTATACAGATTCACCTATCCTGGACAATTCTTATAGACGGAATCATGCTTTATATTGTGGCCTTGTGTAGTTGACTTATTTCACTTAGCATAATTGGTCTGTGATTCATTTTTAGTCGCCATGAGATTGAGTTGTTTTCAAAGTTCATTCATGTGTGAGTTTGTATCTGTACTTCATTCCTTTTTAATGGCTGAATAATTTTTATTGCATGCATACCCATTCATCAGTTTATGGATATTAGGGTTGTTTTCACTTTTGGCTGTTGCTGTTGGTGGCATATCTAAGAAACCATTGCCTAATCCAAGGTCAGGGAGACATAATCCTATGCCTTCTCCTAAGAGTTTTTATAATTTTATTTCTTGTATTTAGGTTTATGATCTATTTTGAGTTAATTTCTCTATAGTATGAAATAATGATCCAACTTCATTCTCTTCCATGTGGATGCACTATTGTCCCAGTACCAGTTGTTACAAAGACCATTTCTCCTCCATTGAATTGTCTTTACACACTTGTTGAAAATCAATCGACCATAAATGTAAGCATTTATTTCTGGACTCTTGATTCTATTCTTTGATCTATATGACTATCTTTATGTTAATACTACACTGTCTTGATTACCACACATTTGTAGTAAGTTTTGAAATGGAAGACTGTGAGTTTTTCAATAGTTCTCTTTTAGGATTGTTTTGGCTATTCTAGGGACCTTATATTTCTATATGAATTTTAGGTTCATCTTGTCAATCCCTGCAAAAAAGTCACCTGATATTTTGATAGACATAGCACTGTCTCTAAAGACCAATTTGGGGTGTATTGCTGTCTTAACAATATTAAGGCTTCCAATCCATGAATGTGGGGTACCTTTCCCTTTATTTAGATGTTTTTAAATTAGTTGTTTCTAGTATATATGTCTTGCAGTTATTTTGTTAAATTTATTCCTAAGCATTTGATTCTTTTCTGATATTATTAAAAATGGAATAGTTTTAATTTAACTTTAGGATTATTCATTGCTATATAATTGACTCTTGTATATTGGTTTTAGAACTTGTTTTCATTCTAAAGATTTGTATGAGTACTTAGAATTTTGTATATATAAGATCATGCCATCTTTTTTTCTTTTTATTTTTTTGCATGGGCAGGCACCAGGAATAGAATAATTCTGCCACTGAGCCACCTTTGCACCACCCCATGCCATCTTTGTGTAGAGGTAGTTTTATGCCTTCCTTTCCATCTGCGTGCATTTTATTTATTTTCTTGTGTAATTTGTCCCCACCAGAACTTCCAGTACAATGTGAAATAGATTTGCAAGAATGAACATCCTTATCTTGTTCTTAATCTTAGGGGGAAAGCATTTAGTCTTTCACCATATAGAATAATGTTAACTGTGAGATTTTCATAGATACTCTTTATCAGGTTAAGGAAGTTCCACTTTGAGTGTTTTTATCATGAAATGAGGTTGGATTTTGACAAATGGTTTTTATGATGTTCCTCTTTTAACATCAGCAAAGTCACTTTTAGTTGAATTTAGATGAACCTGTGAGTTTTGGCCATAATTCTACTAATGTGGTAAAAGTGTATAAACTACAAATTAGTATCTCACTCATTTTGTAGTTGCTTTGTATTAAAACACTATAATTCAGAGTCAGAGGTGATCTTTCTGATTATCACTTTCAGTATTTTTCAAACTGAGGTCCTTGAATGTCCATCTACATCAGAATCACTTGAGCTTATAATTATTTGCTGACAAATTATCCCTTCCCCCATTATGCCTTTTCTCTCTTCCAACACACACACACACACACACACACACACACACACACACACACACATCATAGACACCTGATGTTTATTTTCTGAAGAATTTGAATCAGAGAGAATCCTGATATGGGAACAACAGGTGTAGGAGCAGATGGTGTTGATACAGGTGAAGGTGGTATATTATATAGAAGTTGCCATATACCTTCACTTAAAGCCTACCAGCTGCCAAGCCCAGCTCGTAAATACATTTTTGAGTATAGACATTTTGGATATAGACATTTTTTAGTGCATTACTCTTAAATATAAACAGATATCCAAGAATTATCAGATGTTTAGGAAGGAATTCCAATCAACAGAAAGAGATGAAAATAAATAGGATAAAAGGAATTCAGAGGAAACTGACACACTTTAGGAAGCACAAAAAAGAAAAAAAAACTATAATCAATGCCTTCAGAAATATATGAAAATATGTGCTTATCCACAAGATGATTTTAAAAGGAAATGATTAGAGAAGAAAAAAGGAATCTTGGAAGATGTACTAACTCAAGTTAAAAAATTTCAACAGAATTGTTGAAAGAAAAGTTGTGAAGTTTTCTAGGAAGAAGAAAATGTACAAAGATTTGGACAATAGAAAAATAAAAGGAAGAAAATTGAGGAATATATCTAAGAGATTGACGTTTGCCTACTACAAGGTCCAGAAAAAGTAAAAATTGAGAGGCAAGAAATATTGCAAGATACTCTGTTAGAACTGAAAAACATGAATCTCCAAATTCAAAGTGCCCCTCGCTAACTACAGAGAAAATATTGGAGAATATGCAAACTCATAATAACAGAAAGTATAGTACAGGTTTCCAGAGACAGGGTGTAGGGGGAATGGAAAGTTACTACAAAATATTTCTATTTGGGGAGATGGAAAAATTTTAGCATTGTAAGGTGGTGGGGTAATGCAACATTGTGGATTTAATTAAACTCACTGAATGTATGAGAGAAAAGAAAGAGTGACTAAAGAGACAATGACAACTAGATGCAACCCATGATCTTGGATGGGATCTAACAAGGGAGGAGAAAGGCTCAAAAGGACATATTGAGACATGAAAAAATTGGAATATAGCCTGACTTTAAGCTTTATATCAATGTTAAATTTCTTGAACTTGGTAAGTGCACTTAAGGTGGTTACATACATGAATATCCTTGTTCTTAGGAAATGCTCACACAGTTTTAAGTATACATCCAAGGAGCGTGATGCATATACTCTATATGCAAGTGTTCAGAAAATGGATTGGTAGTTAGGCAAAGATAGATAGATAGATAGATAGATAGATAGATAGATAGATAGATAGATAGATGGATAGTTAGAGATCAATGGCTCAATAGATGGAGAGAGAGAAAAAAATGATATGGCAATTGTGGCAAAATGTTAAAATTGATGGGTCTGGGGTATGTTGGAGTTCTTTGCATGGGGTTTATATTATTTTTGTGATGGTCCTGTATGTTTGAAAGTATTTCAAAATAAAGAGTTAAAAAGAGAAAGGAGTAAATGAAGAAAGAGGAAGCCATAGAATAAATGGCATAGGTCTCCAACATAGGAGAAAAGTTAAGAGACATTCCAAAGATGGCAAAAGGAATATCTAGGATGATTGCCGTGCAGCAGGCCTAAAGAATAGTCAGCCTCAAGTGCAGTAGGAGGACAGAGGACTCCAGTGGGGCAATGTATAGGGAAGAAAAAAAGAAGTGTTGTATTATCAGATGTATTTCGATATCTGACTAATATCGAAAATACGATATTATTAAGAGGAGGTACATAGATTTGCAAGAGCATATGGAAAGAAAACTGTGAATTACGTAGAAATCTAAGCGAGTTAAAAATATTAGGCTATTAATAACTCAAGGAAATACAAAGAGTTGTATAGAAAGGAAATTGTAGTATACTCGTTGGTTCAGCAGTGAACAGTTTTTACACAGTCATAATGATGGAAATACTGATTACTAATTTCAGCAAAATTAAATATGACTAAATATGTAGAAAGGGAGGAGAATTGAGGATTGTGGTATAAGAGAATTAATATATTTATTATAATGTGAATAATTTCTTGAAATTGTATGAGCCAGAAATGGCAATGCAATAATATTAATTAACAAGATAGAGATAATGCCCAAAAGAAAGAGGTAAAGAATTAAAAGGGGGCATTTCTGGGATAAGGATTGGGATAGGAGGGATGGGAAGGGGACAGCTGCTTTTTATTGTGATCCTTGAAGAACGACTTAACTTGCTAAATTTCCTAAAGCTGCTTTCTATTTATAGGCTTTATAGAGCCCTTTGGCTTTATAAAATAAAAATCATATTTTAAAAAAGTCTACTATCAATAATTCAGTTATACCTACCATTTTGCAATTTAAATTTTTTCATGGAATTGTCATCATTATCATCATCATCATCTTCATAAATAACATCTGTATAACAACTTACCGACATATGACATTTTTCCATATTCATGACCTCCATTCATCATCATTAATTTAGTCAAGATAGAACATTTTTCAATATCTCCTAGTTCTACCAATAAAGAAATCAGAGACTTGCCCAATGCGAAATAACTAGTAAATGACAATTAAATAAATTGTAGACAGCAAGCCCCCAACTCAGAACTTCTGCTTCCAAATCCTGAGGTCCTTCCTTTAAGATGATGTCCCTCTGTCATCTCTCCCAGTAACAGGAAAATTAATAGTTATATTCTTATGTTGGAAAGATGTAAGGATACATGCTCAAATACCTTATCCTAGAGTCTCAAAATGTTCTCCAGTTCCAATGGGTTAAAAAAAGAATAGGCAAAAGGTATTCTTTATTTCTTATATATCTTTTTCCCTTTCTCCCTCTCTCCAAAACTTTTTGCCACAAAAACACACTGGCAATTGACGTCACAGATTTAAAAAAAAATCACTTTGGAGAACTTCATTATTTCTATTAATACAACTACTATTAATAACAACAATAACAATACTGTGCCCTTTCCCAATGCCTCTCATCCAGGGATCTCAGAGTGCTTTTCAAACATTAATTAAAAATCCTCTCGTCATCCCTCTGAGTTCCTAGGGCAAGGAGAGAGGAGGAAATTGTATCCGCTCTGACATTAATTAAGCTCTCCCTTGGCTTGCAAACTAGGTAATAGCTTTTCTTCCCCCCATTAACAAACAAGCTGGCTCTCCAAGATGATTATCACAGATGTTCACAAGTGAGAGGAGAGATTACTTCTGCTGGGCACTGAGGAGAGGGACTGATGTGTTCGCCAGAATCCGCTGCTGAGGATTTGCTTTCTAACAGTGGCTTCCAAACCTGGGCAATTGTCAGCACCACTGCAGACACTTCATAAATATACCTGTGCCTGGATCATTAACGGTCCCTAGCCCAGAATTGCTGATTTAGTAGGTAAGGGGGGGGAGACCCAGAAACCTGTATTTTTTGGGGGGAGGTGGGGAGGAGTACATGGTCCGGGAATCGAACCCGGGTCTCCCGCCAGGAAGATGAGCATTCTACCACTGAACCATCCGTGCACCCCAGGAACTTGTATTTTTAAAAAGCCCCTTATGAGGTTTAGGAACAATTGCTAATCGATGACATTTTCGTTATTGATTTCTTTATATATTCTAAAATTAGTAGATAGAGACATGTTTGTTATTAAGCACTCAAAGAATACAAATAAATGAAGCAAATATTAAAAATGCATTTCCCTTCTTTAAAATAATGCATTTTTCTGCCTTTCTTCTTCCATTAATTGCTAAGTGTGTGTACCTCAAGACCAGAGTTTATCAGGATGTGGTCCTTAGACCTTTATCTCAAACTTGTGGGTGATACAGATGTATTGCAATACATAGACCCTATGTCTAGATCTCTTTCAGGTAGGTGAAATTTGTTCCTCCCTGAAAAAAAATTGGAATCATGCCATGTCCAAGGCCATGAAAATAATGAATTCTCAGACCTCTGGGCTTCCAACTGAAAATAAAGTACCCATGGATACTCTTCTTCAGCTTCTATGTATCTTATTCCAGGTTTCATTGGGTTTTAGTGCTAGTCAGCATCTTGGGGACAGCTTAGTCCCACCCTTCAGACATTAGTAAGCTGAGTCTTAGAAGGTTTATTTGTCCACCAGCTGGCTGGTAGTGGCCACAGACTTCAAAATATGTTTCCGAGCCCAGGAGTTTTCTTCATCTCCAGAAGGACACAGAACCCCTAGCTTCTTGCCTGGCCTCAAATGTAAACTTGCCTCTTGTTTATCTTCCTATTTTCAGCCCCTTGTTCTCAGCCATATAGGGAGAAGTCTGATGTTTGGAAAATGTCACTCTCCAGATTTCTGGGAGGTAAGAAAAAGAAAAGTAAGCTGCAATAAGAAATTTACTTAATTGGCGAATTGCCTTCTTTCTCCTACTTTGCATCTCTTTTCCCCCATCCCTCTGGCTTCCACAGGTGCCATTGCTGGTGAGATGAGAGGGGTGGACAGCTAGGTGAGTAAGTGGAGGTGGCCAGTCAGAGGAGTAGAAGCATTTGGTTGTAACATGAAAGATTGCTTTCACACATACACACAAACAAATGATAGTTCTTAGTCTGTATGTTTTATATCCAAGCGTTTCTAAGCCCTTCACATTTCCTCTCCTAAATGTGTTCAGGACATTTCCTGGGCCAATTTGGTTAGCTGCCCCATTATAGGAGGAGACTTGGCGTCAGTGATTCATTTCCTATAATATAACAAGTTGTTAGTGAGCTGGAACTGGAGAGCTCAAAGGACGGGCCACCAGCTCTGAGTAACTGGGGTCCTTCTGCCTCAGGTGATGGGGTGGAAGAAGGGCTCGTGTGTAGATGGTGCAGAGAGAGGGTACAGGGCACCCTATTTTGCTTTCCCTAGACGGGCAGGAGGAGAAAGAGTGAAGGGTGCTAATCAATTGAGCAACCATCAGCGGAACTACCTTTTCTCATCCACATTCACGTTTTATATAGGAGGAAACCAAGATTCAGAGAATTAAGTATCTTTCTAACGAGTGGCAGAGCTAGCAGTGGAACGGAGCATTATTCACCTTTATCCTTTCCATGCTATTTCTTAATATCTGGCACAACTTTTGCTCACCAAAGGCAAGTGTTTCTTTACTTCAAAGTCCTTCCTTTCTACATCTACCTCACTGCCTGGCCACAGAGATTTTTCTTATGTTTTTTTTTGTTTGTTTGTTTGCAATAAACAGAATGCTCTCTCTTCTCTCCAATTACATTCGCACTAATAGCAGTGAGTTGTTCAAAAAGGACAGTGCAATCTTGAGGGTTTTTGTTTTTTGTTTTTTTAAATTTCAGAAGAAAAAACCAAAGCAAAACACCAGCGGGCTTCAGCAGGCTTGGTGGCCTAGAGTCCTGAGACCAGATTTCAGGTCTCTGCCCAACCACTGCTTTGGGTTAACAGAGGATGAGTCACTTAGTCATTCTGTGCCTTACTTCCTTCTCCAGCAAAGCATTTCATGTGTTGTCACCCATCTTTGTCAAAGGTGTGTGGTGAGGGTAACCTCAAGATTATGAGGTTCTGGGCAAATATAGAAAATCCAAATGGCAATAATATTACCACTCATTCCAAGCTGGAGGTTGGCTTGGAGAATGTGCAACCCAGCCAATGCTTACCACTTTGTGGTTTTCAACTCTGGAATGTTAGTGCTGGAAGAAATTCCTAGAGATTACCTAGTATGAACCCCACCGTTTGCAGCTGGTGAAACAAACACAGAGCGATGCAAGGATGTAGCCAAGTCATGAATTAGTGACAAACAAGGATTAGGTCCCAGATTTCCTGACTCCTGTCATGGACTCCCCTTTTCCTCCTCTGCCTTCCGCTGTCCTGCAGCTTTGGGCATGATTCTGACTCCCCTCTGGAGAGGGCGATGAAGATGCAAGTAGGCCTGGGATACAACTGCCAGAGGCTGTCTTTCAGGTTGGACACACACCATTCATTTTCAGCAGAGCAACCTCATTCAAACACAACTGGGCGAGCCAGGCAAACCAGACTGGTCATTGCCTGGAGTATGTAGGAAGATGGTGGAGAGTGTGGTTCACTGAGTACCTAAGGAGGTTTGGCACATTATCCTTCTCAGTCATCCAGAATATGAATGACCAAACCCCAGTGGTCTGATCCTGTCAGATTCGTTTTATTTAACATAGCCATGCCTCTGAGCTAAGCTATGCTCTGTACTTTGTTATGCCTGAACTTGCAGAGTTGAAATTTAATTCGGGAAGTTGGAAAGATAGTTGTTAGAGAAACTTGCATGCTGATGGGAATGATTCAGCAGAGAGAGAGACATTGCTTGCCATGGATAAATGCATGTGTTGAGAAATTGAAAGGGAAAGGAATCTTGAGAGAAGTGAAAGGGCACATAGGAAAGGTGCATTTCACCCATTACAACAGAAGGAAAGGCAGAGACTATGGGTGTAGATCCAGTTGGGGTGGGGGAGGGCGGACTTGGTTGTGGTAAACTGAGGCAGTTTCCCTCCTTCCATTTTCTCAGCTAAATATGAGACATTATTAGCTGAGAGCACGTATGCATATCTGTTTTAGGGGAACAGTGATGTTGGAGGTTTAGGAGAGAGGAAAAGAAGAAATTAAATGTACATTTTGGTAAATGAATGAATATACCATGGAAGTATACTTGGATTGTTGAGAGTTCTTTTTGACTCTCTGGCTGTGATTTCCAAATAACCCTGCTTGTGGTTTTCAAATTTAGACCTGACAGCTTGACTCTGCATTTTTTTCCCCCTGGTACTTTTCAGCTTTATGGAGACAAACATAGAATAGACAGACAGCTGGATTTATCCAAGGTTGGGGTTTACCCAGAGGGGCACAATAGAGGGTACTGGGGGCAAAGGGGTTGAGAGGTTAGCAAGTGAGTGATTACAATGACAGACTGTGGGATCTAAACAGGATCTAGAAGGGCGCACTAAGGGGAGAAGTAATGGATTGTAAAGAGATGAAGTGTCAGTAGATTAGAAGTATTAGCAAGGCTAAAGAATAGTGGAGTGGGAATATCTTATGTAATTAATATAGTATAGTACAGTATAATACTATAGAATATAAAACTACTATATTATATTAAAGCAAGCTAATATAGTGATAGATAAAATAACACAGTAATATGATATGGTAGAATATAATGTAATATATACTAAAGGCACTGGGAGGACAAACAGTGGCAGTGGAATTTTTGCAAGTGGTACATATTTTGATGAAAAGATCAAGGATGTGACCATGTGAGGGGGTGGCTGACATAAGCTGCAAGATGCTCAGTGAGTGAGTGAGGACCCAAGGGATTGCAGGGTCAGGTCTGAGATGGTTTAAACAACCCAGTTATTGATGCCTCCAAGAATGACAACTGGAGGGCAGGCCACGGTGGCTCAGCAGGTAAGAATGCTTGCCTGCCATGCCCGAGGACCTGGGTTTGATTCCCGGTGCCTGCCCATGTGAAAAAAAAAAAAAAAAAAAAGAATAACGACTGGTATAAGGTTAGAGGGGAAAAAAATCAAGTATTGAAGTTTTTAGTAAATGATGTAGAAACACCATTTGAACACTGGCAGCAAAAAAAAAGAGTGTTGGTGGTAGCAAAGTCTGAGGGTACAAATATTGAGGGAGGGTTGATATGAAAGCAGAGTAAAAGTGATTGATATATTTATTTATTATTAAAGAATGATCAGATCACTTTTACTGTGTTTGAGATGATTTTTAAAATTGTAATTCTGTAAGACAATTTTCCACTTTTAAGAATTTTAACAAATGTTATTTTTTAAAGATGCCCTTGTGTTGTCGCAATTGGCAAAAATAATACAGAAATGCATTCTGTCTAATTTACTAAACTATAAATGCCTTTAATGCAATAAGCTCCAAGATTTAATGAAATTTGGTAAAATATTTGGTATAATTAAGACATGTGGTACACCAGCTTTCTGTTGAAACAAGGCAGTATTTTTCTTCATTTAAAAAAACATACCTAATATTGTCTCTGCATTATATATGCTGTATTATTTCTCAATAATAGTGCTGCCCCACCTCTGCTTAAATTTGAAACCTTAGAAATAGGTTAGTGATTGCATGTAATGAATGCTGTCTCCTGTGCTATACAGTCACTATATATCTCCTTCTCACTAAGGTAAGAAAGTGAATTCTGTTTAATGCAGTATTTTACTTGACTAGAAAGCTGCTTAGCATGTCAGTCTCATAAAAATCCAATCTCTTTGCAATAAGGAGCAGCTCTCCAATATTGTAACAGCTACAGGGGGACAATAAAGGATGGTACAATTATATTTTCTTACCGGGGGTGACCTCTAGTGTGAAATGATGGCATTTTAGCATTCCTTGGGGTTTGAATTAACAGCACTTTACCAATTATGACAATTTCATATGTTTTTTGGTCTCCAAGACTGCAGATAATTCATCTTGGTGGTGTTTTCCTGTGTTGTTATTTGATTTTTGAAGTCAAGAAACTTATCCGTATATTTTTCTTTTATTTGTCTTCAGGTCCTCACCTAGAAGTCTTTACAATTTATTTTTCATAGGTGAGCAATCTGCCCAATATTGTTTATCTTGGCGTATTTGACATTCTCACGCTCACGAGTGGCATATTTCAAAAACCTTATCATCGTCACATTTATCCTTCCCATGCCAATTCTTAATTACTGCTTTTCTCACAAACCCAACCTCTATGTTCTGCTGGGACTTTGCCAACCATATTTCTGTTTGTCAGCTATTTCTGTTCTAGGCTGTATACACAGGGGGCACTAGAGAGGCTGGAGGAGGGAGAAGGGACTTGTTCCTTTCTATCTGCTTTCTGTTCCTGTGAGTGTGCTCCAGTGAGTGTGTTTTCAGCAAGGCTTCTGCACCCTAGCAGCAGCAGTTCTTTCCTGTAAAGCCACTGAATCTGTTTTTTTTTTTTTTTTCCAACACCAGCTAAGCAGGGCAGCCCCCCCCCTCCCCTTTTCAGAATATAAGTGTCAGTTCCTTGGGGCCCCTCTTTTAAGCTTCTGTGTTTCAATCATTTCAACCTTTCCTTCTTGCAGTTGTACCTCCTCATATGCTGCAGTTCTCCTCTTGCTTCTTTAGTTTTCTAGTTACAACTTTATACATAGTTAACAATTCTCTCCTTTAAATTTTCCCTGTTAAAAATAGCTGGTATGGTTTCTAGTTCCTGATATGACCCTGTCTGCTATTCTGTTTCAGCTTTCCCATACTTAACACCCATGCAATAAAATCCATAGATTTACTAATAGTCTGGGTCCTTACTTTCAGGTTAATAGTTATTTTTAATGTTAGAGGCAGTATATCTTAGTAAATGAGGACACAGGCTGTTGAGCTAGCCTGAGTTGAATAAGCTGCTTGAATTTTTCTGCCTTACTTTCCTTATCTCTAAAGGAGGAAGATTGTTTACCTCCCAGAGCTGTTAAAAGGATTTCAGAGATAAGGCATATAAATCATTTAGCTCAGTGCCTGGCACCAGGAAAATATTAATACATAATATAATTATCCCTTCCACATTGCAGGGATTGGGGACATGGTGCCCCTGTGATCTGGAAAATCTGTGTACATTTGTTTTCAGAGTCCCAGGAAACTGTCTAGCTGCCACTTGATCTGTAGACGCTGCCTCTCCCATTAGTTTAGCATTGCATAGGATAAACCTTTTTATTTTTATTATTTATTTATATTTAAAAAATTTAAACCAGCCTTTGCTGGCCTGAAAATTCATAGGGGGTAGACCCTTCACCTTCATTTTCTTTTAGAGAATCATGTAAGGACTCAGCCTTTTCTAGTATGATGCCAGAGTCTACTGGAATGCCTTTTTAATAACAAACCTGCACATTTCTAAGCTTTGTGTGTTGTCTGCTGGCCTTTCCATGTCATCTGCAGCTTCCAAAAAACTCCCCCCAAATCTCCATTTAATTTCTTATGCCAATCTATGATGCATGGAAACCACAATGGGGAAAGTCGCAATGTGGAAGGGATAACTGTAGCTTTTTTTTTTTTTTAATTCTTCACCCTTTTCTGTATAATCCCCAAAAGACTATATTCTTCAAACCAAATAAAACAAGGCAAATAACTCCTAAAGAAAAAACATGATAAAGCAAAAGCATGTCATCAGCTACAACAGTCCTTGGTACCAGCAGGATACAAGGTTGGGTTTCATTCAGAATGATTTTTAGTCTGTATGACAAAAAGAGTGAACCGTAATGTAAACTATGAACTGTAGTTGATTGTATGAGTATAATAATTTTGTTCCATCAACTGTAACAAAGGTATCACACTAATGCAAGATGTTTTTAATAGGGAAAATGTGTGGGAGTGGGTATATGGGAGCTCTACTTTCTGCATGGTTTTTCTGTAAATTTACAACTGCTCTAATTAAAAAAAATGGAAAAATAAGAATATGAAAAGAATGATTTCTGGGTTACTTATTAGAATTTAAAGCAATGTTGATCTAACATCCTCTTCCCCTTCCCCAGTTAAAAAAAAGAGAAGATAATAAAAAGAATTAGTTAAAATTAACTACTGATCTTGAGTTTTTCTCTCTGTCACACACACTTACATATACACACGCTCAGCTTTTCTTCTTTATAGGTTACTTATCTTCCTTTTCTTATTCATTCATCAAGTACATATTGAACACCTAATATTAGGTGGATTGGAAGGTGTTTTGCTGGATACTCCAAGGAAAAGAGAAAAGATCAGGAGGCTCTGTCTCCAGGTTGCTCATAGCATATAAGAGGAGAGAGCCAGAAGCGAAGTGTGAGATAGGTAGAAAATCAATATAGCTGTAGCAGGGCCACAATCCAAGTGCATAAGGAGTTCTGAATATGGAAACATTTGTTTCAGCTGGATGGTTAGGAATGGCACTGTGAGAGGACACTATTTGCACTGGGCCTTCTAATGTGGGTAGGAATTAGGTAGCAGTGGGTTGGATAGGATAGGGAAAAACCAAATCATGAGAAAATTAAGAAGATGAGAAAGTGTTTGAGCAACTAAGGGATGCACATAGTTCTCTTTGACTGCTGTTAATGATGTGCAGAATTAGACATTTGGACCATTAGAGTGGGGCCGGATCATGCAGGATCGTTAATGTCAGGCTAAAGAATTTGGACTTCAATCCAAAAGCATTTGGAGGTCTTCAAAAGTTTTTGAGGAAGAAAGAGAAAAATCAAAGTCATTCAAAGGAAAGACCAATCTGAATTTTTTTTTTACACGGGCAGGCACCGGGAAGCGAACCTGGTCTCTGGTATGGCAGGCGAGAACTCTGCCACTGAGCCACTGTGGCCTGCCCAAGACTGGTCTGATTTTAGTGGTGAAATCTGAGAGGCAGAGACAGATACTGGTGTCAAGGAGGCCATTTGACTGATTAGCAATGGTGTGGGTGAGAGGTCAAGGAAACTTCCCTTGGTGGAAGGGGAAGGAGACACAAGGATGGAATTCTGAATTTACAGAATTTCTCAACTAGATGATGAGTGAATGTGAGCAGCTAGAAAAAGGGAGAAACCAAATGTCTGTGGATGTTTTGACCTGAGTTGCCTAAAAGGATAGTAGTTCCATTGGCAGAAAAAGAGAAAATGGGAGGAGGACCAGGAGAAGGTTTGCTAGGGAAGCTGGGTTTAGTGGATTAGAAATGTCTACAGGACATTCAGGAAGAGTTGTCTTACGTGCTTGTGGAATACAAGACTGCAGGTTGGGAGGGAGGTGAGGATGTGAGATGCATACTGGGGGGTCATTGACATTCAAGCAGTCAGACTACCATGTGATTGATGTGACTGACCAGGCAGGGAACATAGAGAGAAGAGTGACAAGGATGGATCTGGGTACATCTATATGAAGAACAGGGGTTGCCAAATTACAGTCTGTAAGCCAAATTGGCCCATGGCCTGCCTCTGTAAATAAAGCTTTATTGGAACACATCTATACTCAGTCATTTGCATACTGTCAGTGGCTATCTTGGTGCTGTGAGGACAGAGCTGAGTAGTTGTGACACTGTGTGACCCTCAGAGCCTAAGATATTTACCATATGAGCCCTTTACAGAAAATGTTTGCTAACTCCTGATTTAGAGGGTGGGGCAGGGGTGGGGGCAGGGGGAGAGTTAGAATCCGGAGAGGACTGGTCAGAGGTAGGTGGTAGAATGCAGAGAGGACTGGTCAGAGGTGGGTGGTAGTAACCAGAGGGGACTGGTCAGAGGTAGGTGGTAGGATCCAGAGGGGACTGGTCAGAGGTGGGTGGTAGTAACCAGAGGGGACTGGTCAGAGGTGGGTGGTAGAATGCAGAGGGAACTGGTCAGAGGTGGGTGGTAGAATGCAGAGGGGACTGGTCAGAGGTGGGTGGTAGGATCCAGAGAGGACTGGTCAGAGGTGGGTGGTAGAATCCAGAGGGGACTGGTCAGAGGTGGGTGGTAGAATGCAGAGAGGACTGGTCAGAGGTGGGTGGTAGTAACCAGAGGGGACTGGTCAGAGGTGGGTGGTAGAATGCAGAGAGGACTGGTCAGAGGTGGGTGGTAGGATGCAGAGGGGACTGGTCAGAGGTGGGTGGTAGGATCCAGAGGGGACTGGTCAGAGGTGGGTGGTAGAATGCAGAGGGGACTGGTCAGAGGTGGGTGGTAGAATGCAGAGGACTGGTCAGAGGTAGGTGGTAGTAACCAGAGGGGACTGGTCAGAGGTAGGTGGTAGGATCCAGAGGGGATTGGTCAGAGGTGGGTGGTAGAATGCAGAGAGGACTGGTCAGAGGTGGGTGGTAGAATGCAGAGGGAACTGGTCAGAGGTGGGTGGTAGAATGCAGAGGGGACTGGTCAGAGGTGGGTGGTAGGATCCAGAGAGGACTGGTCAGAGGTGGGTGGTAGGATCCAGAGAGGACTGGTCAGAGGTGGGTGGTAGAATCCAGAGGGGACTGGTCAGAGGTGGGTGGTAGAATGCAGAGAGGACTGGTCAGAGGTGGGTGGTAGTAACCAGAGGGGACTGGTCAGAGGTAGGTGGTAGGATCCAGAGGGGACTGGTCAGAGGTGGGTGGTAGTAACCAGAGGGGACTGGTCAGAGGTGGGTGGTAGGATCCAGAGGGGACTGGTCAGAGGTGGGTGGTAGGATGCAGAGGGGACTGGTCAGAGGTGGGTGGTAGGATCCAGAGGGGACTGGTCAGAGGTGGGTGGTAGGATGCAGAGGGGACTGGTCAGAGGTGGGTGGTAGGATGCAGAGGGGACTGGTCAGAGGTGGGTGGTAGGATCCAGAGGGGACTGGTCAGAGGTGGGTGGTAGAATGCAGAGGGGACTGGTCAGAGGTGGGTGGTAGAATCCGGAGAGGACTGGTCAGAGGTAGGTGGTAGAATGCAGAGGACTGGTCAGAGGTGGGTGGTAGGATCCAGAGGGAACTGGTCAGAGGTAGGTGGTAGAATCCGCAGAGGACTGGTCAGAGGTGGGTGGTAGAACAACAGCAATGATAACGAAACACATCATGTGTCAAGGAGGGCAAAAAAAAAACCCAAGAGAGTTTCAAAAAGACTGAAGTAGTCAACAACATCAAATTCGACAACAGCGTTTCCCAAAAGATAGATGCACAGAGAAAATGAGCCGCAGTGGCTGGGATGGGCTGATGGTAGCTAGAACCTTTAGAACTGGTGCCTACAGGCCATAAGTATGTTTGCCAGATTTAGAAAAGAATTATACTGGATACCCAGATAAATTTGAATTTCAGAAAAGAAAGTGAATATTTTTTTTCTTATAAATATGCCCCATGCAATATTTGAGATGTAGTCATATTTTAAAAATTGTTCATTTTTTCTAAATTCAAGTTTAAGTGGATGTCTTGTACTTTTTCTGGGAACCCCAGGCACAAGCAGCCTCATTCAGGAATTGCAGAGGATTGCCTGAGCATGGTCGTCTGATAGTGGTCAGCAGTGATAGCAAGGTTGTAAGAAAAAATTAGGCATTTGCTACTCCACTGAGATAAGCAGATAGCTGCTCTATCACTGCGTTTCTATCTCAATAGCTGGAGATAGAGTTGATGAAGGGATTTGTGTTCCATGAGCCTACAGAGGACACACCAGGACAGCACTCCTGGTGGCATAGCTCTAGGGGAGAGTCCTGAACCTCAGGTTTCATATAAAATATTTTAGTCCTCTGTGCAACTGCCATTTGCTTTAAGTAATGTCTCGTGGAGCTACATAGTGCCAGATTTAACAATTTATGTGCAGTCTACAAACTGGAGTGTCATCATTATTTGGTTAGATATATAATAATTCACAGCTATTTCAACATTCCATTTGCTAGTGAAATAAAGGGGGAAGCTACTGGGTATGAAATGTTTTTAATTTACGCATAGGAACCACATTTTTCTGGGATAGTGATTCACCAGTATTTGAAGGACCCTATTAAAGTCTGATGAAGAATTATAAGTAGCCATTTCAAGCAAAGATCATGATAGAAAAGTTATAATCATGAAAGCAAATTCAAATGTCTTATTAAACATTTGGAAATATCATTTGAAAGTTCCATAGAAATCAGTTTGGAATACTGTTGCAGATTTTGTTCCTTGGAAGTAGATGCTGAGAGGAAGAGGTTGCTGTGCAGAGTCTTGACAATTGATTTTCATTGTCATAATAGTTATGTTCTATAAATCCACAGTGAATAATGAGTTAATGAAGACTGAATCACTGCTTCTTGGGGAAATACAGGGTTAAATTCCTGCACCTCCTGTCACCTTTTCTCAACTGATCAATATATAGCCTTATTTTGTGTGTTTCTTTAATTGCATACACTGCTTCCCTAGGAAATTCTTTGCTTTGCCAACTGTCTAGAGACTGCCCGAATTTAGCTCCACCTAGAAAAAGTATCCTTACATTCAGGACATTTTAGAGCAGGATTCAAGCAAAGTGTCTGATCATAAATTTAAGTGAGTTTAATCATAAGTTGCATTGGTGGGAAGGGGCCTGTTAAATAAGGTGTAAATTTATTAACTTTGAACCCACTTCTAGCAGCACTGTAACTCATTCCTGAACAAAGTTTATCCAACACATATTTTCTCTGAAAGGCACAGCACTGCCTTCTTGTGCTTAGGAACGCTAGACAGCACTTCGGCACTACACTCAAAGAATATTTTAAATAGCAAATTGCCAACAAAAAGTCCCCAGATGTGAAAAAAGTGACACTAAATACACCATGAAAAAGATGCTTGTTTACAGTTTGGAAGCTGAAACAGGAAGGCAGAATATTGCCTTGTTCGACCTCAGCTGAGAATGAATGCATCTGGTGACTCAAATATTTTGACACTTTGCATACGTCCATGAATAATCCAGAGGGCCCTGTGAATATGGAATCTGAGAACAATGAAGATCAACTTAGCAGATGTGGAAAAGAGGGGACTGGAGCAGGATTTGGCAGAGAGGCATTAGGCTGCAATGTACATAAAGTCTTGGCCAACCCCATATAGTCATCTCCCATGGGTCAAATGGTTGGGCCCTTGCACCCCTGCCATGATCAGCTGTTAGGTATGGGCTGATTCAGGAGAGGTATGCTTTTGGGCAGGAAGAGGCAGTCCCTGAAGGAACTGACAGCTGGAGGTATCTGGTCCCCACTGGGACAAGAAAAGTCCTTTCTCAAAGAGTCATTGGAATGGCACATCTCTTGCCCACCACAAATATTAAAAAATTTTGTATTTTATTTTCAAATTACTTAATAGAAAAAAATGTAATGACTTTTTTCACCACACCCATGCAGAGGCTCCCAAACCCCCCTGCAATTTATCCAGTGTGCTGCACAAATGATTATTTTCTAGCTGTGCCACAGTATGAAGCTCTGTCCCAGAAAAAGGCTGATAAGGGAGGCCTTGAATAATCTTAACTTTTATCCTTTTAGTGTCTTGTAGGAGATAGATATTGCCTGGAGTGCATACATTTGAGCCCCAAGAAATTTGAATATGAAAAGCCCTTCTCTATTTGTTTTGGCGACATTCTGATAGTTAAAAGTCATTAGTGATGCCAATTGGAATTATTCATGGTTTCCTTTTAATTCGGGGGTTCTTGGCAGTAAGCATAAAGCATTAAGAACAGTTGAGTGTCTTATGCAGGCAACAGGTTTCCAGTGTCACTCTAACTTGGCTGCAACTTTTACTGGGTTTATTTAACTCTGACCTGCTATATTGAAAGTACTTTCCCTGATCACCTGTGTTTTTAAATCTGAGCCTGAATATTGACAATTCTCAGTTGTTTCAAGATTAGAAATCTTTATTTTCCAAAGTTAGCTAAATAACAAATTACTTGGTGGGAAACTTGTTAAAAGGGTTGGGACGTATTTGAAGATGTTGGAAGTGACAGTGACAGAATATCTTAATATCTCCCCAACCCCAACCCCAAACCCCAATGCCTTACCCAGATCTACGAAATCAGAATCTATAGGATGGAAACTGTATTTTTAATAAATGCCCAGGTTTGGAAAACACAGACCTAGTGTGGCATTTAAGGCCACACTAAGACTGTTTTATGCTATATTTCTAGCTTGATTCCCCACAGTTTATCTTTATGTATTCCTGTATCCCAGTCAAGTCAAGCTGCCTATGGCACACCATTATGGAACATTTCGGGGTTAGCTGGGCTTCTGCACAGGATGACCCTCTGTTTCCCAACACTTCACATGCCCTCAGGAGTTATCCACAGGGCAGAATGTTTATATCTTATTGAGGTGCCCCCAACTTGAGTGTTTCCAGCTGGGTGTTCTTTTTTGGGTATTTATTTTCATTCAAGAATTTTATTTCATAGTCCTCTATTTGAGCATTGTTAACAAATTCTATGCTGTTTTAAATATTCTTTATCTGCTATGAATTTGCTAACTTTTCAAGTCTCCTGTTTATATCTTTGCCTTGATATTCTTAAAATTTATATTCTTAAAATTGTATTTCTATTATCTTTCAATTCTTGGTCCTAATGGTTTATCCTATTGGTTTCTTCCGCATCCATTTTGCCAGTTTTATCTGTATCTCTTATAGAAATAGCTTGTTTAATATTTACAATTTTAAATCTATTTTACTCCTAATTTCTTACTTTGAAATCTAGTATTATTTTATTAATTTGTATTTTCCTTACTTTTATCATATTTTGAATTTTATTATTTCATGTTACATTGAACAATTTAATTTCTTTTAAGGTTATTTTTTCTAGTCTTGCTTTACATTTAAAATATTTATTTTTTAATGGGTTTATTGCTTATTTAACATTTATATTTAAAATTTTAAATATTTATTATTTTTAAGGTCTTCACTGTTTTCTGTCAAATTATTTGTTGTTTTAAATATATTTTTCTTTATTACATAATTTTTTTTTATTCTTACCTTTGCATACTTAAAAATCCCTAGTTTGTGCTTCTAATATAACAACTTTTATTAGTTTTTTTTTTTGTGTGGTTTTTGATTCAGTTCTTGATTTTTGTATAATGGCTGGCAAGAATGGATGCGGTAGGGGGTGGCTTATCACAAGCAGGGCCGGCTAGATGCTCTGTGATTGTCACTGAAGACATTCTTATACTTGCATTCCAACCCTCTGACATTGCTCCCTTCACAGCAAATTCAACCCCAAGTCATGAGAAGATGTACGGGACAAGGCTCCCAACAGCAGTGATGATTTTTTTTTCTGGAGAAATGCCATGTTTTATTGCTTTCTTTGGGCATTGTACATTATTCAGTCCTAATATACCAGTTCTAAAATCCAAGCTATAGCCATCTGAGTTTAATTCTTTACTCTACCTTCTTTAGAGATAGTCTAGGTCGTTTATTTGGCCAATTCAACAGTAGTTCTAAACCAGTGCACTTAACTCAGCTCCCAAAGTCAGTAGATGCCTCTACCTCTTGAAATGGGTGAAGGATGCTTTATCAAGTCTGGATGAAGGTGAGTTGCCAGGTCAATCCATGGAGGACAGACATGGTCAACTCCTGATGGGTAAAGTTTAATTTAGCCAATGGTTGCCTGGTTTTAGAACTGGCAAGCACCTCGAAGTGGATCTGAGTCTCCTGTCTTGGAATGCTGCTTGAAGAAGTGTCAAAGCCTAAGCTTTTCTAAAAGGCTTAACCGAGTCTACAAAAGAAATGCATTTTCTTATTAAGATCAGCAAGTTTTTTCTCTTTCCTTAAATTAAACAACAAACCAACCAAAAACTTTCATAGGGATTGTAGTGAATTGACCACCTGGTTCTCTTGGGGGGCGGGGGCGGGGGCGGGGGTAGGGTGGGAAAAGGACTTGTTTCTCCAAGTTCTGCCACAGTTGGCTTCAGGTTTGAGGGGATTTTCTTCAACATATTTCTCCTTATTGAGGCACATACTTTCCGTTGGATGTATCAGTTTTCTTTTTGAAAATGTTTTACTTTGATGCTCAAAGCATAGTTAACTGTTTCTAAAGATTTGAGCCAAGATTGAAAGTGAGATTGTTGATATGAAATAACTGAGAAATGGCACGAATGCTTTCCTATGGGTCAGGGGTTGGCAAACTTTTGCTATAGAGGGCCAGATAGTAAATATTTTTGGCTTTGCAGGCGCAAAGGTTGGTGTTCAACCATTCAACCCTGTCCTTGAAGCATAGCAGTAATCATAGATAAATCGTAAATGCATGAGTGTGACTGTTTTTCAATAAAATTTTATTTGAGAATTAGGCAGAGGATTGAATTTGGCCTGCTGGCTGGAATTGCTTTGGGCATAATCTGCTGACCATTGCTGTAGACCATTTCTTTAAGGAAAGATGTGCCAACCTAATTAGAAAATTCTGCATTACCGTGACAAACTAATGACTCCAAATTATTTGCTATTCCTGCCATTGAGAGTTAGAAACTAATTATCCTCTCTTTGAATCTGTCTGGTCTTAATGAGTTGCTTGTCCCATAGAATGAAGAGGAGGTGAAAATTCACGTCTTTTGATACTAGTTCTTAAAAGCTTTACAGCTTTTCTCTGGGCTTCTGGGAACATTTTCTGTGAGCCCTAAGCCACCCCATTTGAGGTGGACTTACCTACCATGTGTCCAGAACATATTCAAGGTTTATTTCCTCACTTTGTTCAGATATCCACTCAAAAGATGCCTCTAAGAAGGGCATTCTTGGTCCAATTTATCTAAAATAGCACGTCTCTCCCCACCCTGGTCACCTTTAGTTCTTTCTTTATATTTCTCTGTAGCATTACAGATTTATTTATTTATATATTTATTTTTCTTTCTATTTTGAGTCTCCTATGCTAGATTTCAAACTCCACAAGGGCAAAGTTTTTTTTTGTTTTCTTTTGGCCTGGCACATATTTAGGTGCCAGGAATGAACATTTTTTGAATGCTTGAATCTTATAACTTTTGTTATATTAATTTCATATATATTATTTCAAATTACCTCTAGTACCATAGGGAATGAGTTAATATATAAATAATAAATAAATGAAGCCACAACTTTCTTCCAATAAATGCATCTTAATTTTCTGTTGGAGACCTTCCTGCAAGCAAGAAATATTTTCCCTTCTCTTTCTATAGCCTTTATCTCTACGCATCTAAATGGTCATTAACAGACTAAATGCCACCTCCTTCTTGAAGTCTGTCCTGATTCTTTGTTCTAATTCCTTTCCATTGTTTCTCTCTTCCTGCAAGAAATAATAGTTTTGTTCTCTGAAGACTGTGAAAAATCTCATTTATAATATAACTTTTAAAAAACTCTGTTATAATTATTTATGCATACCTCTTATTCTTCTTACTGTATCATTAATGACTTGAAGGTAAAGCCCACGTCTAAATATTTAATCCGTACAGAATCGCTATGTTGCCTCACATAGAGTGGTTTTTCTTGTATATCTCTGTCTCCCTCCCTCCCTCTCTATCTATCTATCTATCTATCTATCTATCTATCTATCTATCTATCTATCTATCTATCTTATGTGTGTTCATGTGTGTGAAAGAAAATTGGAATGGAGGCAAGTATTAAATCTTGAAAATAGGCAATAATTAGATGTAATCTGTCAGCCTTTCAGTACCGCTCTATTTCCAGTTGACTCTAAATTTGTTTTCCTTCCTGGTAATACAACTCTAAATAAGATGTGAAAATCATTCTGCAGGAAAGAATTAAAATTATTTCACTGAAAAAATATATGCAAATTAGGCAAAAGAATGAATGGTCAAGTGGTGGGTGTGGGAGGACATTACATATTCATTTACTTTCTTATTCACTCTTTGAGTTTTTGTGGACCTGCTCAATGATTTCTGATAGATCCATTCTGATGTTTTTTGGTTGGACTCAAATAGTTTTTCTTTTACAAGCATTGGGAATGACTATTTTATACTGTAGATGTTCATCCTACAACCTTACCATGGCACAGATATTTAATGCTATAGGATTATGTTCTACAGAGAAACTGGTCGTTAAGAATTATTCACAGATCTGTGCTAAATCTCAGGGAATTGCAAAATCATTATCAAAAATTAATTTTCTCCTTTGTGTGAAACATATGAATTCATTATAATGCCAATAGTGCTATCAGTTTCAATTGAAGAACCATTATTGACATTATTTTAAATTCAATAACAAAAGGAATTTTATTATGAACATAGTCTTGTTTGAGCCATATTGAAAATACATTTACACATGCTTTTATTCTCTAATTAGAGTCTTAACCAATGCGGGTTGGTGAAAGAAAGCAATATCAAGAAAAGAAAGGAGGGATAAAAACACAATATTAATCTTTAAGCCAAAGCATTCAAAATAATCTGAAATAAGTTTTTCAAACTTCTGAAATTAAACTAATATACAATATTAAAAATCACTTATACTGTGCAGTTGTCTGAGCCTGGCTCCCACTTGTCCTCCCATGACTGTGGGCTGTGTGTTTTAGGAAGGAGAATACTACAGGGTCACCCCCAGGAGTATTCTTGAGCCAAGGAAAGCAGGGCATGTGATCTTTTGATGACAATGGTTTGAGCTTAATTCAGAATTTCTCATGGCTGGAAAACAACTTGATGATGCCTGTATCAGTCTGAGGTCTCCAGATAAAACAGAGTCAACAGCCATATGTGTGTGTGGGTGTGTGGGTGTGTGTATGCATCTGTCTATCCATCCATCCATGACTCAATCTAATCTAATCTAATCTGAAATAAGGATTTGGCTCATAGTTTAGGCAGTTGTTGGGGACTGGCAAGTCCAAAATCTATAGGGCAGGCTGGTAAGCTGGAAACTCAGACAGGATTTTATGCTGCACAGTCTTGAGCACAATTTCTTCTTCTCTGGGAAGCCTCAATTTTGCTCTTAAGGTCTTCAGCTGATTGGAGGAGGCGTAACCACATTGCTGAGGGTTCTTTACTTAAAGTCAATGGATTGTTGATATTAACTACATCTCTAAAGTACCTTCACAGCAACACCTATGTTAGAGTTTGATTAAATAACTATTATTGTCTAGCCATGATGATGTCATCCTTGGTGCTTTCCTTGGCTCAAGAATACTCCTGTGGGTGACCCTGTAGTATACACATAGGACCACAATGATTATGGACTTTCTCATTGGGAACAATATATTAAGGGCCGTTCTGTTAGGTTTGAAAAGGCCCAGAGACAAACTGGTCACAGACAAAGGAATTTATTCAGGTACCAGCATGATGGGGGTCCAAAGTCAGACTTCAGCCTGATGGGAGAATAATGGAGGATCTTTTATATTTGAAGGACTAGGCGGGGTGATAAGTGATGAGGGGTTTGGGGGCGGCAGGACAGGAAAGAACCTTGAGCCATTGGCCTGGGAGAGGGAGGCAGTGCAAATTGGGATGTGGCTAGAACAGTCTGTCTCCATATCATCCAGGTTTCAGTGGGAGATGGCCTCTATTACTTATTCCCCTTGTTTGGGGTTCAAGCCTGTCATTCTAACATTCCAGCCTTTGTTTTTATATAAAAAGAAAAAAATGGGTAGGGAGGAGTATTGGGCTAGGCCAGGGAGGGAGAGAAAGGAAAGTGGAACACATTGTTTCTTTGCTGCGTGCAATGTTAGCTGGGGAGTTAGTTGGCCGTAGTAGCCAATGGTAAGGAGTTTATTGATACTAGGCTGTAACCCCCATAGTGTTAGGGGAGAGAGGGGTTTCTTTGGAAAGTGAGGTTTCTTTGGAAAGTGGTTAAGATTTTTCAGAGGGACGTGCACGCCTGGTGTGTGGCCCCCGAGGGGTGTTCAGTATCCCATACTACAGGGTTAACTGGGTTAGAGAAGATGGGGGAAGATTTGGGGGTGAGGGGTAGAGGTGGAGGAGATGAAAGGAGGAGGGTAGTGGTTTGGGAGTCGGGAATGAGGGTGGTGAGAGTGGAATGAAGTTTTGTTAATGTGGCCCATTCCAACAAGGGGTAGGGCATGCCAGTGTTATTAGGATGGCGTGTGTGCAGCTCGTTTCTCTGGTGCACGGGAGTGGCCGGGTAGTGAGGGGTTTAGAGACTAAGCCATCAACCCCCACAGTAGAGATAGAGGAAGGGATTTAAGATCCCATCTGCACCCATAGGACTGAATAGGTAGCCTCCTATTTAAAAGGAAAGAGATTGGCTACTTGCAACCGTTGTGGTTATCCTGGGCTCAACTGTGGTGACGGAAATGGTGGGGGCTTCTGATTTCAGGCGGCATCAGTCCTCAGTGGCCAGTCCCAGTAGCTCTGGGAGGGATAATCCTGGTCGGAGCTAGTGCCCTGTGGAGCTGTAGGTTGTTTGCAGATTGTCAGAGCCAGCTCTCTGGCCGGAGGCCTGAGGACAGTCTGACTTGCAGTGACTCTTGACTTCACACGCTGGACAAAGTCCCGTTGGAGCCCGGGGATTGGGGCAGTTGTGCCCTCTTTTGCGCAGTTGAGCAGGGTCCTGGTGGGAGATGGCTGGATGTGCCGACGGTTCTTTTTTGGCTGTCTTGGATAGTGGCTGCAAGTGAGGTATATTTAGCCTGATCTCTTTTGAATTTCTGTTGCTTATTTTCCTCATCTCTATTGCTAAAGACTAACAGCTGCTTTAATGAGGGCTCTCTGAGGGGTTTGAGGCCTGCCCTCAAGGTTTTGAAGTTTCTTTCTAATGTCTGGGGAGGATTGGGAAATGAAATGGGTATGTAAGTATAATTTTCCCATCCAAGTCAGGGTCTAAGTATATTGGAGGAGGGTTTCGTTGAGCTTATTCATGAAAGCGGTGTGGGTTTTCACTGGGTTTTTGAGTGACTTCTTGTATTTTATCATAATTTACTGCTTTAAGAGTGACCTTTTTTTTATGTCTTTAATAATACAAGTTAGGAGATGAGTTAATTGAGTGAGGTCAGGGGAATTGGGCTGGTGACCCCCATTAGGGGCTGTCACAGGGACAGTGGTGGGCTCGGCTGGATGACAATTGGGGTTTCGGGCATGAAGGGTGTAAGCAAAAACCGTGGCTGTGGCTCACGTGAGTTGTTTTGTTTTTTTTCTTCTGGGGTGGTAGAGGAGGAGAGAATGACATAGACATCCTGTTATGTTAGATCGTAGGAGCGGAAATCATTTGATAAATTAGGTGGAGTGAGTCGAGTATGACCTTAGATGCTGTTCGACTTGAGAAAGGTTAGAAAGGGAAAAGGGTGCCATGGCAGTGGTTTCAGATGGGCTGGGAGGGGCTGTGCAGGGGAGGGCCAGAGGAGGGCTGAGACTCTGCAGTGGAGGGAAGAGGAGAAGGGAGAGTGTTATTTTCCATCTGGGTTTTAGTGGCAGCTGCAGCTTGGCTGAGGGTGGGGGGCTGCATTGGCAGGATGGGGAGGGGAGCTAAGGAGAAGGTCTTTGGCGGCATGAAAGGAAGAGTTGAGGTGGGGGAAGAGGGAGGGGGTGTTGGTGAGGAAGACTGGGAAGAAAGAGGGGTGGGCTCAGAGGAAGTTTGAGGGGTGTACTGGGGAGGAGGGCGGCAATCAGAAGGGTCCCAATCTGTAGAGGGCTCTTCCACAGAGTGTTTTTCTGGTTTCTTGGGAGTAAGGGAGGTGAGAGGAGGGCATTCATGGAGGAGAAAACTTGGTAGTTGGTACAGGATTGACAGCAGGAAGGATGGTTACAGAGGAAAAAGAAAGCCTGAATGTAAGGACAGATGGTTTGCTGTTACACCGTATAAAGTCCTTGAGTCTCAGAGGACTTGAATGTCAAAAGTACCAAGTTCGGGCCATGGGCTGTTACTGTTTAATTTATTTTGTGGCCAAATTAATGTGGAGTAAAAAATGAGTTTTGGGGGTCAGATATCATCCCCCCATAGGGAGTGTTAAGATTACAGAGGAGGCACCCTAAAGGGGTGTCCTTGGGGGGAACAAAATGAATGCTGCCCATGGTGGTGGAGGGACAAGTTTTAAAGACCTGGAGAGTGGAGAGAAGAGAAAGGGACAGGTGTGAAGCTGCAGCTGGATCTTCCCAAGAGGGACTGAGACTCCCTCAGAAATGGGTGAGTCTAGGAATATCAAACTGGGGGTTGGGTGGGAGGCAACATCCTGTGTCCCTTGTCCTCAACTCAGGAAAAATGGGTGACAATCCCAGGACAAGGCATCCCCAGAGCTGGGGTGGGGAGTGGGGGGTCAAGGCTAGGGGACAGTTCCTTACTGAACGGGCATCTAAAGAGGTCCCAAGACTTACCAGGCTGTGGAATTAGAGCCCTATTTTGTTTGCTTGGTGGGCAGTGGCAAGACGGAGGCTCCCCACTGATTAGTTTGTCTCAGTGAAGCCTTCCAAGTTTCAGCACCAAAATGTTATGTTCAAAAGGCCTGGAAACAAACTGATCACAGACAAAGGAACTTATTCTGGCACCAGCCTGGTGGGGGTCTTAAGTCACATTTCAGCCGGCTGGGGAGGACAATGGAGGATCTTTTATTTTTAAGGGACTAGGTGGGGTGATAAGTGACACTAGGGTTTGGTGGGTGCTGGACAGGAAAGGACCTTGAGCTGTTGGCCTCAGGTAGGGAGGGAGTACAGATTGGGGCGTGGATGGAATAGACTGTTTCTATATGTCAGGTGTTAGTGGGGGATGGCTTCTGTTATTTTTTCTCCTTGTTTGGGGTTCAAGCCTATCATTCTAACACATTCCAGCAGTTATTCCACAAATATTATTGAGCTTCCATTTGCCTTAAGAACCCAGTTCTTGAAAGGTTACATCAGCCTGTTGGGAAACAAAAGAAATTAAGGAACTAGATACTTCCCTGAATGCTTTACAATCCTCTTGAGAACACAGAAGCAAGTGAGAGGGAGGTGGGATAAGTAGAAGCTAAAAAACTTAAAGATGAGTTGACATTTTAACTGAAAGACTGGAAGATGTAGGCTATTGGGTTGGGTGAGAAAGGGAGAGAGATATATAAAATTGAAGGAGCAGTATCGGCAAAGCATTAAGAGAAGTAAACAGAAGGTACCTATTATTTATACTTCCTTTCATTTCAAGTAGTGTTGAAACAAAAGCTCATAAGGACATCCATAATAGGGTCATTGTTTTGGGGAAAACTAGAAAATTAGTGTGAAGATAAAACGTGGATAAAATAATAGATGAATTCAAGTTTGAGGTTGGAACACAAAGTGCATGTCAAGTGCAAACCAAAGGGTTCGATTTTTCTCTTCTTAGGGAGGTTAGCCAATGATCCAGAAAAAAAGCCAAAACAAAAAAGAGAGAAAGCTTTGAGTGGTTGCAGTAGTTGTTAGAGAACCTCCATGTAAAAATTTCTCTATTTTACTTCTTAGGAAAAATCCTCCAGATATGTGCTGTCCAACACTGTAGCCACTAGCTAAAATATGGCTACTAAGCATTTGAAATGTGGCTGGTCAAAACTGAGATGTGCTATCATAAGTGTAAAATGCACACCATGCTTTGAAGATTGAGTATGGAATCAAAGGAATGGGCAATATCACATTAACAAGGTTTTCTATGGATTACATGTTGTAATGGTAATATTTTGAATATACTGGGTTAAATAAAACACGCTATTAAAATTCAATGTACTTTTTCAAGTGGCTAATAGAAAACTTAAAACTACATTTTTTGGCTCACATTATAGCACTGCTTCAGACTCTTTCTTAAGTCCTGTTTAATCCTTACCATTCGAACAGTTCTAACAGGTATGAATGTATTTTAAAATCTCCCAACAATTAGATGCATCATAATTAGATGCATTAGGGTGAAGATAGTGTGGAGAGCCTGATAGAAGCTTTCATATTTGTAGTAGTGAGAAGTTACTGCTGTTGAGGAGTTTATAATCATCCACTGAGATGAAACCCAAAGATGTGAGGGCACTCTTCTTAGGGAGCTATAGTTATAATCAAGTTGCATTACAGTCCCAAATGCAATGGCTTATAAATGCAAGCATTTGTGTCTCACCCACACAGCTGCACTTTGGTCAGGATTTGGCTGATGTTGTCTGGACTTGGCTCCAAGCTGCAGGTTGGGTAAAGCCCTATTCCTTGCTTCTCTTATCCTCCTTCAAATAGCAGTTACCTGAGTCTTGTTCTCATAGCAAAGGCTGGAGTGCGACCGAGCAAGCTTAATTGCACAAGTAGGTTTTAGTCTCTACTGGAAACACATCTGCTAATATCTCATTGACCAAATCAAAGAATGTGGCCACATTCAAAGTGAAGAGGAGGGGAAGTATTCTCCTTCACCAATGAGGCCATAGCAAGGCTGTGCATATATATGTGTAAACATATATATCCTCCAGGAAAGACTGGAGACCAAGAATATAGTCTACCACCTGCACCTATAATACAACACGTAAAGAAGCAGCTGAAAGGGAGGGCCACAGTGGCTCAGCAGGCAAGGACACTTGCCTGCCATGCCAGAGGACCCAGGTTCGGTTCCCGGTGCCTGCCCATGTTAAAATAAAAGAAGCAGCTGAAAGAAAATCATTAGCAAACAGACTCTCAAGCTCATTGTGAAGAACATTCTAGGGCCATGTGGTAAAAGATAAACAGTTTCGGAAAACCTCAGAAGCATTTGAAACCTTACAATAATTCTTACTTTCTGTTCTTATTGATAGTCTATTAATTGGTTTTAATAATCCACTCAGGAGTGGATCATGCGACCAAGACCTAATTGAACAACACATCTAGACATATGTGTGTGTGTGTATATATATATATATATATTTATGATAAAAGCACTTACCTACATAGCCTTAGGTAGCATTTCTGGTAGGAAAAAAATATTGCTCCATTTTTCAAATCAAGGCACTAACACAAACGAATTAGGAAACATATTTGAGGTAACACAGCTTATGAGTGGCAGTTCCATAATGACACTCGAGTCTGTCCCACTCGGAATTGTATCTTCTTTCTGCCAACTTTTGTTTCTATGAAAATAAAGAGGTAAACAATCAGATCTAATCTATATTACCATACAATATAATAATTGATGTTTCAGGTGATGACCTTATCTGTAGAAAAAGATTAAGTTATATTTTGCACAAGTAAACTCTATTTTAAAAAGATTTTTTCCCCTAAGAGTTAAAATAACATTTATTTTTTTCTTTGTAAAATAGTAAGATTCACTATGGTTTGTCCATTGTTTTTAGGTTTCTTTGTTCCCAGCACAGAAGGGATTTTACTAATTGTTTACTGAAATAATTAATTTAGAAATTTCAGTTACATGTGTCCTGGATCACCATAAAAATGAATTGATGCTGCTATAAACAATGTAGGGGTTGAGTAAACTACCACAGGTAGTATTAATTAGCAAAGGTGTCCTGGAGGAGACGCATTTGTTTGTTTGCTTTCCCAGAGGGAAAGAACAGGGACTAATAGACCAGTTAGGAAGAGGAAGTAATACCATGTTTATAGAAATTGTGGGAAGTTAGTTCTGTTTGGGGATTACCTGCTAACAGCTGGGAGCTCTGCTTTGGTGTTTTTTGAGCCCAAAATTAGGAAAACATTAGAGGTATAAACTTTCTTTTACCTTGATTTGGCCCCAATTTAGATCAATCATAGGGCACCGTGGGATTCTCTAAGGATCTGATATACTTCAGATTCTTTATCACATGGTATTAGAGCACAGACAGGCAGTGCCACTATTTCTTTGGCGTGTTGCATGAGTAATGCAGAAACATTTCCAAGGAATAAAAACCAGGGACTCATGAGAAAACATTAGGTCTTAGGGTGTTTCCTTCCACGACCACTAAAATGTTATAGAAATACTGAGCTCCATTTCTGAGAATCCTGGAAGAATGCCTCTAGTCCCACTGTTTTTTTTTTAATTTCTTCCATTTTTTCTAATTGTGGGTTTGTGCTAATAAACGAGGCCCTGTGCTCTTACAGAATATGAGACGAAGTCGGGTCATGAAGAAGGACGTCTGCCCCCTCCCAGGCCTGAGGCCACCTGCTAATGCTCCATGCATATATGTACTTTTCCTAGAAATATGCCACCCACTCCCCAATCCCTGCTGTATCCATTTTTATCAGACTATGCTTCTTTTCTCTCTCTATCCCTTTTTAAAGATAGAGCTGGTGTTTTTCTCTGGTGTTGCAGTTAGGGTCAAAGATGTGAAAACTGAAAAAGAAATTTTGAGGGGACTTTAAAACCAATGCAACTCTAGAAATGCCTGGATTTTAAAAATTAATAAATAATAATAGGGAGTTTGCTAGCTGCTGGAATGCAACACACCAGAGATGGATTGGCTTTGAATAAAAGGGGATTTATTTTGTTGGTTCTTCAGAGGAAAGGCAGCTAACTTTCCACTGAGGTTCTTTCTTATGTGGGAAGGCACAGGGTGATCTCTGCTGGCCTTCTCTCCAGGCCTCTGGGTTCCAACAACTTTCCCTGGGGTGATTCCTTTTTGTATCTCCAAAGGACTGGGCTGAGCTGTGAGTGCCGAGATGAGGTATGCTGAGCTGCCTGGGCTGTGCTACATTGTGCTCTCTCATTTAAGCACCAGCCAATTAAGTCAAACATCACTCATTACAGCAGGCATACCTCCTAGCCTACTGCAGATGTAATTAGCAACAGAGGAGGTTCATGTCCGCAGCGTCAAAACTAGGTGCCTTCACCTGGCCAAGTTGATGACTGAATTAACTACCACAGGGATGAAAATACAGACACCATCCTAGGATCAGTGTTTGGTCAAGCATTGTGATTTTAAAGAAATAGTGAGCTGTTATTGACTGAGCTTCTAGACATGTTGGCTTTTTCTAGGCCTTTCTTCTTGACCCCCCTGGATTTTAAGTTAAGCAGATTTTTTATATCACTCTTTAGTTATTTGAGAAATGGTGGGTAAAAAGAAGGAAAAGGGGTTGGATGTGAAAACCATACTGAATGTGATTGAGACTAAATAAGAAAAGCAAACCCCATAGAACAAGGTTTTCATGCCAGCATGTCAAACTTATTCACAAATATTGGGTCCTTTATTTTTTCTTACCTTCCAGCCATTTTATTTATTTTAAACATATGTATTCTTTTTTGAATGCATTTTGAGGAGATTTGACAAATGATGGCGTTGTGAAACTACAACCATGGTCTGGACACAAAACAATTCCTTCAGCCCCAAAATGCCCTTGTGCTGCCCCCTGGGGGTCAACCTGTTCCCCACCCCCAATCCCTGATAATCACAGATTTGTTCTCTGTTCTATAGTTTTGCCTTTTCCAGAATGTCATTAATTAGAATCATACAGCATTATGCAGCATTTTGAATCTAGCTTCTTTCACTTAGCATAACACATTTGAAATTCACCCATTTCTTTTTTTGCCTCTTTACATGCATCATTAGTTCATTCTCATTTTATTTTTTGCTGAGTAGCATTTCATCCAATGGAACCATGTGTCCAATTTGTTTACCCATTTACTAGTTGAAAAAAATTTACCTTGTTTCCAGTTTGGGGCACTTATGAGTAAAGCTGCTAGAAATATTTGCATACAGGCTTTTGTGTTAATATAAGTCTTCATTTCGTTTGGGTAAATATCTAGGATTGGGATTGCAAGGTTATCAGTTTCCTATTGCTGATATAACAAATTAGCAAAAACATAGTGGCTTAAGATAACAGAAATTTATTGTTTTACAGTCCTGGAGGTCAGAAATCTAAAATGTGTAGGCAGGGTCATTCCTGCTGGAGACTCTGGGAGATTCCAATTTCTTGCCTTTTCCAGCTTCTAGAGACTAATTGTTTTTCTCGGCTCATGGTCCTGCAACACTGGGAACTTTGCTTCCATGTTCACATTTTCTTGCCTTGCTCTGACTCTCCTAGCTCCTTCTTATAAGGACCCTTATGATTACCTTAGGCTCACCTGGGTAATCATGATACACTCCCCTTAACTTAATCACATTTTCAAAGTCCCCTTGGCCATGTAAGGTAACATATTCTTAGGTTCGAGGGGGTAACAGTATGAACATCTTTGTGGGAGCATTATTCTGCCCAACAGCCACAACATATAGTAATTTAAATTTATAAGAAGATGCCAAACTGATGCTTTTAGAAGAGATAGTATCATGCTATAGTTTTGCTAATATTTCCAGATGGGTTAATAATATGGAGCACTTATTAATTAGGGTGTGTTTCTGTATCCGTTTGAAATTCTTTGATTGCCTGTTAGAGAGAACCCAATACAAATTGGCCTAAGAAAAAAAGGAAAATGTTTGGCTCATGTAAATAAAAGGCTAGGGCTTACGTTTTTGCCTCTGGCACTTCCAAATTCGAGGCTGAAACATTGTCATCCTAATTTAGTTTTTCTCTCTCTATTGGATTTGCATAATTGACAGGCTCCATGTGGTGGCAAACAGAGATGCTAGCAGCTCCAGATGTTATGTTCTCTCAGGCTCAGGGCCCTGGAAACAAATGCCCAATTATGTCTGAGCCTTTTCAGCCAAGTTCTCACTGCAGGGCCTGCCTGAACCAATCACTGTGTCTTTGAATATGATGTGCTGATTGGGCAGGTCTTGGTCACATGATCTACTGGCTGGGCTAGGAACTTGATAGGAGGCACCTGTGGCTGAAAATGAGCAGCTGCTGATCCCAAACAGAAAACGGAGACTATTGTTAGAAGAAGCAGATATGGGTGGAGGCTGGATATATGCTATGCAAATTTCCACTCTGATATCCTAAATATTAAACAGAGATTTAGAATTAATTTGCCTTTAAGGAAGTTTCTCTTTTGAGTATGTTTCCCCATCTTTACTTAATAAGAAACCTGAGACACCATGCTAAATTCACTTAAACTACAAGAAATTGCTTACAGACAAAATGGACAGACAAGCAATCCAGGGTGTACTGAAACCAGCTTGTGTTGGCTCCAGAAGGCCTGTTGTGTGAATCTCTTCCCAACTCTGCATTCAGTAACATCATGTCAATAGCTTAAAAATAGGCCATGGTGGAGTATTTACACCACAGAAATTGGCACATTACAAATCAGAGCTTTTTTTCTCTAGAGAGCTAGTTAAACATTTACCAGTATACCACTGCTGGCAGCTAATAAGTAGCTGAACACAATAAATGTGCTAACACCATGTGATAATTTTAAATGACTTCAGATGATAATTGTAAGAGAAATGAGAGAAGGGAGAGATCACTGTGTGTGTGTGTGTGTGTATGTGTGTAAAGGGTATAGAACATTGAATCGGATTTTGCTCTGGAGAGAATACATGCCATTTTGCCTCTGTGGATGGTTCATTGTATAGTGTGTACTTTTGGTGTTCTGTCCAGATAAATTTTCACAAAATATTTTCCTTCTGAAAGCATCATAGTTTCTCAAATTAACTTTCGTGTATAGCATGAGATAGAGGGTAGTATTCATTTTTTTTCTAATGGCTTAGTGAAAATATCAAATGCTGTCTTCAGAATTATCCCTGAATGCTGCTCATTCTCCATTCCTTTCTTTCTTTCATTCTCGGCTCCCAGCACTAGTTCTGTTAAATTCATGAGTCTACAGCCATCATTAGAATAGAGGCCTTATGTTCAAAACCACCCGTGAGTCTGGTCTGGTGGTGAGTCTTTTTCAACCACGAGCTGTTGTGAATCTAGATGACTGATTTGGGTACCATTTCCTCGAGAGACACATGGGAGCTCCTGAAGATGCATAGCAGCTCCTAAAATACTAGCTGAGCAAGAGACATTCATTTTACCATCTGCAGAATATATGCCGATGTTCCGTTTTGAAAATACATCTGCTTTCACTCTCACTGCACCAAAACCCTGCTTCAACTCCTCTGAATGTCGTCTCCTAAGTTTTCTTCTACCCCTTCTCTTAGGGGGGTCAGCTGAAGATGAAAGATGCTTTTCTTCCTGAGAAGAGCTTCACCATTTTAAGCTTCGTAACTTATGTAATTTGATGCCAGGTTCCTTATAGGGCAGTGGCTCCAAGAGGTGATGGCTATGGAGGTGTTTTCTGCAGTTGAGGTTCTCACTGACAGTGAGCCTCCTGCTCTTCCTTCCACATGCTTTTTCATTTCTATTTTCAGGGAAAAAGACTTGTTTCTTTTAGGGTCTTTGCACTCTAATGATGCCTCTCTTGCAAAGCCTATTGAAAATATAATTTTCCTGGTTAGAATAAAGGTGTGCATTTTCATGTAAACACAGGTCTTTGTTTCTTGGTTATGACCACACTTTTATATGCCAGAGTTCTAGATAAGTCTAGGACAGGGGGCATTTTGAACACATACGACTCCGAAGTCAAAGGCTGTTAGCATATCCATGGATAAAATAAGAGCAGGGTCTTTGAGAAGATTTAACCTTCGTTCTATGTACTTTCAGGGTACATACTACAGTCTATAGGGAGGTTCAGTGAAAATACTAGGTGCCGGCATTTAGCATTTTGAGATGTTTTTAAAGGAAGCTTAAATTTATCATTTCTTGGAGTGATCTTAATAGCAGGATATGTAACTATTCGTGTAAAGTGGTTTAGAAGCATTTCGTATCGTATAGAGTTGAGCAATTATCCTCAGAAAAGGGTGGCATAGAGGAATGGGCCTAATTTTCCAGGCCATATAAATCTAGGTTTGAATTCTGGCTTAAGTAGTTACTGGTGGTACGACCTTGTGAATTTGATTCAAACTTTCTGGGTCTCAGATTTTTCATTTGTCAAATAGACATCCTGAAGCTACTATGTCAAGGAGTTGTTGCTATGACTAAACAAAGGAAGGCATCATTGCATTACCTGGTACTCAACAAATTTTACTTACTTGCCTTCTTCCTTAAAAAGGAAGACAGAGCAATTGTTAGCGAAGTTTAGAAATAGCCCCGAATTGTTTTTTAATACCCTAGTAACACTGTGTGACACTTTAGTTTTCTTTGGGGAGAAAGATGGGGCTAATAGGTTATGAGGCCTTCATCATTCACCAAATTCTGGAGGATTCACACTAGTTACAGGCTCAGGAAAGCTCAGACCACTTGTGCTGGTTTGAAAGAACGTATATCCCCTAGAAAGACCATGTTTTAATCCTGTTTTATAAAGGCAGCCACTTCTTCTAATCCCTATTCAAATCCCTGTATGTTTGAAACTGTAATTAGATCATCTCCCTGGAGATGTGACTCAATCAAGAGTGGTTGTTAAACTGAATTTGGTGGAGACATGTCTCCACCCATTTGGGTGGGTCTTGATTAGTTTACTGGACTCCTCTAAAAGATGAAGCATTTTGGAGAATGGGAGAGATTTCTGAGAGAGTAGAGAATGACAGCCACAAGAAGCAGAGAGTCCACCAGCCAGTGACCTTTGGAAATAAAGAAGGAACATGCCTCCTGGGGAGCTTCATGAAACAGGAAGCCAGGAGAGAAAGCTAGCAGATGGTGCCGTGTTCACCATGTGCCCTTCCAGATGAGAGAGGAACCCTCACTGCGTTTGCCATGTGCCTTCTCACTTGAGAGAGAAACCCTGAACTTCATTGGCCTTCGTGAACCAAGGTATCTTTATCTGGATGCCTTAGATTGGACATTTCTGTAGACTTGCTTTAATTGGGACATTATCTTAGCCTTAGAACTGTAAGCTAGCAACTTATTAAATTTCCCTTTTTAAAAGCCATTCTGTTTCTGGTATATTGTATTCCAGCAGCTAGCAAACTAGAACACCACTCAAGTGACCCACCTTTAGGGAGAGGAATAAAGCATCACAGGTTAAATGCACATGTTTTGGACTTTGGATTTAAGAGGATAAACACTATATGAATTTCTTGGAGCAGTCCATCTCTGAGTCTAACACTTTCCTTGTCATTGCAATCAGACAAATCAAAGTAAGTTCTGCTCCACAGAAGAGCTCCAGGCTTTGGAAGACCTAAAAAGAGCACCCTCTCTATTGACAGGGGTATCCTCTCCACTGAAGGCCCACCTGCCTTGGCTTGAACAAATTCAGTTTCATGGAGTAGACCAGTCCATAAGCTGCCCTATTTAGTTTTTGAGCAGCCGTAACTGTTAGGAATCCCTTTGTATTTCATCAAATCCACCACCTTTGTGCTTTCATGCGTATCATTTTAGCAATAAGGCTAGTTTCAACAATTTTGTATGTTTTCAGAGGAGTTCTGATGACTGGTTTGTAGGCTTTATTTTTATCAGGCCAGTTTGTGTGCACTAGAAAGCACAATGCTGTACGGAAGAGTTTTACAGTAGATGGGGGTATGAGTTTGGAGAAGGGAATGGAGAGGACGCTACCTGGGTATGAAACCAGCATCACTGCAGGAACAGCAGCACATAGCCCCATCTCCTGTTGGCAGGTTGAGAACATCTGTTGACAGAATGTCTAGTTCTTTCAAAGCACCTAAGGTTCAGTGATTTTTACCCCCAGAATGTCTCAGTTGAGGAAACTTTTTTGCAGTTGTTAATTATCTATAGGAGAAAACTGTAATCACATTTCTGTAGGTCTCTCAGACTTCAACATTTTCATGCTTTATATTGATTGCTCTTTGAAACTCCTGATACTGTTAAAGAAAATGCAATAGAAAGAAATGCCATTTAAATTCAGGTTTGTTAAAATGCTGGCTGTGAGAGAAATAACTCTTCCAGTGATACTGATTTCTTAATTACCATATCTGTTGCTTGTCTCTTGTTAGAGGCCCAAGAGAAGACAGGAATCCTAACAAATTTTTGGTCATTTACCAAAAGAGAATAATAACCAAAAATAACAGAAGTTGTCTTTCTGGGGAATGATTTGTTGGAGGTGACATTCCGTGAAAAGCAAATTGCTAAATGTCAGATTGGAATGGGATGCTGAATTTGACCCAGTCTCTTTAGAGGTGAATGTGGGCAATTCCCATGATTTTCTTACATAAAATCATTATCTTCAATACAATAGAATTTTACGATTGGCAGGAACTTTAAAGATAGTTCAATGTGTTTCATCTTACGGGAAAGAGAAATGAAAGAGGTCTTTAATGGATAATTATTTACATGTTTATTATATTCCAGGTGCTTTCATAAGTACTGGAATATTGTGGAAAACAAGGCAAGATTGACCAATCAGATCACATGTAGAGAGGTCACAGAACTAGTTAGTGCAGACCAGAACTAGATTAGCACCCAGCCCACCTAATGCTTTGACCATATGTCTTATTTCCACCCTTCATCAGCTCCTTCCATATCTGAAACTGCTAATTCTCCTTTGCCCTTCCAAACTGTCACATCTCGTGTCATGACATAGAAGAGTGGTTCTCAACACTTTGGAACGTCTCTCTTCTCCCTCAAATGCATATGTGAGTGTATACATGTAATTTTTCATACCATTTCAGGGCATGTGCTGTTGTCATGAAGTTTGTGAACCTCAGGGAAAGAAACTGTAGTTAGGGAATGTATGTTAGAACACTAGACACATTTAGAAAGTGATAACTTTGTGGGCTATCAGCCTTGCAATTGAGAGATTTTTGTGTACTCTAAAATTTTTACTCTGAGAATTTTATCAATTACTCAACAAATTAATCAAACTAAGATGTAACTGATAAACCATTTTTCAGTCACTGTGGGAGGGTATATAGTTTAAGACATAATCCCTATTTTACTGACAAGGAAATTGAAGCTTACAGAAATGTTAAGTAGCATGTGCCCACAGTCAGTAAGAAATAAGATTAGCATTTTAAAGTAATATTTTTTATTGAGAAATCTTCATATGCATATATTCTATACATGGTATACACTTAATGGCTCACAATATCATCACATAGTTGTGTGCTTATCACCATGATCATTTCTTGGAACATTTATATCACTCCTGAGAAAGAAATAAAAGAAAAAAAACCTCATACATCCCATACCCCTTACCCCTCCCTCTCATTGACCACTATTATTTCCATCTACCCAATTCAGTTTACCCTTTGTCCCCCCCATTATTTAATATATTTTAACCATATTTTTTTACTCATCTATCCATGATATCTATAAATATCATGATATCTATAGATATCCATACCCTGGATATAAAAGGAGCACCAGACACAAAGTTTTCACAATCACACAGTCACACTGTAAAAATTATATCTTTATACAATCATCTTCAAGAATCAAGGCTACTGGAACACAGCTCAGTTTCAGGTGCTTCCCTCCAGCCACTCCAATACACCCTAAACTAGAAAGGGATATCTATATAGTGCATAAGAATAAATTCCAGGATAACTTCTCAACTCTGTTTGAAATCTCTCAGCCACTGAGACTTTATTTTGTCTCATTTTCTCTTCCCCCATGTGGTCAAAAAGGTTTTCTCAATCCCATGATGCTTGGTCCTGACTCATCCCAGAAGTTCTGTCCCACATTGCCAGGGAGAGTTACACCCCTGGGAGTCATGTCCCACATAGGAGGGAGGGCAGTGAGTTCACCTGCCAAGTTGTTTTAGAAAGAGAGGCCACATCTGAGCAACAAAAGAGGTTTTCTGGGTATGAATTTTAAGAGTACTTAAAATTACTCTTAGGCTTAATTTTAAGTAGGCTTGGCCTATCCTTTGCAGGAATAAGTTTCATAGGGGCGAATCCCAAGATTGAGGGCTCGGCCTCTTGACTTGGTTGTCCCTACTGCTTACAAGAATATCAGAAATTCTCCAAATAGGGAAGTTGAATATTTCCTCCTTTCTCCCCAGTCCCCCAAGGGGACTTTGCAAATACTTCTTTATTCATTGCCCATATTACTCTGGTATATATTAGGGCATCACACTAACCTGGACAAACCAACACAATCTTACACCTTATTCAAGATTCCGTATACTTATGGTATTCAACTAAACGGACCATACAAGTTAAATTAGGGAATGCACTACCCAGAATATAAATTTTGCACTAAATAAACATTTCTTCCTTTAGTCTCACATAGAAGTTGAAGTTTTAAAATATGGATGATATCATCCTTTATCCTGTATTCTGATATACCTTAGTCCTATCCAGATTGGTTTCATTCATAACTCCACTCAAAGTCTGATCACCTTTTCAACTTTTTAAATAGTTCCCATATGGGGTATTGCTGACATTCATAGCTTCAGAGCTCTAACTCTGAGTCTCAGGCATCACATAAATACCTGAAGTTTCTGGGATCGACCAGGTTATATATAGACAGCTCAATATCAGAATTTAGAATTAACAGTTATAAACCTGAATATATACGTGACTTCTGTAAGTACTTACAATCTAGGATCTTTTACAATAAGCCCCAACCTGATAATCCATGTTCTCTACTTCAGTTCACCAAGTTTTTATGTTATAGTTAGTCCATATGATTGAGACATGGTAAATTTGTCTTTTTGGGCCTGACATATCATTCAACATATAGACCTTAAAATTAATATATCTAGTTGCATGCCTCATAACTTCATTCCTTCTTGCCGCTGCTCAGTAGTTCATTGTATGTATATACCATAGTTCCCCCTTCCATTCCTCAGTCATTGTACCCTTAGGCACTATCCATCCATTATGGATCATGAACACTGCCATCACAAACACCAGTTTGCAAATGTCCATTCTTGTCCCCACACTCAGTTCCTCCAGGTATATACTAGGCAATGGTGTTTTAGGATAATATGGCAGCCCCACCCTTAGCCTCCTGTGGAACCACCACACTTCCCTCCAAGGGGCTGCACCTCTCAGTTTCCCTACCAACAATAAGTAGGTACATCTCCTTCTCTAGCACTTGTGTGCTGGTTTGAAGGGGTTATGTGCCCTAAAAAAGCCATGTTTTAAACCTGATCCAGCTCACGGAGGCAACAGTTTCTTTTAATCCCTATTCAGCACTGTAAGTTAGAAAGTTTATTAGATTATCTCCACCTATTCCAGGTGCATCTTGATTAGTTTCCTGGAATCCTTTAAAAGAGGAAGCATTTTGGAGAAAGCTTCAGAATGAGGAGAAAGCCACAGGAGCGACAGAGCCACCACAGGAGGGAGCCATGAGAACCCATGAGAGCCCAGGCAGCCAGAGACCTTTGAAGATGAAGAAGGAAAACACCCCTGGGGGAGCTTCATGAAACAAGAAGCCTGAAGAGAAAGCCGGCTGACAGCACCATGATCGCCATATGCCTTTCTAGTTGAGAGAGAAAACCTGAATTTCGTCGGCCTTTCTTGAGTGAAGGTCACCTCTTGTTGGTGCCTTAATTCGGACATTTTTATAGGCTTGCTTTAATTGGGACATTTTCAGGGCCTTAGAACTGTAAACTCACAGCTTAATAAATTCCCCCTTTTAAAAGCCGTTCTGTTTCTGGTTTATCACCTTCTGGCAGCTAGCAAACTAGAATAACTTGCTTCTCTGTTCATTTTTAAATCATTTTGTTCACCCATCATACAAACCAACCTAAGTGTATAGCCATGCCTTTGCCACCATAATGTATCTGAAGACATTTCCTTTTCTTCCACAAAGAATCCATACCTCTTCCCCATCCCCACCCCCAACTGTTGACATTTACTTTTGGCATAATGCCTTTGTTACATTCAGTGGAAGCATATTATAATGTTACTGTTGACTATAGACACTAGCTTGCATTGATTGGACTTTTTCCTATATACCATGTATTTTCAACACCCTGCAATATTGACATTTATTTGTTCTCTCTCATGCAAAAACATTTTTTTTTACACTTTTTATTATAAAATGATGTATACCACCTATACATATATATATATACAAAAAAGCAATAAATTTCAAAGTACATTTTTTTTTATTTTTTCTTTTTTTATTAACGGAAAGAAAGAAAAAAAAGAAAAATAAATAAAAATAAAAAAAGAAATTAACACAACATTTAGATATCATACCGTTCTACATATGCACTCAGTAATTCTTAACATCATCACATAGATGCATGATCATTGTTTCTTAGTACATTTGCATCGGTTTAGAGGAACTAGCAACACAACAGAAAAAGATATAAAATGTTAATATAGAGAAAAGAAATAAAAGTAGTAATGATAGTAAAAAACAACAACAAAAAAACCCTATAGCTCAGATGCAGCTTCATTCAGTGTTTTAACATGATTACTTTACAATTAGGTATTATTGTGCTGTCCATTTTTGAGTTTTTGTATCTAGTCCTGTTGCACAGTCTGTATCCCTTCCGCTCCAATTACCCATTATCTTACCCTGTTTCTAACTCCTGCTGGACTCTGTTACCAATGACATATTTCAAGTTTATTCTCGAATGTCCGTTCACATCAGTGGGACCATACAGTATTTGTCCCTTAGTTTTTGGCTGGACTCACTCAGCATAATATTCTCTAGGTCCATCCATGTTATTACATGCCTCATAAGTTTATCTTGTCTTAAAGCTGCATAATATTCCATCGTACGTATATACCACAGTTTATTTAGCCATTCTTCTGTTGATGGACATTTTGGCTGTTTCCATCTCTTTGTAATTGTAAATAATGCTGCTATAAACATTGGTGTGCAAATGTCCGTTTGTGTCTTTGCCCTTAAGTCCTTTGAGTAGATACCTAGCAATGGTATTGCTGGGTCGTATGGCAATTCTATATTCAGCTTTTTGAGGAACCGCCAAACTGCCTTCCACAGTGTTTGCACCCTTTGACATTCCCACCAACAGTGGATAAGTGTGCCTCTTTCTCCGCATCCTCTCCAGCACTTGTCATTTTCTGTTTTGTTGATAATGGCCATTCTGGTGGGTGTGAGATGATATCTCATTGTGGTTTTGATTTGCATTTCTCTAATGGCCAGGGACATTGAGCATTTCTTCATGTGCCTCTTGGCCATCCGTATTTCCTCTTCTTGTAGGTGTCTGTTCAAGTCTTTTTCCCATTTTGTAATTGGGTTGGCTGTCTTTTTGTTGTTGAGTTGAACAATCTCTTTATATATTCTGGATACTAGACCTTTATCTGATATGTCATTTCCAAATATTGTTTCCCATTGTGTAGGCTGTCTTTCTACTTTCTTGATGAAGTTCTTTGATGCACAAAAGTGTTTAATTTTGAGGAGCTCCCATTTATATATTTATTTCTTCAGTGCTCTTGCTTTAGGTTTAAGGTCCATAAAACCACCTCCAGTTGTAAGATTCATAAGATATCTCCCTACATTTTCCTCTAACTGTTTTATGGTCTTAGACCTAATGTTTAGATCTTTGATCCATTTTGAGTTAACTTTTGTATAAGGTGTGAGATGCGGGTCTTCTTTCATTCTTTTCCATATGGATATCCAGTTCTCTAGGCACCATTTATTGAAGAGACTGTTCTGTCCCAGGTGAGTTGGCTTGACTGCCTTATCAAAGATCAAATGCCCATAGATGAGAGGGTCTATATCTGAGCACTCTATTCGATTCCATTGGTCGATATATCTATCTTTATGCCAATACCATGCTGTTTTGAGCACTGTGGCTTCATAATATGCCTTAAAGTCCGGCATTGTGAGACCTCCAACTTTGTTTTTTTTCCTCAAGATGTTTTTAGCAATTCGGGGCACCCTGCCCTTCCAGTTAAATTTGCTTATTGGTTTTTCTAATTCTGAAAAATAAGTTGTTAGGATTTTGATTGGTATTGCATTGAATCTGTAGATCAGTTTAGGTAGGATTGACATCTTAATTATATTTAGTCTTCCAATCCATGAATATGGTATGCCCTTCCATCTATTTAGGTCTTCTGTGATTTCTTTTAGCAGTTTTTTGTAGTTTTCTTTATATAGGTTTTTTGTCTCTTTGGTTAAATTTATTCCTAGGTATTTTATTCTTTTAGTTGCGATTGTAAATGGGATTCGTTTCTTGATTTCCCCCTCAGCTTGTTCATTACTAGTGTATAGAAAAGCTACAGATTTTTGAATGTTGATCTTGTAGCCTGCTACTTTGCTGTACTCATTTATTAGCTCTAGTAGTTTTGTTGTGGATTTTTCCGGGTTTTCGATGTATAGTATCATATCGTCCGCAAACAGTGATAGTTTTACTTCTTCCTTTCCAATTTTGATGCCTTGTATTTCTTTTTCTTGTCTAATTGCTTTGGCTAGAACTTCTAACACAATGTTGAATAATAGTGGTGATAGTGGACATCCTTGTCTTGTTCCTGATCTTAGGGGGAAAGTTTTCAATTTTTCCCCATTGAGGATGATATTAGCTGTGGGTTTTTCATATATTCCCTCTATCATTTTAAGGAAGTTCCCTTGTATTCCTAACTTTTGAAGTGTTTTCAACAGGAAAGGATGTTGAATCTTGTTGAATGCCTTCTCTGCATCAATTGAGATGATCATGTGATTTTTCTGCTTTGATTTGTTGATATGGTGTATTACATTAATTGATTTTCTTATGTTGAACCATCCTTGCATACCTGGGATGAATCCTACTTGGTCATGATGTATAATTCTTTTAATGTGTTGCTGGATTCGAGTTGCTAGAATGTTGTTGAGGATTTTTGCATCTACATTCATTAGAGAGATTGGTCTGTAGTTTTCTTTTTTTGTAATATCTTTGCCTGGTTTTGGTTTGAGGGTGATGTTGGCTTCATAGAATGAATTAGGTAGTTTTCCCTCCACTTCGATTATTTTGAAGAGTTTGAGGAGAGTTGGTACTAATTCCTTCTGGAATGTTTGATAGAATTCACATGTGAAGCCGTCTGGTCCTGGACTTTTCTTTTTAGGGAGCTTTTGAATGACTAATTCAATCTCTTTACTTGTGATTGGTTTGTTGAGGTCATCTATTTCTTCTTGAGTCAAAGTTGGTTGTTCATGTCTTTCCAGGAACCCGTCCATTTCATCTAAATTGTTGTATTTATTAGCATAAAGTTGTTCATAGTATCCTGTTATTACCTCCTTTATTTCTGTGAGGGCAGTGGTTATGTCTCCTCTTCCATTTCTGATCTTATTTATTTGCATCCTCTCTCTTCTTCTTTTTGTCAATCTTGCTAAGGGCCCATCAATCTTATTGATTTTCTCATAGAACCAACTTCTGGTCTTATTGATTTTCTCTATTGTTTTCATGTTCTCAATTTCATTTATTTCTGCTCTAATCTTTGTTATTTCTTTCCTTTTGCTTGCTTTGGGATTAGTTTGCTGTTCTTTCTCCAGTTCTTCCAAGTGGACAGTTAATTCCTGCATTTTTACCTTTTCTTCTTTTCTGATATAGGCATTTAGGGCAATAAATTTCCCTCTTAGCACTGCCTTTGCTGCGTCCCATAAGTTTTGATATGTTGTGTTTTCATTTTCATTCGCCTCTAGGTATTTACTAATTTCTCTTGCAATTTCTTCTTTGACCCACTTGTTGTTTAAGAGTGTGTTGTTAAGCCTCCATGTATTTGTGAATTTTCTGGCACTCCACCTATTATTGATTTCCAACTTCATTCCTTTATGATCCGAGAAATTGTTGTGTATGATTTCAATCTTTTTAAATTTGTTAAGACTTGCTTTGTGACCCAGCATATGGTCTATCTTTGAGAATGATCCATGAGCACTTGAAAAAAAGGTGTATCCTGCTGTTGTGGGATGTAACGTCCTATAGATGTCTGTTAAGTCTAGCTCATTTATAGTAATATTCAGATTCTCTATTTCTTTATTGATCCTCTGTCTAGATGTTCTGTCCATTGATGAGAGTGGTGAATTGAATTCTCCAACTATTATGGCATATGTGTCTATTTCCCTTTTCAGTGTTTGCAGTGTATTCCTCACATATTTTGGGACATTCTGGTTCGGTGCATAAATATTTATGATTGTTATGTCTTCTTATTTAATTGTTCCTTTTATTAGTATATAGTGTCCTTCTTTGTCTCTTTTAACTGTTTTACATTTGAAGTCTAATTTGTTGGATATTAGTATAGCCACTCCTGCTCTTTTCTGGTTGTTATTTGCATGAAATATCTTTTCCCAACCTCTCACTTTCAACCTATGTTTATCTTTGGGTCTAAGATGTGTTTCCTGTAGACAGCATATAGAGGGATCCTGTTTTTTAATCCATTCTGCCTGTCTATGTCTTTTGATTGGGGAATTCAGTCCATTAACATTTAGTGTTATTACTGTTTGGGTAATATTTTCCTCTACCATTTTGCCTTTTGTATTATATATATCATATCTGATTTTCCTTGTTTCTACACTCTTCTCCATACCTCTCTCTTCTGTCTTTTCATATCTGACTCTAGTGCTCCCTTTAGTATTTCTTGCAGAGCTGGTCTGTTGGTCACAAATTCTCTCAGTGACTTTTTGTCTGAGAATGTTTTAATTTCTCCCTCATTTTTGAAGGACAATTTTGCTGGATATAGGAGTCTTGGTTGGCAGTTTTTCTCTTTTAGTAACTTAAATATATCATCCCACTGTCTTCTAGCTTCCATGGTTTCTGCTGAGAAATCTACACATAGTCTTATTGGGTTTCCCTTGTATGTGATGGATTGCTTCTCTCTCGCTGCTTTCAAGATCCTCTCTTTCTCTTTGACCTCTGACATTCTAACTAATAAGTGTCTTGGGGAACGCCTATTTGGGTCTAATCTCTTTGGGGTGCGCTGCACTTCTTGGATCTGTAATTTTAGGTCTTTCATAAGAGTTGGGAAATTTTCAGTGATAATTTCTTCCATTAGTTTTTCTCCTCCTTTTCCCTTCTCTTCTCCTTCTGGGACACCCACAACACGTATATTTGTGCGCTTCATATTGTCCTTGAGTTCCCTGATACCCTGTTCGAATTTTTCCATTCTTTTCTGGATAGTTTCTGTTTGTTTTTGGAATTCAGATGTTCCATCCTCCATATCAGTAATTCTATCTTCTTTCTCTTTAAATCTATCATTGTAGGTATCCATTGTTTTTTCCATCTTTTCTACTTTATCCTTTACTTCCATAAGCTCTGTGATTTGTTTTTTCAGTTTTTCTATTTCTTCTTTATGTTCAGCCCATGTCTTCTTCATGTCCTCCCTCAATTTATCGATTTCGTTTTTGAAGAGGTTTTCCATTTCTGTTCGTATATTCAGCATTAGTTGTTTCAGCTCCTGTATCTCCTTTGAACTATTGGTTTGTTCCTTTGCCTGGGCCATATTTTCAATTTTCTGAGCGTGATCTGTTATCTTCTGCTGGTGTCTGGGCATTTAGTCAGATTTCCCTGAGTGTTGGACCCCACAGGTTGTAAGATTTTTCTGTGAAATCTCTGGGTTCTGTTTTTCTTATCCTGCCCAGTAGGTAGCGCTCGTGGCACACGTTTGTCTACGGGATCCACCAGTAAAAGTTGCTGTGGGTCCTTTAACTCTGGAAAACTCTCGCCGTAGGGGAGGTTTGGCAGCCGAAGCGTCTTGGAAGAGTGCCAGCCGGCCTGGGGGTCCGAACGCGGGGAGGGTCGCCAGCCGCCGCAGCACATGAGAGCGCCCGACCAAATTTCCTAGTCGGCCCGGGGTGCCAAGCGTGGCGGAAGGGCGCCAGCTGTCGCAGCCCGGAAGAGTGCACTGTTCCCAGGCGGACTGGGGAGTCACGTGTTTGGAAGGGACCCCCTGGTCACCGTTCTCCGCAGTCTGGGGATTTCTGACCCAACTCTTTCAGTTGGTCTGGGGGGCCTTGCGTGGTGGGGATGCCAGCTGCCGTGACCTGAGGGGACCGCCTGCCCAGTTCTGCCAGCTGGCCTGGGAAGGAGGAAGGGAGGGACTCCGGCCACTTGCCGTCCTGCCCAGGAAAGCCCACGTCCCTCGGTGTTCTCACCGGAGCTGGTTCTCTCAGACAGTCAGCCATTCCAGGATGGGGTACGCTGTCCCTTTGATCTCCATCATGGCTCTGGGAGCTGCTCTGTATTGTCTCCACTCCCCCAGTAGCTGTTCTGGAGGAGGAAAGGTGAGGGCGGCAAGGCTGTCGAGGCTGGTGGCAGAGGAGCCGGTGAAGGTGGGGGAAGAGGGCACCGTGGTGGTTGGAGAGCCGCTGGAGCAGGAGGGGGAAGAGGGGAGAAGGAGGGCGGGCGGGTCGGCTGCTGCAGGGCATGGGCGCCGCGCAGCGGGCCGGCGGAGAAAGAGAGGGGAGAAGGAGGGTGGGCGGGTCGGCTGCTGCGGGGCCAAAAACATTTTTTTATTTGTACATTTAATTGCCATCATTGTCCTCTCTAGACAATCCTAAATTATACCATGTCAGTCTTTATCCTCTATCTTCCCTTCAGGTTTCATACATGCCCCCAGCCCTTCTCTCTATCATACTCACATTCAGCGTCATTCAGTGTACTTATATTATCATGCTGCAGTCAGGTTGTATTGTGCTCTCCATTTCTGAATATTTACAATCAGTCCTGTTACACAACCTGTATTCCTTCAGCACCAATTGCCCAATTTCTACCCTATTTATATCTCCCAATAATCTGTGTTCTTAATTTCAATTTTCCAAGTTCATTCATTAATATTAGTTCATATTAGTGAGAACATACAGTATTTGCCTTTTTGTTTCTGGCTAATTTCACTCAGCATAATGTGTTCAGCGTTCATCTGTGTTGTTACATGTTTAATGACATTATTCTGTCTCAAAGCTGTGTAATATTCCATTGTGTGTACATTCCACAACTTGTTTAGCCACTCATTCATTGATGATTGCCAAGATGTGGCAATCATCAATTGCCATATCTTGGCAATCATAAATAATGCTGCTATAAACATCGGGTGTCCAAATGTCCATTTGTGTCCTTACCCTCAGGACCTCTGAACATATACTTAGTAATGGGATTGCTGGATTAAATGGTAATTCTATATTTAACTTCCTGAGGAACTGCCAAACTTCCTTCCAGATAGTTGTACCATTTTACATTCCTACCAACAGTGGATAAGTGTGCCTCTTTCTCCACATTCTCTCCAGCATTTGTTGTTTTCTGTTTTTTTTTTGATAATGGCCATTCTAGCGGGTGTCAGATGATACCTCATTGTGGTTTTGATTTGCATTTCCCAAATAGCCAGTGAAGTTGAGTCTCTTTTCATGTGCCTTTTAGCCATTTATATTTCCTCTTCTGAGAAATGTCTGTTCATGTCTTTTGCCCATTTTTAAATTGGGTTGTTTGTCTTTTTGTTGTTGAGTTGAAGAATCTATTTATATATTCTGGATTCTATACCCTTATCTGATATGTGGTTTCCAAATATTATCTCCTATTGTGTAAGCTGCCATTTTTCTTTCTTGACAAATTTCCTTGATGCACAAAGTGTTTAATTTTGAGGAGTTCCCATTTATCTATTTCATTTTTCAATGCTCTTGCTTTGGGTGTAAGGTCTAGGAAACCACCTCCTATTACAAGATTTATAAGATATTTCCCTACATTTTCTTTTAAAAGCTTTATGGTCTTAGCTATAATGTGTAGGTTTTTTTTATCTACTTTGAGTTAATTTTTGTATAAGGTGTGAGATATGTATCCTCTTCCATTCTTTTGCATATGGTTATGCTATTCTCCCAGTACCATTTCTTCAGGAGGCCACTCTGTCCCAGGTAGGTTGGCTTCACTGCCTTATTAAAGATTAATTGTCCATAGATGATAACATCTATATCTGAACACTCTATTCAATTCCATTGGTCAGTATACCTATCCTTATGACAGTACCATGATGTTTTGATCACTGCAGCTTTGTAATATGCTTTAAATTCGGGTAATGTGAGACCTCCCACTTCATTTTTCTTTCTCAAGATATCTTTAGCTGTCTGGGGTATCCTTCCTTTCCAAATAAATTTGGTTATTGGGTTTTATATTTCTGTAAAGTAAGTTTTTTGGATTTTAATTGGTATTGCATTGAATCTATAAATCGATTTGGGTAGAATTGACATCTTAACTATATTTAGTCTTCCAATCCATAACATGGTATGCCCTTCCATTTATTTAGGTCTACCAGGATTTCTTTTAGCAATTTCTTGCAGTTTTCTGCATACAGGTCTTGTGTATCCTTAGTTAGCTTTATTTCTAAATATTTTCATTCTTTTTGTTACAATTGTAAATGGGTTTTTTTTCTTGATTTCTTCAAACATTATTGATTTTTGGGTGTTGCTCTTGTACCCTGCCATTTTGCTATACTCATTTATTAGCTCTAGTAGCTTTGCTATCAATTTTGGGGGATTTTCAACATATAGTATCATATCATCTGCAAACAGTGAGAGTTTTATTTCTTCCTTCCCAATTTGGTTGCCTTTTATTTCTTTAATTTATTTATTTGGTCTAATTGCTCTGGCTAGAACTTCCAGCACAATGTTGAATAACAGTGGTGCTAGTGGGCATCCTTGTCTTGTTCCTGATCTTAGGGGGCAGCTTTTAGTCTTTCCCTGTTGAGTATGATGTTAGCAGTGAGTTTTTCATATATTTCCTTTATTGTGTTGAGGAAGTTCCCTTCTATTCCTATTCTTTGAAGCATTCTCATTGAGAAAGGATGCTAAATTTTGTCAAATGCCTTTTCTGCAACAATCAAGATGATCATGTGGGTTTCTGCTTTGATTTTTTTATATGATGCATTACATTAATTGATTTTCTTATGTTGAACCATCCTTGCATACTTGGAATTAATCCCACTTGGTCATGGTGTATAATTCTTTTAACGTGCTGTTAAGATTTGATTTGTAAGTAATTTGCTGAGGATTTTTTCATCTATGATCATTAGAGAGATTGGTGTGTAATTTTCTTTTCTAGTAGTATGTCTATCTGGCTTTGATATTAGGATGATGTTGGATTCATAGAATGAGTCAGGTAGCTTTCACTCCTCTTCAACTTTTTTGAAGAGTTTGAGTGGGAATGGTACTAATTCTTTCTTGAATGCTTTGTGGAATTCACATGTGAAGCCATCTGGTCCTGGAATTTTCTTTTTTTGTAGCTTTTTATTGACTGATTCAATCTTTTTATTTGTGATTTGTTTTTTGGTGTTGTCTATTTCTTCTCAAGTCAGCGTTGGTTGTTAATGCCTTTCTAGGAAGTTGTCCATTTTCTCTACGTTGTCTAATTTATTAGTATATAGTTGCTCATGCTCTCCTCTTATTACTCCTTAATTTCTGCAGGGTCAGTGGTTATGTTGCCTCTTCCATTTCTGATTTTATTTATTTGCATCCTCCCTCTCTCTCTCTCTCTTTTGTCAACCTTGCTAATGGGCCATTGATTTTCTCAAAGAACCAACTTCTGGTTTTGTTGATTTCCTTGATGGTTTACATGCTCTCAATTTCAATTTATTTCTGCTCTGTAATTTCTTTTCTTTTGTTTGCTTTGGGGATAGTTTGTGGTTCTTTCTCTATTTCTTCCAAGTGAACAGTAATTCCTTAATTTTTGCTCTTTCTTCTTTTTTAATATAGGCATTTAAGGCAATAAATTTCCCTCGGCACTGGCTTTGCTGCATTAATTTCCCATAAATTTTGATATGCTGTTTTCATTTTCATTTGCCTCAAGGTATATACTGATTTCTCTTGTAATTTCTTAGTGTCTTTTGATTTTATATGTCATTTCCAATTTTTTCCCTCTTTTTACCTTTATGGATAGTCTTCATTTCTACACTCTTCTTCAGACCTCTCTCTCCTGCCTTTTCCCATCTGCATCTAGTGCTCCCTTTAGTATTTCTTGCATAACTAGTCTCTTAATCACAAATTCTCTCACTGATTGTTTGTCTGAAAATATTTTAATCTCCCCCTCATTTTTGAAGGACAATTTTGTTGGATACAGAATTCTTGGTTGGCAGTTTTTCTCTTTTATAGTCTTAAATAGATCATTCCACTTCCTTCTCACCTCTATGGTTTCTGCTGAGAAATACACACATAGTCTGATTGGGCTTCCCTTGCATGTGATGAATTGCTTTTCTCATTCTGCTTTCAAAATCCTTTTTCTCTTTGACATCTGGCAATCTGATTAGTAAGTGTCTTGGAGTATGTCTATTTGGATCTATTTTGTTTGGAGTACACTTCACTTCTTGGATCTGCAATTTTATGTCTTTCATAAGAGATGGAAAATTTTCAGTGATTATTTCCTCCATTAGTCTTTCTCCTCCTTTTCCCTTCCCTTCTCCTTCTGGGACACTCACAACTGCTTCAAATTTTCATTCAATTCTTTGAGGCCCTGCTCATATTTTTACATTTTTCCCCTATATTTTCTTTTGTGCATCAGATTTCAGATGTCCAGTCCTCCAGCAGTTCACTAATCCTTTCTTCTGCCTCTTCAAATCTATTGTAGGTTTCCTTTGCTTTTTCCATTTCTTGTATTGTGCCTTTCATTCCCATGAGTTATATGATTTGCTACTTCAAACTCTCATGTTCTTCTTTTTCTTTGTCCAATGTCTTCTTTATAGCCTCCCTCAACTCATTGATTTGATTTTTGATGAGATTTTGCATATTTGTTTGAACATCCAGAATTAGTTGTTTCAATTCCTTTATCTCATTTGAATTGTTGGTTTGTTCCTTTGACTGGGCCACATCTTTGATTATCCCTAGTAGGTTTCATTCTTTTTTGCTGGGATCTAGGCATTTGATTTCCTTAATTCGTTTATTATTGAGGTTATTTTCACTCTTTTACCTGGGATCTTCTTGCTTAATGGCTTTGTTCTCTATCTATTCTTTGACATTCAATTCAACTTATTCTATTCCCCTAGCATAGGTTCTGTTTAACTGATCAGAATTTTTCAGTTCTTTTTTTCCATTTTTTGCTCTGCCTATATGTAGCCTTTATTTTTGGGGAGGATCTCCTCAGATATTATATACCCCAGTCAGATTTTTCCAGACCGGACTGACCCACGTCTCAGGAAGAGAGAGTCACCAGCATCATTTTTCCTTAAGGGTGAGGCCCAGCAGGTTGTCATACTTTCCTGTGAAGCCTCTGGACTATGTGCTTTTACTCTCCTGCCAAGCAGATGGTGCTTGTCTGCCTGTGGGTCCCACCAGCATAAAGTGATGCAGCACCTTTAACTTCAGCAGACTGTCCCTACTGGGGCATGGATGAGACAGAGGTGAGGTTGTAGGTTGGCATTAATTACTTCAGTTTCCTAGTTCCTGTTACCTGAATTTCATGAAGCAGGAATTACATTTGAACTTGGTCCCACCTTTCTCTTGGGGGGAAGATACACCCTTTAGGGAATTAACTCCTTTCATCTGACTAGTTACTTCGTTTCTCAGACTTAATCTGTCCTTGCCTGGAGCCTGAGAATCCTTGCAGTTCTATCTAATGAACTGTTACGGAGCAGAAAACAAAACCAAAACCAAAAACGAAACAACAAAAAGCCTTTTCAGAGCAGGACCCCCACTCTTCAGGTTTGTCAATTAAGAAATTAAGTTGGTATGTGACTCTATGTCTCTCCAGGCCCCCTTTTCTTGGGGTCCAGCCCTTTTCCAGTATTTTATGCTGACTGAAAAAGCCTCTATTTTTTCCCCTATCAGCCCTGTCCCCTCTCTGCTGGGGACAAAAACTCCTAGTTCCTTTAGTGTTTATTCCAGGTTTATCTGTACAGGGGCCTATTTTCAGTAGTCAGAATTTGTTAATTAATTCCATAAGTGGAGCTTGGCTGACCTAATCCCTTGCTGCTAGTAAAGTCTGTCTCCTTCCCCTCAGGGAACCAGCTTGCAGTGCTCCTGGGGGAGGTCACTGGTCTCTGTGGCTTGGGGGACTTACAGTTCTGTTTGGGGACTCAGTGTTCTGGCTGGTCCAGACTGGGGTACGCTGTGTGTCCAGTCACTGATGTGGCCCCAGCAGTTGTTCTGTACTGTTCCTGGCTACTTACTAGCTGCTCTGGAGGACAAACTAAATCCCACACCTCACTAAGCTGCCATCTTCCCCCATGCAGTTGAGATTAACATTTGAACCCAGGGCTTCAAACTCTGAGTTTAGAGCTCTTTCTTCCCCAGAGAAACTACTTTGAAATGACAGAAAAACTTTACAGGGGAGAGATACTTTTTAACTGTGTAGCAGACTGCAAGTATTGTAGGAGATCAGTAAGGGCTGGAGGATAACAGAATAGCATCATAGATGGGAAATCCATCAAAGAATGGGTAAGATATGGATAGGTGAGGTAGGATAAGTAGGATAAAATAATTAATTTTAATTTCGTTTGACTGTTTTTAGAATAATGGAAATTAGTTTGACGTGCCAAAGAGTAAAAATGCTTGTAAAGAATGCCTACTACTTCAAATCTAGTTTTAAGTAGAGATGTATTTATTTAGATAATTAATGATTTTCTTTTTCTATTAGTATATGATATTCTAAGATAGAAAAAAGAACAAAGCATTTGGGATCTGGTCGATTTATCATTCATCTATTTATTTATTACTTTGAAATAATAAATAGAAAATAATCAACAATAAAAAGAATAAATCGCCCTTGCTCTCAAGGAACTTAGATTCTGATTGGGCAATTATGGCTTCGATTATACCTGAAGAATAAAGAATGTACACATTTTTGATAGGTTTTTCCCTTTTTAATACTTTTCTCAAACTACAGTTGCTAAATAGAACTAGCAAAATTAAACTGATATTTTTTACAATGCCTCCCAAATACATCTTCATTAGAGACAGGCAGATATCACTCTATAATTTTAATTAAAGGATTAATAGCATGGTATGTTACCTTTGAATGTACTAGATTTAATCTGTGATTTTTATTTTATTCAAACAACTAAATTGGTCTATAACTTATAATGACCCTACTGAGAGAAGTTTTAAGTTCTTAACTTGCGTTGCTACAAAGCCCTGTCAAGCAAATGTCTCTGTGTGTATAAAGGAATTATAGCCTGTATTTATTGAGTCCCATGTTAAGTGCTTTACAAGAATTACCTTCTTCAGTCTCCATAACAGTGACATGCTGCCCTGCTATTACCGCCATTCTACAGACAAGAAATCCAGCAAAGGAGGTGAGCCATTCCAGGAATAAGTCTTGAACAATTGTACTCTATAAAACTCAAGTACACAGAGTTTAATGGGAGTGATAAACAGCTTTCCTGTTTGTCTTTTGTTTGTTTATAATTCAAAACAGGGAAGCGTTGAAAGTGCTGAGTTACTTTTGGCTCACCCCCTACATTTGAGCTTACAAACTACAGTACGAGGTAGGTGTTTCTTATGCCAACTTGCTGGAATTCTTAAGCTAGAAGATCTAGAATGTCCATGTTTATGCAAATTCTGGACTGCTTTTAGTCTCTATGATGGGAAGCCATTCTACCATATAATAAAAAGGAAATTATGCTAATTTTAATAGTATAATATATTAAATACATGATAACTCTTTGCATCTCAATGACCTTGCATCATTACATGCCATTATGTGAAATACAATGTATCACTTCGTATCATCACATTGTACTAATTAATTGTTTTTCCAGTTTGCTAATGCTGGCAGAATGCAATATACCAGAAATGAATTGGCTTTTACAGAGGGGATTTATTAACTTACAAGTTCGCAGTTCTAAGGTCATAAATATGCTCAAATTAAGGTATCAACAAGAGGATACCTTCACTCAAGAAAGGCTGATAACGTCTGGGGTTTCTCTTATCGCATGTAAAGGCACATGGCTATGTCTGCTGGCCCTTTGTTCCTAGGTTTCGTTGCTTTCAGCCACTGGTTTCACCTACCATCTGAGTGTCTGTCTGTCTCCAAGCATCTCCAAACATCTTTCACTTGGTTTCATCTTTCTGCTCTCTCTGTCAGCTCTGAGTTCTCATAAAGGGCTCCAGGGAAGGATTGTGATCCACCTTGAATGCATGGGGTCACAGCTCCATGTAAACAACCTAATCAAAAGTCCCACTGAACAGTGGGTCTGCCCTCACAAAAATGGATTAAAGGAATTGGCTTTTCTGGAGTACGCAATTTTTCAAACCAGCACACTTGTGAATTGCTTTTCTCTATTCGAAGGCAGTTTGGCTTCCTGGCAGCTCAAGGAGGTTAAGTACATTGGCTATGCAAGTGAAAAAGCCAGGATTCAGGTTTAAATGATTCCAGAAACTCTTATCTTTCACTGTGCCTTGTGGTTGTCCCAATTCAAGACTAACCTTTTCCCACACCCATTTATCCAAGTTTGAAGAAATAGCAGATTATACAAATGCATGTTTTTGAAGGGGTTTTTGTATTAGATCATAAATCTATTGGAATTACAGTGTATCTAAGAGCATAAAGAACATACCTTGGGGAGTTATGGGCCAGGATAAACTGGATATATATGACTAATCCCTATTACCTAGAGAACCATCAACTTTTCTGTGGTCACTGAAATTATTTATGGAAACTTAGCCAAAAAAAAATGCAGGGGGACAATCTAATATATATATATAATAAAGTGTTAAGATGAGAGTTTCTGTTTTGAACAAACACCCAAGAAAACAGATAGTGTTAAGGGTTAAATTATATCCCCCATATCAAAAGATATTGAAATTCTAACCCCTGGTGCCGCAGAATATGACCTTATTTGGAAATAGGGTTATTACAGATGAAATCAGGCAAGTTAAAATGAGGTCACATTGGGGTAGGATGGGCCCTTAATCCAGTTTGACTGGTGTCCTTATAAAAAGAGGAAATTTGAAGACAGACAGACAAGGGAGAACACCCTGGCTTGCAGCAAGCCACCACCAGAGGCCAAGAGAGAGTCATGGGGCAGACTTTTCTTACAGATTCAGAGGAAACATAGCTCTAACAACACCTCAATTTCAAACTTCTGGCCTTTAGAACTGTGAGACAATAAATGTCTGTGGCTTGAAGCCACCCAGTTTGTGACACTTTATTATGACAGCCCTAGGAGACTAAGACAGGTAACTCGTATTCCCACCTTCCAAAGTGAGTGTGAGTCCACTTAGCCAGAGCTGCTAAAGAAGATGGTCAAAATCCGGTTTCAGTCTTCTGCTTCTGGTCAAGATGACAAAACAGAGACCTGTTTTACCCTCCCACCTGAAACAACCCAGAAAAGAAAAAACATAAAAAAAAAATACATGCAACTATGGCTTTTAAAACATAGGACATAGAACAAAGGTCAATAATCCTTAAGAGACAGGAAACCCATGAGGCAGGCCCAATGATTGTCCCAACTTGCAGCCTTGATTGTCTCAGGGCTGCAGAACAGCGACAGGGGACTGAGGTGGAGCTCAGTAGGCTCCCTGAGAAGAGCCAGAGTTGAGAGTCCTGGAAGATCAAGGTGGCTAGAGGCCAGAGGATAGAATCCTGGAGAGCAGAGAGTTGTACCAGGAATGAGACAGTAGGCCTGCAGAAGCACCCTCCCCCTTCCCCAACATTAAGCTGAGTACTGACCATTGCAAGCAGGTATAGAAACTATCTGAGGCCAGGTTTTAGAGGATTAGAGGGAACAGTAGCTGGCACTCACTCAGGGCAGGGAATAGTGCCTGGTCCTGCTAGCCATGTTGGCAAACCTCATGGCTCATGGGGCTTAAGGTAGCACAGTCAGAAGAGCCCTGTCTCTGTAGTGGAAAATGATTAGTTCTAGATTGACCATTTTACAAATTTTAAAATCAGGACCCAAGAAGTCCAAATTGTTTCTAAGTTACTGAACCACAATGAGATGTCACCATGTACCTATTTGAATGACTGAGAAAAAAAATCTTATCATACCAAATATTGGCGGGATTTGTAGGAACAGTAACTTGCATACACTTGCTGGTTGGAATGTAAAATGGTACGGCTCATTTAGAAAACTGGCAGTATCTTATAATGTTAAATATATCCCTACCATAAGCCTCAACTATTCCACTCCAGGTCCTTAGAAGTGAAAGCTGTGTCCTTTGAAAGTCTGATACATGAATGTTTTAGCAGCTTTAAATATAACAGCACTGAAAAGGAAGAAATTCAAATGTCTATCAGCAAATGAATGGATAAACAAACTGTATTATATCCAGTGGAATACTATTAAGCAGTATAAATGAATGAACTATTGAACATGAGTGAATCTCAAAATGCTTATGCCGAGTGGAAATAACCAGATAAAAAGCAGTACATACTGTATGGTTCTATTTATATACAACTCTAGAAAATGCTACCTAATACAGTGATCATTTACTGAGGAACCAGAAATAAGAGGTAGAAATTACCAAGGGGCATGAAGGCAATTTGGGAGGTGATGGATGTGCTTTATCTTGATTGTTCTGCTGGTCGCATGGGTGGGTATTTATGTCCAGACTTTCCAATTGTACACTTTAAACACGCACAACTTGTTGTATGTCAAGCTTACCTTAGTAATTTTTTTTTTTGTATGCTGTATGGCGGGGTCACATTTCATTATTTTTCCATGTGAATATCCCGTTATTGCACCACCAGTTGTTGAATTTTTGTTTGTTTGCTTTGCTTGATTGTTTGTTTTTTTGGAAAGTGCATAGATAGGGAATTGAATCCAGGCCTCCTGCATGGCAGGCAAGAATTCTACCACCAAACTACCCTTGCACCCCCAGTAAACTTATTTTTTAAAAAAACAAAAACAAATATGACCTCAGCTGATAATCACTCCAGGCTGTCAAAGAGGCTAAAGATGCAAAGAGAGAACTTCTTTAGAATTTATTGTGGGTTTGCTCAGAATCCTCCTTTCCACTGAGGAACAGTGGGGGTATCTCAAGGGGGGACTTCAACAACAACTCATTGAGGGAAACTGTGGATTGGTTTCTAGCTCACGTCTGGTACACTTCAAGGGTGAAGGTTGGCTTAATGACCTGGATTGACAGAGTGCTAGGCAGTGTTGTGAAGCATCTGCTCTCCTACAGACTTAGGGTCAAAGCTGTGCATTTTTTCTTGGGCCCATCCTATAGCATATTTACCTAAGAGGTCTGGGGCCTGATATAGTGAGTTTGTGTGTGTGGGGGGGAACCCCAAGATTCACATGCTGAAGAGAGACTCCTAAGCAGCCATCTGGACAGCACATCACTCTGATCCCTTATGAAGTAGGAGTCTCTAAAGAATCCCCAGTGAGTCCCTTGGGAGATGTGTGCTCTCAAATCCAAGTTGACTGAGAAAACTAATTCTGATTTTTACTATTGTATTAAGGTTGAATCTATTAATTCAGATCTAACACCTTTTTTTTGGGACTAAAGGGACATGAGTAGTTTATATCAACTAAGAGTGAAAAGATCAACCATGTAATTTGCCCAACGTTTAGTCTAAGCCCAAGAATAGGATGAGCATGAAATAGGTTTGAGGGGGCATGAGGACTTTTGGGATGACTTTAAAAATATAATTTTATAAATTAGCATTTCTGAAACTTCCCTATCATAGAAAGAACCAGAGATCTTGTTAAAATGCAGATTCTGATCCCATAGGTCTTGGGTGAGGCTGCATTTCTCACAAGCTCCCACATGATATAGTGCTGATGGTTTGAGGACCACACTTTGATCAGTGAGGTTAAACATGATGGAATAAGCCAATGGCTGAGAATCTGGGTTAAAATTCTGGTTCTGCTGCTTGTTGGTTGAATGACTCCAAACAAGTTATTTAACATATCTAAATTCCTCACATGTAAGATGGGAGTAGTTGCAGACCATAAAATGGCCATGACAATTAAATGAAGTGTTTTTTTTTTAATGAAAAGTAACTAATGAAAGGTAGCTAAAAATAAGAAGGGTAGAGGGAGGGATTTCTAAGAAGTAATTTAGCCCAACTTCCCATCCTTGTAAGGATCCCCTTTGCTATCATTGGACTGGGAGTTACTTGGCTTCTGTAATTCCAGTGATGGGAAGAGTTCATGGGAAGGCCATTTTTTTTTGAGGCTGCTCTATTCATTTCAAGGGAATTTTACCATTTGAATATAAAATCAGCTGCTACCAAATAGTCCTGGCCCCTTGAAACAACACAGATGAAGAAGGCTCCAAACCCACACCCCTCACAGTGCTTCTTCAATCCCCTTTTAGCTACTGTTTCACACTTAACCAAGCCAACAAGGTCATTCACAATTACTATATTCTCTCTGATAGATATTGACCGTCTTTAGTAATGAAAGCCTCAGACTGAAGTCTCCATATGTAGGAAACAAGCATGCCCCAAAACAGTCACACAACCTTTAGCAAACTCAGTGCACTCTTAGTCCTTGTAAGGGTGTCAGTGGTAGTCTGCATGAAATAGTCATGCAGAAGAGGCAATATTCCAGTGGTAGGAGTCATCTAGCCTTCTAGACAGAATAGGGACAAACTCTCTGAGAAGCTGCCCAGGATACAAAAGTTGAGATCCTGGGCCTGGTGTTTCCTTTTCGAAAGTATAGGCTACTGGGCTATTATATCCTGTTGCTTCCTATAAATGGAGCAGAATTTTAATATATTCATCAATTTGAATAGTTCTTTGTTTGCTTGTAAGGAATAGAAACTTTTACCCACTTTAGGTGAAAGATGATTTATGATTCAGGTATAGGGATGTTTCATAAAATCCAAGGTTGAAATCACAGCTGAGGTTAATGAGAGACCAGAGCTGGCAAATGTCAACCTTCAGGGACTAAGCCATTTCCATTTCCTTGGTCTGGAATCATATGACCTTTTGTCCATGCTTCCTTGGCAGTTTGCTTCACACTTTCCTCTTTTGACAGAATGTATCTTCTATTTCACTTTCCTATACCCTATCAAGGCTACCCCCAAACTGTACCTTTAGCCCCTTCTATGCTACTTTGAGGCCAGGGCACTCAACTAACCATGTTTGGTCTCTACCCCAGTTCCACATTCTGAATATGAGAAGTTTATTGACACAACCTGAATCCATTGTCTACCCTTGGTCCAACCAGTAGCAGCTAGAGTGTAGGAACGTGGAGAGCCCAGGGCTCATTTTCTAGGGGGTAAGAGAGTGTACCCGGCTTACCCCCTAGAAATATATTTTCTCTAATTTTTCCATTTAGCCTACTAACCATCAGCAATGTTTTGCTTACCAACAAATTTAATAAAATGCATCTTATGTCTTTATTACATGTAATTGATAGTCTGAATTAGGATTTTACTAGAGACCAAGATATCTTGTTTGTCATGAGCAATCATCCTTTTGGTTGATTGTCTTAAGCAATATCTTTGGATGCCTCTATAGAACCAGCTATATATATTCTTAGGATCCACCCACATATCTCTATTATGTCAAAACAGCTATAATGGATGCCAGTGACACTCTCCTAGTCTTAGTTTGATAGTCCTGTGAGGGGAAAATGATGTTAGATCAACAGGTTTTAGCATCAGAAAGAGTATATGTAGCAATGGAATAAACCCTTTTCTTAAAATCATAAGTCCTTGTCTCTGCCAAAGACTATTTGGTCTTCCCTAAGTCCTCTTCCAATCTACTTTTCAAATCTACAAACCAGTTCCTTTTTTTAAAAAGACAATTTTATTGAGATATATTTGCGCACCATAAACTCCATCCAAAGTATACAATCAGTGGCTCACAGTATCCTTATATAGTTTTGCATTCATCACAATACATTTTCAGTACTCCAAAAAAAGAGATAAAGCCAAAAATAAAAATCAAAAGCATTCCGTATCCCTTCCATGATAAGGGGTATATGTCCCCTCTTATGATTATTTTTTCTTTCTTTTATTACTCATTTACCCATACACCGGATAAAGAGAGGGAGAGACTGGCACCTCTGGGTTGCAGGGCTTATCTGGCCTAGGAACCATCTGGAGGTCTTAAGTTTATTTTTTCAGAAAAACATTTATAGAGATTTAGATCCCAGGATACTCTTTAGGGTTTTCAGGAATACTGTTGGTTGAGGCTTGGCATACTGTGGCAATTTGTAATATCTGGCTGAAGCTTGCATAAGAATAACCTCTAGAATGACATCTCGACTCTATTTGAACTCTCTTAGTCACTGAAACTATTTTGCTTCATTTCTTTTCCCCCTTTTGGTCAAGAAAGCTTTCTCAATCTCATGATGCAAAGACCAGGCTCATCCCTAGGTGTTATGTCCCACATTGCCAGGGAGACTTAGACCCATAGGAGTCATGTACCATGTAAGAGGGAGGGTTGTGAGTTTATTTGAAGAGTTGGCTAAGAGAGAGACGTCATATCTGAGAAACAAAAATGCTTCTCTGGGGTTGACTCTTAGTCATAATTATTTTCTGCCATTGCAGAAATAAGTTTCATAAGAGTAAGCCCCAAGATCAAGGGCTTGGTTTATTAAATTGGGAGTCCCTAATGCTTGTGAGAATATCAGGAAACCTCAGGTGGGGAAGTTTAATGGCTCTACATTTTCTCTCAGTCCCTCAAGGGTCTTTGCAAATACTTTTTTATTTTCTGACCAAAATACTGTGGAGTGTATCGGGGGTATTACATTAACACATACAGAATAAGAAGATCTCATTCCCTATTCTAAGTTTCATTTAATTGTGTCATTTAAATAAACTGACCAGACAAGTACAAACCAGTTCTTTCATAGTCATCTCGCGAATATAAAATGAGATATTATATGTGGAAGTTATTTGAGGATCTTTTAACGTGAAATATTAATGTAAGATAGTGGAGAAATTGAGAATGGTCCTGCTGAGGGCTTCTTCTATCTCATCTCCTTCACTCCCTTTTTGGGCCATCATCACTAAAATATGAGAAAAGGTGGTGAGGAAATTATACACCCCCACCACATGTCTCTAGAGATATGGGATCCTCTGTTTACTTTTGTCCTCTTTCATGTATTTAGCTTATCAACTTGTATGTAATTGTTTTTTAAAGCAAGAGGAAGATGGTGTGTTGGGGATAAAAAGGGCAATCAGAAGGATTTGAGAAAGGGGGTACAGCAAGGTATCGATTTATGTACTCAGAATATCCCAGGGCCTGGTCACAGTTACCAAAAGAAAGGTCCCAAACAGAGGACCCAGTGTTTCCCCACAGTTCAGACTGTTTTTGAAAGACTGATAAAATAACAGCAAGGTAAAGTGTTTTTGTTGTTTGCCCTGAATTTAAACTCTCACACCTTTAATCTTGCGTGCCTTATGGACAATGAGGATCATTAGCTTAAATATTATGAAAACTACATGCCATTTAAAGCAAGCACTTTGACTCGTAATGAGCTTCATTGCATTTAAGATCTTTTCTAGTGGCATTTTATTGACCATACAGCCCAATTAGGTTTGTAAAATCATGTCAGGAAGATCTGCCATACAGGTCCTCTGTTAATAGCCCTTGCAAGTCCATTAAATCTGCAGTATATTGCTGTTTGTATGGGGAAGACAGGAAATTTGTATATTGCTCATATAGTAACTCTTACTTTCAAGTCTGGTGTTTTTCAGAATACTTATAGGCACAGCAACTATCAATTTGGCTAGCTTTGGTCATCCCCTTCCTTGCTAGAACTTCAATAATGGAACAGAGTGTGGCTGGGTCATCTTGGAAATCTGCCGGAATCATTTGGAATGAAAACACGTTTCAGTGCTGGCTTCAATAGAAACACAAAGTTTCTACATGAAAGCCTTTTGCTTTCAACTTGCATGGATCTGTGAGAGGGAGGCTGATTTGTCACAGACCTGGTAAAGCATTCAAAGGATGTCTGTCAAAACAAAGGCAGTGTGTTTCTGTATGTGATGTCACCTGAAGCAGCCTTGTAAAGCACCCCAGAGACTGATGACTTTACTTTTGGCCTTTGCTGCAGGCTCCAGAGCCTGGCCACATGAGGTGTTGGCCTAAGGTCTTCAGCCTTTTCAACAGGCCGTAACTGAATGAGAAGAGATGTTGCTGGAAGCAGGATGTATAAGACTCTCTGAGGCTGGTTTCAAAAAAAAAAAAAACAAACCCACTTCACAAACTACCTCTCACAGATCCATGCAAGTTGTATTAGTTCAGATAAAGCTTGATGCTTTGCCACATAAACTGTGAAATCTTAACACAATAGAACTTTATTTCTTGTGCTTGTAAAGCCTAATTGGGGAGGGTAGAAAGAGTGCCCCAAAGATTCTTTCAAAGACCTAGCCTAAAGAGGCTTTAACATCTTCTACACAGAGTTTTCACCATTGCCTGGATATTGACAGCTGACTTGTGAGGAAAGAGAGCCAGTGGGGGATCAGGTGGAAGGTTTTTACTGTCAAGACTGAAAGTAGAGGATGTCAATTCCTCTCACAGTCTGTTGGTCAGGACCTAGTCACATGGCCACGGCTAACTACAAGGAGGCTGGCAATGGAGTGGGCTTGTGTGCTTGGAATGAAAAGGAACTTGGTTTGGTAAACAGCTGGTCAGTCTGCCACATAACTCAAGCAAAGCAGGGGATTTATGACCAAGCATTAGGAGTTCTCATATAATCCTAGGTCTTCAAGAACGGACTAGTTCTAGAAACGGGAAGCCTGTGCTCTCTCCATTGATTTTCTTGTGCCACAGCTTCATTCTCCTCCCTCCCGCTCTCTCCCTCTCCCTATTCCGCACGCCACCTCCCCCAGCCCTGCAGATGAATTTTCAACTTGTCCCTTTATCCACAGGTTAGAATAAGGCTGACTCACAAAGATATTTTCACGCTATGGTCTTGAATGCAATGTGGAGACGAACTACTCCTTTCTGAATTTCAATGCCAAATTTCTAGGCAAGACAACCTGATTGGCCCAGCTTGAGTTAGGTGTCGTCCCAGTTCCAGTCAGCTGAGGCCCAAAGCCCAAACATTGCTTCTAGACCCCCCTCCACCCTCTCCTGTGACTGTGTCGAAGGGGAAGAGAATCTCTAGACATGGAGGGTTTTGAGATGGACCACAAGCACCATCCTTAAAATATCAGGTTTCGGAATTTTCTTAGGCATTTTTAGGCACAGACCATGGGCTGAAACAAGGCAAGAGGTGAAGTTCTTTAGACTAGAACTCTGACATCTCCACCTCCCTCTTCTATCACTCATTTTCTTTGCGTTTATTACTTGGTGGTAGATCTGTATATCCTGACTTAGCGAATCACAGTGTCCCTCATGTCTTGGGAGAAGGAAGAGTCGTTTCCATCTATGTAAACAGGTAAAAAGTCTAGTTTTTATTTAGAGTGTTTTTCCTTTTCTACAGTGCCAGTTTCCGTAAGCTGATAAAAATTACTGACCTAAATATTAAATTTTTATTATTTATCTATTGTTTCCTAAATATTAAGTTAATGAAGTGAATGAGAGACTGGAGAAGTTATAAAGGATCTTCAGGGTTTTTGTTATCCTGAAGTCTGTGGTATTCTGTCACTATTATGGAATACTCTATTTCAAGATTCATCTTTTTTTTTTTTTTTCACATGTGCAGGCACCGGGAATCAAACCCAGGTCCTCTGGCATGGCAGGCAAGCATTCTTGCCTGCTGAGCCACCGTGGCCCGCCCCTAAGGTTCATCATTTTTAAGGTGATGGGGGCAGGGGGAGAAATATATCCAGAAGTAAATATTTCTCTCTTTGGTTTTCACTGTGGTCATGTAAAACAATTACTGTAGAGTGGTGACTCGAGATTCCTCTTGACAATTCACTTAACATCTCTGAGCCTCGTCTGTAAAATGGGCATAAGACTATGTAGTTCAGGGATGTTGGGAAGATTATATGTAATAATATATGTGAAAAAGCTTTGTAGGCTTTAAAATGCTATACAAGACTTGACCATTCATGAGTTTTGTGCCTTTTTTTGAGGTGGCTGCCCCCACCAGGTGGCTTCAGACATTTTATTTGTCTATGATACTTGGTATTTTCTCATGACCTCCCAGTTCTCCAGTTGGGAGCCAGTTCCATTCTCTGCCTCTTCAACTCAAGATCTTTAACCCCACTCCTTTGAAGAAACGCTCATCATAGCAGTCTAGTCAAGAAGAAAGAGAGGTAGATAGATGTTGCTTCTAAGTTTTCCTCTAAATAATCAAGGCATCTTTCTTCATTCAGTGGCTTCCTAATTTCTGCAAAATAATCCAAAGATTAGGCTACACAGTCAAAAGGAACAAAGGAAGCAAAAGCCCAAGCTCTGGGTTATGGTAGAGTTTATTAGTGCTTATCCATTTCCATTTCTTCTCTCCTTTGTGCTTCCCAGCTCCCCTGGAAAGATTATACATCCCTTCCCTAGGGTCATTTGATTAAGTATAACAAATGAAATAGAGGTATTTAAGAGACAGTTGCTACTTAATGCTCCCTCTTCCTCTGCTGCAATGACCCTTCTCCACAGAGATCAGAGGGGACCTGGAAAAACTCTGATGGTGCAGGATAGTGACAGGAACAGTGAAGCTGAAACTTGAGGGTAAGAGTGGAAATGGAGGACCTTGCCTGCCTCAGATCAAGCAGGAACCCTAGGGAGAATGCTTCCAGGAGAGTCTAGTATCTGCGTAACCCTGTTTTAGTCAGGGTTCTCTAGGGAAACAGAACCAACAGGAGGTATCTGTAAGTATGATATAAAAAAAAGCGTCTCACGCAATTGTAGGGATGCCGTAGGGCAGGCCAGAAGCTGGCAATGACAATGGAAGTCTTCAATGAATTCCCCAGGAGAGGCTGGCTAGCTGAAATAGAGACAAAGTTCCTCCTCTGACCGCTGAAGTCATCACCTTTCTCTTAAAAGTCTTCAGCTGATTGGATTAAATCCAGTTGTTTGGACTCGCTCATTGTGGAAGGCACTCCCCTTAGTTGATCTTAGATGTAATCAGCATAGGTGCAATCAACTGACTGATGATTTAAGTCCACAAGATGTCCTTGTAGTATTGCTCACGCCAGTGCTTGCTTAACCAGATACCTGTGCACCATCACTTGGATAAGTTGACACATGAACCTGACCATCATACATCCCTTCCCCAGTCTCCCTGGAGCCTTCACCCTCTGTGCAAACCATCAATTACATATGGTAAATTACTGAGCACTAGTCCCTGGGCAGACAAGAATGAACCACACACATGCTTTCCCATCAGGAAGCACACAGTTCGGTAGAAAAGACATTGCTCTTAATATAATGAGGTGGTTACTACAAGAGTGGTAAGTCCAGAAAGCCGTGGAGCATAAAGGAGCATCCTCTAACTCAGTATGAGAGGAGGTAGTTACAGAAGACTTCTAGAAAGAGGTAGCAAGTAAACTGAATCTGGAATTGGTTGGGCTGTGAAGAATTTGCAAGATGGGATTTTGTTCTCTTTGTAGGAATACCATCAGAACAAATGTGGTTGGAGAATTTCAATTTGGAAATCTAATTCATTTCTCACTAAATATCATTATATATGGTGGCCACTATAATTTTATTTGTAGTGAACTCTTTGCAGTAATTCCAAGAAAGTGGCATGGTGGTTATAAGCTCTCCTGCAGGGTCAGACAGACCTTCATTTCAGTGTTGGTTTAGTCTTTTTTTAACTGTATGATTTTGGACAAATTACTCTATTTATTTATGCTTAGTTTTGTGTTGTTGTTTTTAAATCTGAAAATGTGGATAATAATTTGTGATCAGGACTGAAGCTTGTATCTCAAAAGCTTGACAGCGTTAACAATGATGTGGTTAAATGGACTATTATAAATTGTTTTAAAGGCCTTAATTCCCACTCTGACATTGTCTTGCTGTAAAAGTACATTCCAGGTTCCAAGTAGCTGATCCAAATGAAACACTGGGGACCCAACTACTTAGCAGGAAGATGCAACATTTTTTTAACAGTGTTAAATTATTGCTGTTATTTCCTAGCTCCTTCTGAAGAGGAAGCTTGTCAGTGGGCTACAGGCAAGTTTTGCACATAAGAATATAGTGCTCCTCTTATAGGCCCTCAGTTACCCTATCTGGAAATTCATAACCAGTAGAGTTCCTTTGTTCTTTTGTCTTTGATCTTTGGCCTTGATCAAAGGTACTTCCTTGGGAAATGTTTCCAGATATGGTTTCTGAGTAGGCAGTCAGTCCTCACATCTATCTTTGGAGTTCTCTTCTTCTGTCTCTGCCCTCAGGACCTACGGAGGAGGGTGCAAGGCTGGGCAGACATCCAGGTACCCCTGAAGGGGAAATTTAAGGGCAGAGGCAGCTCCAGAGAAACTGCTGCTTCTAGGACTTATGTACAGGGCCTAAGCATCAACCGTATTTAAAGCTGAAGCAGATGCCTCTTTTGCTTCTGATTATTCAACAGGCCATTGCCTTGCAAAGGACAGGGAGAGGGGGACTCTACTCCTTGGTCACTGAGAGCTCAAGAAACTTCCAAAGCTGTATAATCAGGCACTTGAATAAGCTCTTAACGAGGCTGTCAATCTGCAGACCACATACCTTGACAGAAATGGGGATATGCTAAGTGGAAGGAATTAATCATGATTTGTGGATTGGATGGTAGGTCACTTGCCTCCTAATGTTTGAAAAAGAACGAGGAGCTGAAAATGATCGTCATTCGAATTACTCGTGTCAAGGTAAGTAGATATTAAAATATGTGACCCTTCCTGACAGCTTCGGGCTGCTTTTCAGAGAGCTAAACCTATGGGATGGTTCAGTAATTAATGTCAAGGAGCTGTTATAAGTTGACATCACTATGAAAAGCACAGAGTCTGAAAGGAGTGCATATATTTCTGAAAAAGATATTCTTCAGGAGATTTTAGTGGGCTGAGGTGTTCTTTCCAGGTGGTGTTTTATGATGTCACGTTAATCAAGAAGTGTTCGTGGAGCTGCCACACTTGCAGAGGTGCTAAATTGCAGGCCTGTTCTCTTCTCTGGGCATAGGCCTGGGAATATGGAACGTGGGGGTGTCTAGTTAATTCTACCTACACTCGTTCTCCCCTAGGTTGTTTTTAAAGGTGAGGCCTGCAAAGCAGATGACAGAAAATGTGTCATACTTCATTCCTTAGTGTTCCCAGGTAGTAATTTCTAATAGGAAAAATACTAAGACAGTCGATGACAGAATGAAGTTCTGATTTTATGTTTTAAGATTAATTTTAGAAAATGGGTAATGGTCTCTTTTTAGCTCTCTGGCCTGCCTCTTTTTCAATTTATTTTTTATTTTTTTTCTCTCTGGTGCCTTTTAGCCTTAACCCTCAGTGACCTCTTACTGAAGGGAAGAGAATGGAGTTCTGTCTCTGTTCCCATTCCTTCTTTATTGTCCAAATCCGTAAATGCCCCCTTTGTGGTCCTCCTTTTTCCTACATAGAAGCTCTGATGGTAGATGTACTGGGCACATGGTTCAGAATCCTTTTATCAGCCAGTATAGACAACCCCAGCTGCTTTTGAGTGCTGAGGCTAAGGGCTTACACTGCAGACCGTCTCTGAGGAATCACCTCCTCTCAAGCCCAGGCAATACTGGCTGCTTCCACCCTCCCCTTTCACATGATGCAGGACATAACACCTTTCCCCTGTGTTGTAAAGTTTGGACAATGCTAGGCTATTACGTATTGCTCTGTGGATCCAGCCACTTCCTTTTTAGCTTATCCTGCTTCCCCACTTCTTTGCTCAGTTTTCCTGTGGAGCATGTCCTGTTTCTAGGGAACTTGCCCTAAACAAGTCAGTGGTCCAGCAGGTTCCAGCAGGGTCCTTTGAGAATATTTATCAGAGTAAGGTAATTCACAGATCTCCAAAGTTATTTACATTTTAGAGCCCCTTATCAGCAGTTATTTGTCTCTACTTGGTGAAGTTTCATTTAGAATTCATTTAGAATTCTTGGGGGAATCCCTTTTGACCCTACCTATCTTTCGTAGAGTAACCTATTGGCATGTTTTGTTAAGATCACAAAATGACTACACCCTGAATGTCAGCATCATGAAAATATTTTTTAAATGTAAGGGATTATTAAAAGGTCCAAGAAGGTGTACTTATAAGAAGTGATCCTTCGAAAACCTTAGGAGGGAATGAATGCTATGTAGTAAAGGTAATTTTGCTCACATTTATGGGCTAGATGGCATCTTTTGCACTTTGCCCTTTGTAAGTTGTGTGGGACACTGCAAAGTGGAAAATGGCAATCATTACAATACAAATGGGAAATATATGAAAAAGGATTGATGAAAAGATGGTAGGGTAATTAACTGACAGTTTTCACACGGATGAGGCACAATATCATACCAATGCTGAATGCTTACACATGTTCCAAGTTAATGTTAACGTGTACTTCTTTATAATACAAGGATCTTAGAAGAGCCATAAGGAGATGTTCCCAACAGAGAAAGTGATTTATCATTAAAGTGGTGAATTGGGGAAATTTTTCTTTTTTTTTTAATTTGTTAAACAAAAGAACAGTATTGTTGGAAAAGATGTGAACAATCTAGAAGAATAAAAATTAGAGGATCCCTTGCCTTTTACCTCCTATTCTATTCTTATTTTACCAGGACAAGTACCATACACTATACATGTCCTCCCTGTCTTAGTTTCCCAGCTGCAAAGACAAATACCATACAGTGTGTTGAGTTGACTTCAACGATGGGGATTTATTGGCTCATGGTTTTGAGGCTAGAAGTCCAAAATGGAGGCATCAGCAAGGTGATGCTTTCTCCCAGAAGTCTGTATGTCCTGGGGCTGGCTGCAGGTGATCCTTAGCCTGTGACTTTTCTGTCACAGGGCAGTGCACATGGCTACATCCTCTCCTTTCTCTTCCCAGTTCTATTGGCTTCCAGCTTCTCGCTCTTCTTGTGGCTTTTTCTCTGTCTGAAGTTCATTCTGCTTACATAGAACTTCAGCATTCTGAAATAAAGCCCAAACTGACTTAGTTGGCTACACTTTAACTAAAAACAGCATTTTCAAATTGTCCCATTTTCAGAATGTTCCATTCATAACAATGGATCAAGATTATGCACATTTTTCCAGTGTATGTAATGCCATCCCCAACCCTTCCAGTCATGATTCTTTGTACATGCAGATATACAACTATATGCAAATATTATCATATAACCACAACGGCATATTTATAGATTTTCCCAAAACTCTATATGGAATAATTTTGGAATAGTGTTACTCAAATTTCTTTCTTCATGTATCAGGATATCACAGATATCCTTCTATGTTAGTACATACAGAGCTCCTGGCTTATTTTTTTGTAATGGCTGCACACAGTATTATAGAAAAATGTACCATTTTTATTTAACCGTTTGGAAGGGGAGCTATTGATTTATGTTCCTCTGAAAGTGGTGAGCAATAAGGGAAGTGGTTATTGAGTAACTCACTTACTGACTAATTAACTTATTTAAAATCTTAGTCGTTTTTTCAGAGAGTCAGTGTGGAATCTCAATCACCAATTCTCTTTCCTCTCTATTGCAAAGCACTAAAGGATTTTCAATGTTTTTCACAATTATGATTTTATGATCTAAATATGGTATCATTATGTACCTGCTTTGTTCTAGAAAATTTAAAAACAAGTAGGAACTCCGGAGTCAGACAGACCTAACTTTAAATCTACCTATTAATAGCTCTGTATGTGTGCTTAGCAGATTGTTTAAACTCTTTTTAGTCTCAGCTTCTGTAAAATGGGGACAACAATATTTAAATCATTGGGTTATTTTTACTGTTATATGAGATGCTATATAAAGTTAGTTAGCACAATGTTAAATTGTTGGTGCACAGAATTTTAATTACATAGAACTTAAATAGCTTCAAGTATGGAGTTGATATTCAGAACTGGTTGACTTATAAAAGTGACAATCATATTTTTCAATCTAATACATACATATTTTATATGAAACTTCATTTTCACTCTCCTCAAGGACTACATAATCTTATTGAGGCGACTATAAGTTTAAACATATTCTGAAATTTGTGAGGGCTAAATAAGCAAGATAGGGCATGATTGTATGAGGAGCATAATACAGAGAGCTGAGTGCTCACTGTAGTAATTAGGGATGGCTTAATGGAGGAATAGGAACTCCTACAGACCCTGAAAGCGGGACAGGATTTCTTTGTTTGAGAATCAAAAGAATATTCTAAAAATTATAGTTGATTAAATTATATCTTTCAGGGATAGATGGATGTCATAGCAAGAATATAGAATTTAGAATGTCAGCACCAGCAGAAATATGCAAACTATTTAGCTTGACCAATCAATATTACAAATAAGAACAGACCTATAGAATTTACGTGTTTGGCCTAACTTAACCCAATTAGTCTACTGCAAAGCTATGGAATAAAGGTGGTAGATATGCTACCATTACTTGCAAGCAAGAGATAGAGATTTCTGTTTGGGTTATGAATAAATACTAATTAAGAATATTTTAAAAAATAGTAATGAAGAATACAAAAAGTGCTTAAATAGTATTTAAGAAAACACTGCCAGCAGAATTAGCCTTTCAAAGAATATGGTGTATGATGATTGAGAACAAACAACACATGTTGATGGAACTGAAGGATGCAGAAGGAAATGGCAAGCATTCAAACAAAAATTAATAGATACCCAGGGGCTATGCAAACTACTAAATGATAAATAAATATAAGCTTTACAGAGACGGCATAATTGAAGGAGTAGAGCTGAGGGTAATCAAGAATGAGCAAGAGGCATGTGAGAGGTATAAAATGTTCAGGATAGAAGATGCTGGGAAAGATGACAATATATTCAGAGAGTGTACAAAAGCTCAGGCAAAACAGAGTTAGAAAATGAAGGGAAGATTGCACAAGAGGATTGATAATAAGATGTATTTCAATTAAATAAAAGCAAGATGTCTATACAGAAGGCAAGAATCTCTCACAGATGGCAAAGGTAATATAGTGAGATAAGATGTAGAATTTCTGAAAACAAGATAATTAAGTAACAGTCTTCTTCATGACAGAAGTGGACATGTAACTCGAGGACAAAAACTGGGAGAAATCAAGGCAATATTAGCATAACTGGAAAGGAAATAGTTTAGGGATTTTGGTGACACTTAAGGTTGAATGGAAAACCATATTGCTACTGGGAAATCTAAGAAGCTTTGTGATTTTGAGTAAGTTGTTCAGATTCTTGGGCCGTCGGTTTTCTTAGCTACAAACTGAAGGGGTTAGACAAAATGAACTTTAAGGCAGTTCTACTCAAAATACAGCCTGTGGACCATAGTAAGTCAAAATAGGTCAATGGTTCAAATTTTCCAGGCAGGTTTGATTCACGCTTTGTAAAATTTTTTTTTTACAAGCATCATTTTGAAACAACTTAACCAAGTGATGGATGATTTAGGGATTTTTGCAAAATTGACCACAAAGACAAGGATTAGTCATTATATTTTTTCATATGATTTTAGCTTACATATACTTTCCCCCCAGAAAGGCTTCCACTACAAAGAAAAAAAGGACAAAATAAATTTCACTTGTCCAAGTCTCAGATGTGTTAGGATGAGCAAGTAGCAGCCACTATAACAGGTGATTCAGTAAATCCATAAACCTTCTACCGCTTCTGAATTATCATGAAAGAAAATAGTAAAACAACTCTCATCAAGCTTTCAGAAATTCAATAGAGACATAAGACCATCTGTATTTCTGCTTTCACCAATGAACAACTGAAAGGTTTTAGTGCATTTGATTATGCCCTAGCTCCAATCATGTAAAAGTTTATCTGTGGTCTGTTCTTCGAATTCCCTATCTGCTGCCATTTTTTTCTTTGATCTAAATCAATCTTTAGGCAGATCTTGAAATAATTCATTAGGTTAAATTTCTAGAAGTAGATCTACTGGGCCAAGTAATAAGAGCAATTCTAAGGTTCTTCTCATCTACTCTCAAATTGCCCTCCTATCGAGCATATAAATTGCCCTTGTCTCCAATAACATATGAGAACACTTGTTCTCTGCATTCTTGCTCGAATTTATCATTTAAAAATCTCCATAAATTTGAAAGGTGAAATGTTATATGTCATTTTATTTTATAATTTTCTTATTAGAGAGAAGGTTGCTTCATTTTTCAAGTTTGTTGGCCACTTATATTACCCGTGAATTGCTATTCAGTTGTGTATGATATGCTTTTGAAGACAGCAAAGGACATATTGCCCTGTAATAATTTTACTTTGTAGTCAGAAATGGAGATAAATTCAAAGTACTATAAAACATTATAAACTTGTTTACAACCTTTTATTCACCCCAACTTTTCCTATAACTTCTCTGTGTTTTTTCTCATAGAAGTTCCAGAATGCAAACTGTATTGAGAAACTCATAACAAGGTTCAAAATCTACCCTATTTTCAATCCAAATCTCAAAGGGAACTAATCTTTAAAGTTCATCAGAAAGAATAAAAATTGGTCCTGAAGCTTTTAGTTCCTTAAATCTTACCAGTACCACGCAGATAATGTTAACTCTATTAACACTCTTGATCATTGAAAATATATGTCAATAAATAGATATGGTGGCCAAGAAATTCTAAACAGTAAGGCTGAAATGTGGTAAAGTCTTCAATATACCCTGTACAGTCTATTTTGTACCTGACAGATGGACTGAGACAGACTTTTCCCATACTGCTAGACCTTCAAGGAGTATTCTGTATAGGCTCCCAATCCCTGAAAAACAGTATTGAGTATGTTTATGTTATACAGAGAAGAGCTGAATTCCTGAAAACATTTTTCATTATATGAATAAACTGCTTTCCCACACATGACCAGGAGCACTTTGTGCAAAGGGTGACGAAGTGAGAGATAAAAGATTTGGTAGAACTAAGAGGGAGGAAAAGGGAGCAACTGGAGCCCGATTATATGTGGAAGATTATATGAATCAGAGATCATAAATTTACAGTTCCCTGGCTGAAGTCAGGTGACAAATATCTTTGGGCTACAAGTTTGACAGTTCCAAAGATTAGTTGCCACTGTTTAAAAAGCTGGAGATAGCTCACAAAAGTATTTGTATCCCAAACTGTTAAAAATGGGAAGATCCGGTAGGCCCTATTCCCTCCTAGTAACAATGGGATGGAGCTGAGTGCTGGCTGTCCCTTTTCCATGGAGTTCTCTGCAATCACTGACCCTCCCCAGTGTCCCCAGCTCCATCAAGCACTGAGCTTGTGTGCACTCATTTGTGTTGCCTATCAGGCTCCTAGAGAGCATTTAAGTTTGAGATGCTTGATTTGTAATGTATATTGATTTTAGTTTCATGGTGATGGAAAATTGTGGCAGGAAGGATCCTGGAAGGAGAGTTTCTTTTTTTTTTCATACCGGTTTGGCTTCTCTATGTGCCTCCATTTAGTCATCTGCACCATGAGCTTCTTGGATGCAATGAACTTGACCTTCCACACTAATGTTCTGTCTCCATGACTTCATGCTGTCAGAAACCTTGGGTGGGTACCTTAGCAAACGTGTCTTAATAAATCCTCCAGACTAAAACCATTGCCAACCTATATTTATGTCTCTTATTATGTGAGTATTCCATTAGTCACATCACTTTTTCTTTTTTGAACTGTTAATAATTTTATTAGTGGTATAGTTATTTTATTTTTCAAAAGGGGAGGAATTCTCTGCCAAGCAGAAACAAGGACATTTGGCATTTGGAATAAAATCTCTGAATCTAGCCTTCACAGCCAGCTTTGAAACTGGAAAGCAGCAGTCATTCAGCAGAAGCTGATATGGAAACTGGTATTTTCAGACAAACAAACTGTTTATGCAATAGTTATAATCTCAGACAATCAACTACTTTTGGGGAGAATGGGGATGATTAAGGAATTCTTGTGGTAATGATTCTTGACAGTCTAGTTATGTATATGAGTTGGTGATGTTTCAGTAATATACTGCTGTGCTGTGTGCATACCTACATGTGTCATAGCAAAAGAGCTCTTAATACCTTTATAAATAATCAATTATTAGTATATCTCTACTGCTTAGAATTACTTGCTATATTTTTCCTTTGCCATTAAGCTGAAAATGGTCACTTGATAGTGTTTAAAATGATCTGTTCTTTTAAAAATTTAATATCTTGTTCCTCTTTAATTATGATATATTTGCCATATTTTTCAAGACTTAAGATGTAAAGATATGTTTAACATGGTTTTCTACAGACAAACATTTTCCATGATCCAGAAAATAATTATTATTTGTGTCTGGAGAATGTCTCTTTATCCTGGCTTGATAGTATCTATTATTTCTGAGTATGTTTGGGTGGTATATGAATGCATGCTGTGTTGGGTGTGAGCTAAATAGGCATATGTGTGATTAAAATAGCATAGGACCTCTGAATGTGGGGGAAAGCACATGTGCTGGTCTCAATCTGTTGTGTACCCCAGAAAAGCCAAATTCTTTAATCCTCATTCAATACTGTTTGGTGGGATCTTTTTGATTGTTTCCATGGAGATGTGACCCAACCAGTTATGGGTAGTAACTTTTGATTAGATGGTTTTCATGGAATGTGTCTCCACCCATTCAAGGTGGGGTTGCTTACTGGAGTCCTTTAAGAGGGAACCATTTTGGAAAAAGCTTTAGAACCAACACAGCCCACACAGCCAGAGACCTTTGGAGATGTGAAAGGAAGGCACCCCTGGGGAAGCCGTATGAAATGAGGAGAGAAGGGTAGCAGATGTTGTCATGTGCCTTCTCAGCTGAGAGAGGGTTCTAGAACCCAAAGACCTCAGCAGACACCAACCACGTGACTTCCCAGCTGACAGAGCTGTCCTGGATGGCATCAGTCTTTCTTGAGTGAAGGTAACCTCATGTTGGTGCCTTAATTTGGACATTTTCATGGCTTTAGAACTGTAAATTTGCAACTTAATAAAGCCCCTTTTTACAAGTCATTCCATTTCTGGTATATTGCATTCCAGCAGCTTACAAACTAAAACAGAACATGAGAACATTCTCTAAGAAATTGAAGCTAATACATTTAAATGCCAAAATTTAGCACATGTAAAGCATTCATTTTATAAAATTTTCTAAACTGCATCACTCTTGATCTTAATTTCTTGAGTTGAGGTATTAAATCAAAAGTTTAACTTTTTTGGTATTTTAACATTTTCTTTAAGAATAAAGTGTTACTCTCAGAATAAATAGATATATATTTACATATACAGTTATAGTTATATATATAAATTCTTAAATTTGTGTTTTGTACAATTGCTTTTCTGATCTCATCTGGCTCTAAACTCTTCTTTTTCCCCAGGAGGTATCTGCTACTAATAGTCCTCATCCCTCCTAATTGATAACTCTCCATGGTCCAGGGAATCGGGTTAGAATATTGTATAAAATTAAAGTAAGCTTCCTTCTTTGAAAAAATGGTGTGAAAAACTCTCTCCAAAATTCAAAGACTTCAGATTTAAAATATATGTTTTATGAGAATATATGACTCTTTAATACTATAATATTGCATTTCAGAGGATTGACAATAGAGCTGCTTTTTGTGCTTGAATTCATCATTAATAATAATGGTTCTTAAATTACCATTAAGCGGGATCTGTTACTCAGCTACAGTTTGTGCAACTTGTCAGATTTTGCCTTTGCCTTATTGGGTTACTAAACACTCAGTGTGAAGAAAGATGTCCAATTATCAGGTATCAGGCTGGCTCGTTTGCCTGAAAGCTTTCCCACATGTTGGTGATCTAACCATTCATCTCTTTTACTTGTAATTCTTCACATTTCAACTTTTTCTATATTCTGGTGTTAATTCTTTGCAAATGCCTAATGGGAGGAATAGTGTTGCTGTAGCTAATCTTTAGTTCCAGTTGAATGGCTGAGCCAGACTCTGTCATTGGTTATTTACTGAGAAGAAACACACCTTGTATCTCTACTGTCTGAGATGGTTTTCCTTACTTCCAGTATATCCAAGTGCCCATCTAATATCATTTTCATTCAGCGTGCAACCCTTCCTATAGAATTATAACAGATTTTGTAAAATGCCAGTTATCCCAAAATACCTTTATTTCGCTAACATTTTTTCAGAGGTAATTTGACAGGATTCAGAACTTTTGTGACAGTTTTTTCCTTTCAAATGTTAAGGGTACAGTTCTATTGTGTTCTGATCTCTATTATGTCTGATGAGAGGACTTATGTAATACATACCAATGTTCACCTATATGAAATGTATCCTTTTCTTCTGTTTGTTTTTAGGATTTCTCTCCTTGCCTTTGGTTCTCATTAGTTTTAGAATGATGTTCTAGTTTGCTAGCTGCCGGAATGCAACACAACAGAGATGGATTGGCTTTTAATAAAAGGGGATTTATTTTGTTGGTTCTTCAGAGGAAAGGCAGCTAACTTTCCACTGAGGTTCTTTCTTATGTGGAAGGCACAAGATGGTCTCTGCTGGTCTTCTCTCCAGGCCCCTGGGTTCCAACAACTTTCCCCGGGGTGACTTCTTTCTGCATCTCCAAAGGCCTGGGCTGAGCTACTAGTGCTGAGATGAGGAATGCCGAGCTGCTAGGCTGTGCTACATTGCGTTCTCTCATTTAAGCACCAGCCAATTAAGTCAAACGTCACTCATTGCAGCAGACACGCCTCCTAGCTGACTGCAGATGTAAATCAGCAACAGATGAGGTTCACGAACCATTGGCTTGTGTCCGCAGCAACAGAACTAGGTATGCTCACCTGGCCAAGTTGACAACTGAATCTAACTAACACAGATATGTATGCAGGAAAGAGTTAACTAAGCAGGGTTGGCCTGTTCAAACTCTGCACATTCCCACGAAAGGCCTGTATTCAAGACTGCCTTGGCCAAGTCCTGGGAGATGAGTTTTAAGTCCCTGGAATACTCTGATACTGTTGTTTTGTAGACCGAAGGCCTTGGACTGCATAGTACCAGTTTGATCAAATAGTTTATGCAAACAATATGACCTATGATGAGTGCCTATTTTTACATGCCTGATGCCCTGAGTCATGCTGTATCAGTTTGACCTGTGAGGATGGAGGACTAGAGACTGAATAATTAAGGTCAGTCACATGCTGTGTGCCTATGTGACTGACATCTAATAGAAATCCTGAATACCAAGACTCAGGTGAGCTTCCCTAGATGACAACACTTTGCCCAAGTTGTCACACACTGAAGTTGGGTGAATTAAGCTCATCTGTGCAACTCTGTTGGGAGAAGACACCTGGAAGCTTGTACCTAATTTCTCCTGGACTTTGCCCCATGTGCCTTTTTAAAAAACCTCTTCTGATTTAAATATGTATCCTTTCATTGTGATAAAACATAATCATGAGTTTGTCAACTTTCCTGACTCCTGTGAGTTATTCTAGTGTAGCAATGAGCTTGAGAGTAGTCTTGGGGACCCTTGACATAACGTATGAGGCACAGTTTTCTTTGCATTTAATTTAATTGGAATTTGCTGATCTTCTTGGAGTAGTTGATTGATGTTTCTTCACCAAATCTTGGTAATTTTCAACAATTATTTCTTCAAAACAAATTTTCTCCCACTTTTGTTTCTCTTATCCCTTGGGACTGTAATCACACATACATTAGAGTATTCACTTGAAATTGTTCCAAAGTCATTAGTGCTCACTATCTTTTTTTCAATGTTTGTCTCTGTTTTTTTTTTTCTGATTGAACAGTTCCCACAGACCTCTCTTTAATTGAGCTATCTTTTTATATCTCCAGTATGCCATAAAACACATAAAAGTTTTCAGTTCAAATATTTTTACTTTCATTTGTAGAATTTCACTTTTTAATAAGTGTACAGCTTTCTGCTGAGATTTCCCCATCTGTCCACTCATTATGCCTGTCCTTTCTTTTGTACCCATAACATAATAGTTGTTTTAACATCCTTGTCTGCTTATTACACCATCTGGATCATTTCAGGGTCTGTTTCTATAAAATGCTTTTTAAAAAATGATGTATTACATTTTCACATTTTTCTTATGTCTAGTAATTTTTTATTGTATCTTAGACATTGTGAGTGATATCTATAAGGCATATGGATTTTAAAAAAAATTCCCTTTAAGGAATGTTGAATTTTGTTCTAGAATGTATTTACATACTGGCATCTCTGTCTGACTTTACCAAAGCTTGGATTAGGTTTTATTAAGGTTACTCTATAGTTGCCTTTATTCTAGAGAATGTGCCTTATCTCTAAGACATAATCTTTCTGTTGAATTTCAACTCTTGCTGTGCGAGAATTCCATCATCTCCCAGCTCAGTACAACCTCTAGTATTTCTATTCTGCTCTCAACCCTATAGGAATTGTTTTATTTTAGGCCTCACTGAGTCAGGTCTTTTACATATACCACATTCTCCTCGGCCAAGAACTCATAGCTATCCTAACTGCATACTTGTGAGTCTCTCTGCTGTGCAGCAACTTTCTCTCTGGTACTAATCCCTAAATATTACAGACACTTTAGCAACACTGAGTTCTGATTTCTGTTTCCTTAGCTCAAGGGACTACATTTTATTATTTTCTTTGCTCAAACCCAGATTCCCCCATTCTTGCCATTTGTTTTAGAATTATATCGATATCTCAAGACACAGCAGAAAAGTCACTAGTTTCATTATGCCTTGCCTCATTTCATCAGCCAAAATGGATGTTTTCCTTCTGCATTTATTTTTTGTGTCATTCTTATCATGTGAGTGCCATATCACCTAGTATGAATATTCTCTGCATTTGTCGTAACTCCTCTACCACTTTGAAATTTCCTTGCGGAAAGAGAATTGTTCTTTAATTCTTTTAGTGTTTTATTCCAGTACTTATTGAAATATCTAGCCCCTAATAGGTACTAAATAATATTCCCTGAGCAAACTGATAACTGAGTAAATAAATAATATGCCACTTAGATGATAGAATTTAGACATAGCCAAGCCAATAATATATCTATGAGTAAAATTTTAACTATGTGTAAAATTTACTTGAGAGTACCTTGGCTTTTCAGTTCCCTTTCATTAGGGTGGCCAAGAAGATGTTATCCATTAGCACCCTAAGAGTCCCCAGTGACTACATCAATTGCTTTTGATGACATTCATGCCTGAAACAACTGAAAGGCATTCTCTATTTAATTTCAGACCTTGGAATGTCTCCCAGGCAGCTGGCAGAAAGCAAAACTCTCTGTTCTCTGCCCTATCCAGATAGGGAACTTGTCTCTTTTGTTCTCTCAGTAGTTTTATTTTAGAAGTTCCTGGTTTATCTCTTGTTAGGGTTGGTGTGAAGAAACATCATATGTGATAGATAAAGAAACAACAATATGGAATAAAAATTTCTCTGTATCTGTTCCATCCTTGCCATTTGCCAGCTAAGGAAAAACCAAATAAGTTACTCCATTTCTCTTTCAATCTATTAACTGGGGATGAAAATGCCTACCTTCCAGATACCTTCTGAGTCAAATAAAAAATAAAAACTTTTAAATCTAACCTATGATGCCCAAATAAATACAATTAATTATTATCATTATGATAAGAGTGGCCTTCCTGGGAATAATGAATGTCACTCTGAAATAAAATTCCTTTGTCTTATGTCAATGTTATAATTCTTTGTATCTTCGCCTTATTGAAGAACCATATGCAAACACAAAACAAGGGTTTTCCCAGCTGAAAGATAAGGGGAAAAAATCAAAATCAGTATAAAAACTACAAACTTACTTGAAAAGTAACAAGTTCCATCCCAATATTCAATATAATAAATACTTTCTGGTGTAAGTTTTGACTGTTTCATCAAGAGTTTCCTTTGCTTATAATTTTCCTGTTTGTTTTTACACATAATCTCTTAAATCAATTAGATAACTTTATTTCCCCTATATTCTTCTTTTTACACTCATTGAAGTTGGTTGAAACTGGAAAAAAGTAAAAAATTTTAGTTTTCCACTCTAGCACATCATGGGAAAGCAATAATAAAAATATATATCTTCCATATAACATATTGGTTTTTGTTTGTATTTGAATATCAGGATGGCGTTAGGGATTTTTGAGGCTTATAAAGTCAGTTTTATCACAGAGACCAATAGCTAGGTAAATTCATAATTATGAAATGCCAAGAAGATTAATTCTCTTTAGTGTGGTATTTGAGAGTCACCATGATATTTCAATCTTTCTTTCCACAATGTTCCTTTTCCTTGAACTTCAGCCATGCATTTCCACACATTTAAAGGAAATAGTAAATACCAATTAGAGATGACTCCTTGGATAACATTTCTATTTTCACTAAATTATTACTGAAACATTTTTGTTCATGCTGTTCCCTAAGCCTGAAATAGTCTCTGCTTTATTTTCAACTTACTCAAATCGAACTCATCATTCAGGCTTCTTCTGAACAGCAATGTTCATGCAACTGTTCCTGTTGTAATTAGTAATTAAGAGCTCAGGCACTAGAGTTAAATTATTTGGGTTCAAATTCTGCATTTGCCATTTATTAGATCTGTGACCTTGGGCAAGTCACCCTCTCTGGGTCTCAGTGTCTTTGTGAGTAAATTAGAGACATTAATGTCATCTATGCCATATAATATATTTGAGGGTTAAAAATGATAGTACATATGAGGCACTTAAAATTCCGTAAACGCTAGCTATTCTCCCTCCAAGTCAGAGTAATGATTCCTTTCTCTGTATTCTTATAGCGATTCCCAATCTATTTTTGTCATGGGACTTATTTTATTCTGATTTATATTAGAGTAATATTGTACCATAAGTTCCTTGTGGTTGAGACTATGTTTGATTTATACCCTTGTTGCCTACTAGTACTAGCATAGTGCTTTGCACACAGGTGATTCTTGAATGTTTTTTTAAGGGAGATGGTAAATAAAAATTAGAGATGACTCCTTGGATGCCATGTTGATTTTCAGTAAATTGTTACAACTCATTAATTTTGATTGGCATTATCATCTTAGCAAAAGGATGGAAAAGGAGTAAATAGATAACATTTCCGTTCTTCCTTCTTTTACTGTTTGATAGACAATTTTAGACTTGAATATATCAATCTTGTGCCTTTGCATCAAATCATACACACAACAGGATGAACTGGATTCTGGGTTAATACTCTTGGGCTTCTATTAAATATGCTTGAGTACAAATAAGTAGTTTTCACATTAGATATGGTCAGCGGTTCAACATTAACAGTCTAAACACATCCATTAGAAGGAAGAGATTCCTGTATTGCTTATACAAGTGACATTCTCCTATATGCTGCCTAAAAGATATCCCACTTTAAATAAAAAGACTCAGCTTCAAAGTAAACACAAATGGTAAAAGAAATACTATGCAAACACTAACTGAATGAAAATTGGACTGGCTTTATTTATATCAGATTTTAGAGCAAAGAATAGTACCAGTGATAAAGAAAAATATCCTGTAGGCACCTAATAACAGAGTTGCAAAAAACATGAACAAAAATGTCAGAACTGAAAGGAGAAATTGAAAAATACACAATTATTGTTGAAGATTTCAACATGTATCTCTCAGTAAATGAGAGAACAGTGAAAAGAAAATCTGCAGAGCTGTGGAAGGGTCAAATAACACCATTAACCAACTTGATCTAATTGACATTTATATAGCACTCCACTTAAACACATGATAGAAATTCTCTTCAAGTACATATGGAAAATTTACCAAGATGTAACATATTTTAGGCAGTAAAACAATGTCTCAGTAAAGGAACAGGCTGAGATCACACAAAGTATGTTATATTATTAGACCATAAATAAAATAAAAAATCCTCAAATACTTTGAAATAAAACATTCTTCTGCTAAATAACCCATGGACCACAGATGGAATTGCCAGGAAAAAATAAAAAAAAAATAGTTTGATATGTTGAAAAACAACATATCAAAATTTGCAGCATGTAGCTAAAGCCATGCTTAGAGGAAAATGTATGGTATTGATTACTTATAAAGCTAACAATGTCCCAAATGTGTGATCTAGATGTTCAACTGAAGAAACTAAATAACAAGAGAAAACTAAACCCAAAATTGGCGGGGGGGCTGGGGGGAAGATGAGCAGAAATAAAGAACAGATAAGACACAAAAAAGTAGGGATAATGAATAAAACTAATAGTTGGTTCTTTGAAAATAATAATAAATCTCTAGCTAGACTGATCAGTAAAAAGAGAAAAGACAAATTGCCAATATCAAGAATGAGAGTGGCAGATCACTGTATATAGTAGAGACATTAACAGTATACTAAGGGAATATTATGAACATCTTTAAGCTAATTAATTTGAAAATTTTATTACATTATATACATTTATATTCAGCAGCTGTAATGATGTGGATAAATTCCCTGAAGGACAAAAGTTACCTAAGCTCACTGAAGAAAAAGCTTGTCTATTTAAAAACTGAATTTGTAATTAAATACCTCCTCAGAAAGAAGTCTTTACAACGACAACTTTCCTGAGGAATTCTACCATTGGTGGATGAAATAATACCAATTCTACCCAAACTCATCTGTACAAACTATTCAAAAAGTAGCAGGGAAAGGAATACTTAAAACTTACTTTTCCGGTGGTGTGATGGTGGCTCAGTGGCAGAATTCTTGCCTGCCATGCCAGAGACCTGGGTTCAATGCGAAAAACAAAAAAACTTACTTTTTAAGGCCAGCATTACCCTGATATAAAAATCAGACAAGATTTACAAGAAAAGAAATGAACAGACCAAAATCCTTAACAAAATATTGGCAAATTGAATACAGCAATTTATTTTTTTTTAAAGCATGAAACATCATTATCTAATGGGGTTTATTTCAGGAAGATAAGGTTGGTTTAACTTAAAAGAAATCAGTAAATGTAATTCACCATTTTACCAGACTAAAAATGGAAATCATATGATCATCTGAATCAGTACAGAAAAAAACATCTGGCAATATTCAGCACACATTTAGCATTAAAATTAATAAAATTAGGAATACTAAGGGAACCTTGTCAATCTGCTATAAGGACATATGCTAAAAATTTATTAACAGCTTCTTAATGGTGGAAGTCTGAATGCTTTTCTCCAAAACTGGGAACAAGTCAAAAATGCATATTCCACTTCTATTCAACATTGTACTGAGAATGCTTCAGAGCAAAGTAACAAAAAACTAAAAAAAAAAAAAAAGAAAAGAAAAGAAAGAAAAAGTAAAAAGTCATGTAGTTTGCAAAGAAAAAGGTATATATTTTTATTTAAAGACAATAGGATCCTCTATTGGATCTACAGAAAATAACTAATGCTAACAAATTAATTTAGCAGCATCATAAAAATGCAAGGTCAATACAAAAAGTCAATTTTACTTCTATACACTTGCAATAAATGATTAAAAATAAAAATATATCATTTATGATAGCATGAAAATACGAACTCTATAAGGATAAATTTCACAAAATATGTTCAAGACTTGTCCAGCGAAATCTATAAAATGTTGCTGAGAGACACTAAAGATTTTAATTAATGGAAAGTTATTCCATTCTCGTGAATCAGAGGAGTCAATATTATTGACATGTACTGATCTATTAATGGAATGTAATCTCAATCAAAATTTAAGCAGAGCTCTTGATAGCTATTGACAGCATGCTGATTCTAAAATTTGTATGGAAAAGAAAAAGAATAAGAAATGCCAAAACAATTTTGAGAAAGAAAAGCGAAATTGGAGGACTTGTATCACTTGGATATAAATCTTACTATAAGGTCACAGTAATCAAGTGTGTGGCATTTACATAAGGAAAAACACATAGATCAGTGGAAAAGAATAGATAGTTCAGAAATAGATTCATACATATAGTTAATTGGTGCTTTATAGGTGCAAAGGAAATTCAGTGGGGGGAAGGAATGGTCTTTTCAACAAATAGTGCTTGAAAAATTGGATGTCCATATGCAAAAAAAGGAAAGGAGAAAAAGAAGAACATAGGCCCTGATTTAGCTTCCTAGGGTGTAGAAGCAAATACCATGAAATGGGTTGGGTTCAACAGTGGGAATTTATTCCCACTTGGTTTGAGTCTGGGAAAAAGTCCAAGCCCAAGTCTCATCAAGACAATGCGTTCTGCCTAAAGACTGTGGCATTCTGGGGCTGGCTGCCAGTGATTTTTGGTACTGAGCTTGTCACGTGGCAAGGCATATAGTGGCGTCTCCTGGCCTCTCACTTCTTTTCTGGGTTTCTTTAATATCCAACTTCTTGCTTCCTATGGCGCTCTTTCTCTCTGTGTTGAATTCAAGTCTGCTTATAAAGGATTCCAGTAATAGAATAAAGATCCATCCTGATTGAGGTGGGCCCCACCTTAACTGACGTGACCTCATCAAAAGGTCCTACTTATGATGGATTCATACTCACAAGAATGGATTAGATTTAAGAACATGGTTTTTTTTTGGGTACCGACAGCTTCAAACCACCACAGGCTCTTACTTCACACTATATACAGAAATTAAAAAAATTGTTCAAGGACCTAAATGTTAGAGCTAGCAGTATAAAACTTCTAAAAGAAAACAAATATAGAAAATGTTAGTGATTATCTGTTAGGCAAAGATTTCTTCAATCAAAAAGTGTAAGATATTTTTAAAAAATGGATAGATTAAAATGTATCCAAATTACAAACTTTTGCGTTTCAAAGACAGTATTACAAAAGCAAAATGTCAAGTCACTGACTCGGAGAAAATATTTGGAGAACATATATCTGAAAAAAGATCTATCCAGTGTGTCTGTGTGTATATGTATATACATACATACGTACACACACATATGCACACACACGCTTTTACAACTCCCTAATAAAAAGACAACCCACAAAAAATACTAGGCCAATTTGAACAGACATTTCACCAAAGATCAAATACAGATGGTCAATTATCACGTAAAAAGATGAACAACATCCTTAGTCATTAGGAGAATGCAAATTAAAACCATAGTTGGATAGCTGTACACACCCAGTACCATGACTCTAATCCAAAAGACACTATCATACATTGCTGTTGGGAATGAATATTAAAACAGCTGCCTTGTACAACAATTTGGCCATTTCTTACAAGGTACACATTTGTCAAACTCACTGAATCGTGTACTTTATATTGGTGAATTTTATTATATACAAATTATACCTCAGTGAAACTGACACAAAAGTCAGCCACCCATATTGGGGTAATTTTTGTTATTTTGCCTTTCTTTTCTTTACTGACATTAATGCTGGTACTGCATCCTATTCATCATGTTTCGTTGAAATCTAACATTCACCAAAAGTGAAAAGGAGCATGTTAATAAACAGAAACACTCTTTGGGCGGATGGTGTAAGCTTCCATTGGGTAGAATGAAGTGACAGGAAAAGTAAATAATAATCAGTCATAATCTAATTAATTGCTAAGTGGTGGAACATAATGTGAAAAGCTCCATGGAGATGAGAATAGCTCCTTTGGCTTAAAAGCGCTTTAGTGCCTCTTAAATCCCAGGTGTGGAAAGAAAGAAGAAAAAAAATCCATCAGCAAAACTGTCAGACTCTTTGGGTCTCTGGCTCTCTGAAAGAAAGGTCACTTTGCTGCCTTTTCCAAAATGCTAACAGTAATCTTTCTTAGGCAGCCACAGTAGTTTTATTATCAGCAGAGTAAGCCTGATTGCCAGTGATTGACAAGGTTTCCACCTCCAGATTTCTTCCATAACTGTACTTAAACACTTGGGGCTTGCAGGCACTGCTCTCGATGAGAATTCAACAGGGTGTAGGCAGGCAGAAACCCAGCCACGGGCTTCAAGGGGTGTGCATGCCCTGTCACTGCATTCCACCGCGCAATGTTCCTTCCGCTCAGCAAGGCAGGCTGCTAAAGGTAGAGAGACTCTGGAAGTGGGAATACACTCAGCACAGCCCAAACACCTCTCACTCCCTATTTGTGGACTGGAAGATGTCAGTGTGAGCAGACAGTAACATTCTATTTGCCTGTAACTGAATACAAGGAGATAGATTGAAAGTCTGTTTTAAAAGAAACACGAGGAGGTGCAAGGGTAGTTTAGTGGTAAAATTCTCGCCTGCCATGCAGGAATCCAGGTTCGATTCCCACCCTATGCATGTCAGAAACAAACAAAGAAATCAACAAAAGCAAACGAACAAAAATTCAACAAATGGTGCTGCAATAACGGGATACTCTCATGAAAAAGAATGAAGTGTGATCCCGCTATGCAGCATACCAAAAAAAAAAAAAAAAAAAAAAAGAAAGAAACATGATACGTCAATATGGTGCTGTCAGTTGATAATGGATGGTTTGGAGGACTTCAAATCCAAGTCATGAGTTCACATTGTATAGAACATAAACCGATCACCTTCGTGGGTATAAGATCTGTGCTGTCACACGGGGTCTTGTGCTCAGAAGGCCCATCCTTGGTTTAATGCTGCACTGTCTTGAAAGTCTTAATAATTTTATCTTTGCTCTTATATTTTATAAGGGAAGCTCAATGGGATAACGGAACATGTACAGAATACAGACAATGTATGTATCTGTGAATCCTTGCCACCACATTTATCTTGAGGGTACACAGTGAGCCATGAGTACAGAATTCCAGGGGCCCCGCAAAGCATGGGAGTTCAGTGAGACAAAGTGAGAACAAGGTAAGCATGTTCCATATTAGACTAAGTTGGGGCCGTGGACAGTCTTCAGGGGTCACACTTTCCATTGGGACGAGATAAAGTTTTAAACATTGAAAGAAGGTAATGGCATCTTAGTAAACAAGAACAAGGAACTCTCTCATATTCCTTCTAATCCAACACTTAGAAATGATGACACTGAGGGAAAAATAAAGATAGGGAAATTCTTATTTGTTGTGTTTGTTTTCCCTTTCAGTCTTTCCTTATCCATCATTAAACTGAAAAGAGCATGTTGGTAGAATGAAGGCATATCAAAATGTGCAATAAAAGCAATGAAGTTCATTTCATTCAGTGTTTCCACCATTCTGGAAAGATCAAAATGGATATGCATTTATGAGTTACAAAATATGAATGGTGTGATTTTGATGCTTCTGCATGTGAGTTAGAAATTGAAATTTTTCTTTACTTAGAATGACATTAAATAGCAAATAAAAAAACATTATGACAAATAGAGGATGAGGAAAGGAGAAAAGAAAGGAAAAAAGGAAAGAGCTTAATATTTTAGTATCCTTAACAGAACTTTTTTTCCTGTCATGTGAAGAGGGCCCCACATTTTCGTCTTGCACTGGGCCCTGCAAATTACATAGCAGGCCCTGCCATCAATGTTAGGTTCTGTCCCAAATAAAATGCATTTAATGCAGTTTTCATATCAAATATTAACTACGGAGGGGGGCCACGGACTTCACTGACTTTGTTCCTCTAACTATTCAACCTTCTAACATGGGTTGGGCAGGCAAGTAAACATTTTTCTAATTTTTAGATAAAGTCTTATCCTTTCATTTAATGAATCATTCCATCAAACAATTTTGAAACATCTATATGCTGCTTACTTGAGATAAAACTTTATAATCGAGTTAGGGAAATAATTATAGGGCAAATTGATTAGTGCTATCTAGAATAGACATGAAAACACACAGGAAAGAGTGATGTGATTGTGCCTGGCAGGACAATAGGGGATGAGAGGCTTGATGTTACAGAGTTGGTGCTGTTTCAGCAGGAATTGAAGCATCAGATCTTTGTGCAGGTTTAGTGGATTGAAGGAAGACATTTCAGAGAGAGAAATATTTTATTCACATAACCATACTCTCTGCAATGTGCTCTTTTTGTGAGCTGGAGAATTTGTGTTCAGCATCCTTTCTCTTATTGATTAAAATCATGTATACCTTGAAGAGTGTTTTTAGAGATTTTTGGGTATTGGGTAGGACAAATTGTTTTGTATTTGTGACAATGGACGTGTGCATTGCTTCTGTATTTTTAGTACCTTATTTTTTTCTTAGAAGGATATGAGGGTGATATACATACTTTTAAATTGTGCTTATGTCGTTATTTTACCCATGAAAGTTTTGTAAAGACTTTTGTAATTTGAACAATAACCCAGAATATTTTTGCCATCTTTTTGGTCATCTGTGAGAGTAGATGTTTAAAGGTTGTGGTGATGTTAGTGGGGAGAAAAAAATAGCTCATAAATTCTAGAGAAATTCACCAGGGACCTGGCCCTAGGAGTAATGCAAAGAACAAAATGATGGATTTGGGGTAACAAATCAAGATCAAATTAACACCTGGAATGCTTTTGAAAGTTGGAGTAATGATGATACTCCACAATTTGCTTAAATCTGTTGTAAGAGATGCTTGTGGAAACTGCTAGGCTTTCTGAACCCTGGGGTGTATGATGACCAATGGAGATGACCATTACTATTTTGCCAAAATGGAAGAGATAGGCATTGGTTGTAAGAGCAACATAAATTTATATTCTGTGCCACCTACTCCATTTCTTGTGGTACCAGCAAGTGGGGTCATGATATGGGGGAGTCCAAGGAAGGAATGAGGGGGAAGGGAAAGGACTGTAATGATAGTTCCAGGCTCTCTTTTTCCACTGCTCTCCATTTCTTCCCAGATATTCTCTTTCTTTCTTGATTCAAATGATGATGAATTCAGCCCTCCCTTCTTGCCTGAGAAATAAATACTGGCCACGGAGCAGGAATCAATGCCCATATCTGAGGAATGGGAAAGGAAAGTCTGGCTAGAGCTGTGGCGGCTAAGAGTTAAAGTTAAACCATTGCTTGCCTATAAACCTAACAATGTTGGAAGTCACAGTATGTGCTCTGAAAGATTGTTTTCCTCCAGAGATAAATGTCTTGTAGATGCTCGCTCTTATCCTGCCACTCTCTACAGAAGCTTTTATACGATGCGCTCACTTCCCTTTGTTGGGCTGTTAGCAGCAGGAAGCCAGGAAGAGGCCCGGTTCTGCTGTTGAGGACCCTGTGGGGGCATTGCAAAAATAACACCTGCAGGTGTGGAAGGCTGCTCCGTGACCTCCAGTGTGCAGGAGGCCATGAACAAATGATGAGATTAGAGGATCGAAAGAGTGACAGCAACTGCCTTTCAGCAGCTTTCGCCTATGGCCTTGAGGAAAATTCAACTCTAGTAGACTCACTTAGGGCCTGGACAAATACAGCAAAGTGAAGAAAGGGCTAGAAATGGTGTTTGTCCACCCTGGAGTGTGAAGAGCTATTTGAGCTTTCTGCAGGATGTTGAGAAGGGGAACGGCTAGGCAAGTCATGTCAGAGAGTAGAATAACATACTTCTCTACTTTGCCTTGTCCTAGGGAGAGAAAATGGATCTACCTAAAAGTGGAGAGCAACTTAGATCATTTACAGGGAGCATTAGTAACTCCAGGAAAGCTTGCAAGCCAAACTAAACATGGCACTTTCCAGAGTTTATAGAGAATACGATGAAGACATAGTAAATGAAGATTAACTACTTCTTTAAAAAGGATTAAAGCAACCTTCCATTAAAAATGGCATCTGGCTAATGGTCCCTTATGTAGCCTCTTTCCACTTTCTGCTGAACTGCTAATGAAGACACAGAAAAAGGCCTAAACTCTTAATACCACCAAAACCAGAAATTTCAACCTATTTCCAGAATCTTGGCAATTTTTGTTTTGGAAGGTGTACCTAGAAGTTTATTTGAACTTTGTAAGAGCCCAACCCTTTTAAAGTAGATTCTTTTGTCCATCACTGACTAACCTTAGTTCAGAAAAGCAACGTCTCACCAACTAAAAGAATTTTTAAAAAACTCAGAGGCCAACTTTCTATTTTATGGTTGCTGTTTTTTTTAAGCAAGTAGAGTTTTATTACCCTTTCTTTCTCATTCCTTTTGAGACTTTTTCTCTAATGCTGGTTTAGGGACCTGTGTTAGTTTGCAAGCTGCTGGTATGCAATAAACTAGAACAGGAAGGGTTTTTAAAAAGGGAAATTTAATAAGTTATAAGTTTATAGTTCTAAGCCCATATAAACATCCAAATTAAGACAGGCAAGGGAAGATACCTTAAGTCGAGAAAGGCCAGTGGGTCAGGAACACCTCTGTCGGCTAGGTAGTCATGTGGCTGGCGTCTGCTGGTCCCTTGCTCCTGAGCCCCGTTGCTTGCAGCATTGCTCTTATGGAAGCTCCTCACTTAACTTCTCCAGGATTGACTTTCATCTCTTGGCTTCCCTTGGCTTTCTCCAGGTTCTGGCTTGCTTAACATCTCATGGTGACGTCTGCTGGGCTCTAAGCATCTCCAAACATCCATGTGTCTGTTCTCCATGAGTCAGTATCTGTGTCAGCTCTGCTGTGAAATTTCTGTTGGCTCTGAAGGTTTTTGTCATTTCTCCAAAATGTTTCCCCTTTTAAAGTCTCTAGTAATCTAATCAAGACCCACCTAGAATGGGTGGAGTCACTTTTCATCTAACCCAAGATAACATCCACAATTGGCTGTGTCACATCTCCATAGAGGAAACTTTCTCCAAAAGTTTCCAACCTACAGTGCTGCACCAGGATCAAAGGAAACAGTTGCTCCCACAACATTGGATCAGGATTAAAACATGGTTTTCCTAGGGTACATAATATTTTCAAACTGGCACAGGACCACAACTGAAAAAAAAAATTGGCAGATGGGAGGGAAGAAGGAGAGTGGCTCCAGATGTCAAATTGCATCCTGGGAGAGGAGCCCAGTGAATGCCAAGGCAGGGAGAGTGGTGAGCAGGTCCCTGGTGGCGTTAATGTGTTCACAATGTCAGAGGATTAGGCTGGGCTAATTGAGGAAAAGCACTTAGAAGATAAGTTTTAGGTACTAGGTTTGCTTATTGCTACTGGATCCTTTTAGTGGACAAAGCCAGGGAAAGTATGTGTGTGTTTACATCTATAAGAAATCATGAGTTTATATTGAACCTATAGAGTTCCCCCTTGCACTCCCTCATTCCATATTTATATCTCCATTGTGAGAACTGGGGCTCCCAAAAGCATCAATATATTTATATATCCTATATATCCTATAATATACCTGAATTAGTTTCAGAATTTCCATATCATACTGCTAAAAAGATAAACCCTTAAAATAGTTTCTGATGAATTTGTAGTTTTAGTTTTCTTTAGGCTAAGGCTATATAGTCAAATTACTGTATTCAGACATTCCTTGGGTAGATTTTATTTTCTCTTCATTTGAAATATAGATGTGTTCATTTGCTTCTCTTTTCAGTTTTAGATCTCTCCATTCTTGTTGATTTAATTTTTTTGTATGCTGTATTGTGGGGGTTACATTTCATTCTTTTGCCATATGAGTATCCTGTTATTGCAGCATCATTTTGTTGAAATTTTTTTTGGGGGGAGGAAGGAGTTCAGAGAATGGAAATTGAACCCAGGTCTCCCACATGGCAGGTGGGAGTTCTATCATTGAACTACTCTTGCACCCACCTTATTGATTTAATTTTATCTTTTGCATATGTAAAATATTAATATGATTCCAAGTGTCAAAACTATATACTCCTCTCATTATCCCTTCCACTTGTGGCCCTTCCCATAGGTAATTACTATTATTAATTTCTGATTGAGTCTTGTGTTTCATTTTGCAAAAATAAGCAGATATATATATATGGTTTCTAGTTCCATTGTTATTTCCACAAAAGGTCTGCTGCCCTTTTTTCAATTAACAATGTAACCTAGAGATTATTTCATATCCCCTTGGCCAGATATAACTCAAAAGAAGAGTGTATGCTAATACTGGATTTCTAACAGACAAAAAGAGCAAGATACATGAATAACAATAGTCTATATTCACAACATCCCAGCTTGAAATTAAGGGAGGCCTGAATATTTAGGTAGGGCCACAGTGTGTTTTCAAAGAAATAATTCAGCTAGAATAATCAACTGATTACTTAAGCTGGTAAAGCTAGTAAAATTCAAGGAAAAAGAAAGATCCTGTGGCTATCCATGCAGCTGATATAAGCCATTTGTAAGAGGGAAGAATGAAGTTGGCTCTGCAACCTTTAGTACCAAAAGATAATGAAGCAAGATTGATAATTTACAGAAGTTTCCCTTATGTAAGACAAAAGAATATTATACCCAGCCAAGTTGTCCTTTATCTATAAAGGCAATAGAGATTTTTAGACCTGCATGAACTCATGAACTACAGCATGTATGAAATGCCTTTGAAATTAAGTCAACCAAGAGAATTAAAACGAGTTAACACAGGAATGCGGAAGTCATTATATGAAAAGACTGGTGGTGATTATTGAACCCATTTAAATATAAAACTGAAGCTTAATATGTTTGAAATTGTTATTTTACAACAAAATTTAAATGTCGCAAATGTTGAAATAAATATATTATCAGTCTAATGCCATATTAATATAATTATAGTGGACTCAAACTAAAACCCCATCACGATCATTTTTTTAAAAATGTGAGTCAGTTTATTCTGGTTCAGTTTTAAAGTTGATAAATGAAGAAATAGAAGTGTGAAGGTAAAATACAATAGACCATATTCTTTATAAATGTGGATGGTGGAAAAAAAATGTGGATGGTGGGTGAGAGTAAGAGGGAAGAAGCTATATATCAGAGATCAAGTAATAAAATTCATAGAAAACAACAGGAAATAGTAAAGATTAGCAACAACAAAAAATAAATTCCAGATTAAGCTAAACATATGCTCACAACAATGATTAATAGGATCAGATTGTTTTTATCACAAAGAAAATATCAGCTTAGAAATATTACCACTCCACATCTATCATAAACAACTTATGTAGAAATTATGAACTGGATAGCAACAAAAACCTTAACCGCTTGGTAATTTATTAGATCTCCATTTAATTACTCTTGGGTTAAAGAGTAAATTAAAAAGGAAATTGCAAAGTAATAAGAAAACAACCATAATGAAAATACTATTTCAAGATCTATGGTATGTGGGTAAAGCTTTGATTAGATAAATATGCAAAAGTTTTAATATTCATCTTACTAAACAAAAAGAATGACAAAATAAATGAATTTTACTCTAGATATGAAATTAGAAAATGTTCAACAAATCAAACCAAAGGAATGCTGAAGGAAAGAAACTATGAAGATAAAATCAGAAAATGATTTTTTAAAAAATGGGGGAGAGGGCAGGTTACAGTGGTTCAGCAGGTAGAGTTCTCGCCTGTCATGCTGGAGACCCAGCTTCGATTCCTGGTGCCTGCCCACGCAAAACAATAAATACATAAATGGGGGAGAGTGAAAAAATTCTATCAAAATTGATAACTCATCAAAAGATTATTTTGGGGGGAGGAGGAAGTCAATAAAACAGATAATCCACTAGTTAGCTCAATAAAAAAAACTACAGAAAGCAGAAAATACTAAAACAAAAGGAAAATAGAAAAATAACCAGAAATGCAGAAAAAACTGAAAGAAGTTATGTAAGTCTATTAAAATAGGTTTGGGATCCTGGAATGGATGATTTTTTGGAGAATAGAAATTAACAAATTGTAAAAAAAGGGGAAACCTAAAAAGGGCAGTGACCAAGGAAAAAATGATAGAATTATGAACCATTTCTTCCCAAACACCATCAGACCTGTAATATTTAAGAAATTATGTATTTCAGCCAATTGAAATTATATATTTTTGAGAGAGTAGAGAAGGAGGGGGACGTTATGTTAGATGTTCAAGGACAATAAGCATGGAAACCCTGGTAAAATATTCCAGGTTAAAGGAGAATTTTGTACATAGACATTGAGGTGTCAGTTAGGGATAGTGAATGAATCAAATCCCCACACTTAAAACCTGGTTCTGCACTTTATAAATAACTATATGAATATTAAGTTTATTAATATATGCAATTTGTGTTATCTGGGAAGCTCCACATCTCTCAGACATTGGAGACATGGGTAAGGTCTTAGGATGAATGATTTCCCTCAGTTGTAGGCAATTCTTGAAGAGACTTGGCAGAGATTCGTCAGTTGCCAACCCTTCCAGTGGTTGAGGGGATGAACGATTGAATCTCAAGTGGGGAGGTCTAACCAGCATGCCACAGAACCTGCTGCCGTCTACTCTGCACTGCTTACATCTACTTTCTTGCATCCTGGAGAAGCTCTTCTAGGATTCTGGTGGACTTCTTCTAGAGTAACTTGTAAGAAGGAAATGAGTATAATGATCTACAGCTCACACCACTGATGCTGATATTCATTGTCTCCTTTTTCTACTGTCCATTCTAGAATTATCAGCACCTCTGCTGGTCCAGTTGGCTTACCTGATGGAGGGACTCAAACCATCTTTTGTTCATAGGTCTGAGTCCCTGGTCAACACCTCCTTCTCAGGCTGTGACTTTAGACTTTGTCCATTTGCCATCAAAATTGGAGAATGGAGCATCAAGAAGCTACCAAATATATCACCTCGTTGGTGATATATTTTCTCCCTTTCCCTATTTTGTAATAGAAACTCCTACTGATGATCAGGGTTAATTACTCCTGCCAGGATGATGGTGATGCCTCCGTTTGTCTTCTTGTCTTCTGGAATAAGGAGACTGGGGTGACCAAATGACAGTAATAGCTTAAATTTCAATAGGATTCTTGCTGTGTCAATTGTTGGTATTTCTCCTCTGGTAGCCAAGAGTTGTAAACACACAGGTCTCAGAGTTGCAGGCACAGGATGCACAAATTTTCTGAGTAGGTTGTGGAATGAGTTGCTATACATTACATTGTGGAAATATGAGCTGCTATACATTACATTGTGGAAATATTACATTGTGGGAAGGTTCAGGCACAACAAATGTTCCCAGCAAATGACTGCTTTATTGTTTGCATAGCATGAAGTGTTCAAAAGATCAGGGAAAAAAAATCCCACATTAACCAGTCTCCCAGGGAGGCTAACTCCTTGGGTCAGTGTTGGTAGATGGCAGCTCTGCATGCCTTTCTTTGCACTGGAGGTGAGGGACATCTGCACTGACTGAGTGACGAACTTCTTTACACCCCAATGGGAACAACCTTTGCACTCTGGCAAGCAGCTAGGACTAGTTAAGATTTAACACTTCCCCCAGCTGTCTGCAGTCTCTTGCTAAATAGAAACGAACAAAACACCTGCAATAAACCAAGTTTGTGTGGAAACAAAACAAATTCCTCCACACAAGCAAGCAAGAGGGGGAAAAGGGGGATGTAGACGAGAGGTGGGGGATGGCTACTGAGTGTTTCCTTGACTTCCCCAACCTAAGTCACTGGGAATAATGGCGACTCCCAAAATTTTACTTTTGGGACATGCTACAATTGTTAATGTAAATCAGTCATTCTCATCTGGGAGTGATTTTGCACCCCAGAAAACACTAAGCAATGTAGAGAGGCATTTTTGGTTGTCACAATGGGGTAGGGGTGCTATTGACATCTAGTGAGTAGACTCAGGGTTGCTGCTAAACATCCTACAATACAAAGGACAGCTCTCAACCCAGAATGTCCACCCTACAGAGGTTGACTTAGAGTGTACACTGTCTCTTTGAAGAATGTGCTTCATCTTCACAGGGTATCATCTCTAAACTGGCACTTTCACTGTGCATTCAACAGCTTGTTTTAGGTCAGAAGCTTCTGGATACTTCAGTTTGTGATAAACTTAATGAATTCCATGAACTTGTACCCACAACTACACCTCTTTTTAGGTGGACTAGGTCTCTTTTTCCAATATGTAGAATCCTGTATTACAAGATCAAACACTCTGACAACCTGTGATGGTCGAGTTGGTTGAGATTCTGGTGAGAAGGAAAAGGGAAGTCACATCTCAATTTTGTGTTAGTTCTGGTCAAAGATGAATCACTGCCCATTCTAGTGTTAAAGGGATCCAATGATGTTTATTGGCTGGCAAAGGACTGATTGGTTTCCTTGAGGGCACACTTTTTTTTTTTTTTTTTCGTATGGGCAGGCACCAGGAATCACACCTGGGTCTCCAGCATGGCAGGTGAGAAATTTGCCACTGAGCCACCATCACCATTGCAACACCCAAGGGCACACTTTTGATCTTTGTATCCAGCAAGTTGGGATTTCAGCAGTACCTACAGATAGTTCAGCCTTGTTGAATTGACAGCATCACAGAGGCAAATGGCAAAGGCTGGCTGATATTAACTGGCCAAGTCATTCTATCTACTTAGTTGTTTAAAGCTTGTTCTGCAGTGGATGCTTTCTAGTGGGAATTAATATGAGCTTCAAAAATCTGTGCACTGCTTTCCATGCCTACAGATCGATACATTTGACTCATTCCAAATCTCCTGTCTCATCTTTAGATCTTTTGTTTTCCAGGCCCCTGATCCAGCCAAGCCATTCACCACTGCCAATGTGTCCGATGCATTTTATTTTCAGGCCACTTCTTCTTTTCCACACAAATTGGATGATTGATTACACTGCCCTAAACCCTGCCTGTTGGAGGATTTCTCCTCACAACTGTCTTTCAGCATCATCCCTGAATGAGGCTATCATGCAGTTACAGTCGATTTTCAACTTGCACTAACATACTGAGCCAATCCATCCATGTTACAAGCTTGGACTTTTTAACTCCCCTATTAGCTGATCATAAAGGAGCCCTAGTAAAAGAGGTACCAGTTCAACAATGATGGATGACAGGATTTCTGTCCACCTGCTTTTGCAGCTTCCTTTTGCCATTTGGATCTGCTTATTTGATATACCATTTTCACCTTACAATGGATTATTGTAAGGGGTCACCTGGTCTTGTGTCTTGGTGGGCCTGAGAGATTGATTATGATGGGCAGTTCTGGACACAGCCGCTTGATGTCTCATGGTCAGTTTCCCTATCTTTCATCCTAGGTTTATTTTGATTGTACATATTGAGAAATACTTGTGTTGACTGCCTGCTGATCTTTCCCCTAGAGATGTCATTTTTTACGCCCAATTCTAAAGCTCTTTTCAGGTTAGACCCCACTTGCTGGCATCCAGCCTTGCCACTCATTACAATAATTGTGATCGTCTTGTTTCTGGAAGTTGCTACCTAGCCTGAATTATTTTGACAACTGTATAACCTCCCTTGTTCTATACTGGCATCTGCTGCTACCAGCCTTGGCCTACAAAGGATAGCTCTCACTGAGATTTTCATTGATGCTGGTGCCCCTCTCACCAGCATATTCCTTATAACTTTAGTAAACAGAGCATCGTCTAGGTGTACTCATGAACCATGTGATCTGGTGGGTTTTCTGGACTTGAACAATATTTAAACTTTCCCTGATCCAACTTGATGTTTTCCTCCTTTGACCCAGCACCCTTAAAAGCCAAATCCTGCCTCGCCATGTTGGGTCCTTCAGCAACTTCAGGACAAATACCGTTCCTCCCTTAGCAGGCCCAATACTTCCAGCACCAGGTTATATTGTAGCTTGAACCTAATACCTAAATTAATTTTTGGCGTTTATCACTAGACTTTTGAAGTGAACTCGGTTTTTCTTTCTTTATGAATAAAACAGTTTCCCTTCTAGAAGTTTACACATTCCTTTCTTCCTTCCTCCCTTCCTCCTTTCCTCCTTTCCTTCCTTCCCTCCTTCCTCTCTTTCTTTCTTTCTTTCAATGGAATAAATACTATATTCTTATAAAAATTGGAACAGCAGCTGAAAGTACACAATGAAATACCAGCTTCTGCCAGGACACCATAGCCTTCAAAGGGAAGATGCTGACACCCTGATTTCAGACTTCCAGCCTCCAAAACTGTGAGACAACACATTTCTGTCATTTAAACCAACTAGTCTGTGGCCTTTTGCTACCGAAGCCCCAGAAATGAAGGCACTAAGTAATGCAGATGATTAATATTTTCATACTCTTTCAACCATGTTCATGGTTACTGAATACCCCAACAAAGGAGGTTGGCTATAAACCCAGTTCCAGTTATGGGTATGCAGTTAGTATGACACTATGGACAAATGTCATTCCCATTTTAGTATATGACTCACCTTCAGTTCTGGTATTATTCTTTATTCTATCCATCACATTTAATTCTTACCTTACTCTTCTAGTCTAGCCTAATCACATGGGCTATTTGATGTTCTTAGAAATCCTGTGTGGTATTTGACATTTCTCTTTCCCTGTTAGACTTTTCATTACCCTTCCTGTGTCAAATTATATATATTTGATTGATTTTTTCTTAAGTTTAGGGCCAGAGGATTCTTCGTACTCCAGAGTCCTACAATAGCTTTGGTTTGCTATCTGCTTTTTCATAGGACTTCTCTCTTGGTCTCAGTATATTGCAGTTAGAAATGATTTTCTTTCTTATTTCTTCCTTTCAGTTGTTTTTTTTAAAAATCTGTTCTTTGATTTTCTTTTATATGTTCTGAGGAAGAAAATGTGAATTCTTGTTCATTTTTTTCTAGTTCAAGTAAAGCCCACTAGACCGTGACAACCTGTTCAAGGGTCTAAAGTTAAAATGCCTGTATGCTGAGGGATTGTCACCCACAATAGGCCCTGATGCAAGAGAACATTAGAAGGAATAGTGTTATGTCCATTCTTTCATTTGTTTATAAAACTTTAGCTGAATGACTACACATGAAAGATACTGACAGATTCTAAAAAGTATTTGTGTCAGGGCTTGACAAGGTCACCCTGGGCTTAGCAACTCACTAGAAGGACTCACGGGACTCAGAAGTTATTATATGCACAGTTGTGGTTTATTATAGTAAAAGGATAGAAAGCAAAATCAGCAAAGATAAGAGGCACATTGGGCAAAGTTCAGAGGAAACCAGGAAATAAGGGGAACATGTATTAGTGCAGAGCACATTATGTCATGATGGGCATGCAGCTGCTATATTTTATCCATTCTAGATGAGGACCTTTATAAGCACTTGGTCACCAGAGTTCACATTTATGTAGTAATGAATCTGCTGGGAGTTGGATACCACATGGTTTGATTGCACCTCAAAATATTCCTGGATATTCCTTCCCAAATGTATCATTTGTAGTAGATGTCACCTGAAAAATAAAAATCAAAAGATCTTGGCACAATTACTAGATTTCTAGTTCGTCATCAACAATTAGTCCTGTTCATCATCATAGTGTATGACCAAAATGTCTCTCATTGTGATACCACTCAGGTTTGCAAGATTACATTTAGCCTTATCAGGTTCCAATGTGGAGGTGGTCTTTGGCAAACATACGGCTCCACTCTTCAGGCATTTGATATAATTGTGCTGAGAGACAATATCATTCTCTTGCTCTGATCCTCTATTGAGGATCAATGTAATGTATTTTCTTCATTGCAAAACACATTTATTCATTCCTTTGCTTCAGCTACTATTTTTCCTTTCTGTTTCTTATGGATTTTAACCTCAATCTTTCCACCTGTGGAAGGGATATTGGGTTCATCTATGGTTCCAGCCCAGACTGCCGTCAGCAATATAAGTCCAGCAAGCACTTCCCATTCAGTCCATTCCCATTCATCTAGGTTAGGGTTTTGCAGATCCAGAACTAGGGGGCTAGATGGCATACACTGTGCTGCTGCATCTGGAAAGTTTCTTGTCCAAAATCCCAGTGGTTGCCACTGGGTGGCACTGACAGATTTTTACCATAGGCTCCAGTCCCTGTGAGTATGCTCAGGAAATTTTATACATTTCTATTTAGCATGTCCACTTAATATTGGCTGAGGGGCAAGATTACATATCTCCTATTTTATAATGCAGGGTAGGGAAAGCATTCTCCAGTCAGACATAATATTTGTCCCAATGATATATTCAGATTCAAGTAAAGGAGATGCACCCACCACACATGAAATATATCCAAGCATTCTAATTCATTTACAAACTTTTATCTTGATCCCATTGACCAGAGTGTCTTCATATCTACTTAATCTACCTCTTGTCCCTATCAGAATCTCATGAATAGCTTTTGGAATCATTAGGCAATGGGAATTCATATCAAGGACATCCATAAAGCTTCTTCACTATGCTCAGGCCACATCACCCATATGTGTGCATTTTACCTTAGGTCCCCAGCCCAGGTTTGGGTCAAGAGATTTTGGCTTCCTTGATGATCTTCATCTTGGTTAATCTGTAGAACCATCACCATGGTGAATTGGAGATAGATCACTCAATGTCATCTTTGCTTCGGGCTTCTTGAATTCTTCTAGACTAGGGTAAATAGGGTAGATTTTTAAGGGCTTTTAGTGTTGGGAGAGCAGCAGGAGGTTTCATTGGCCTACCCAACTTTGCTAATGCTGCACAGACCTTGTGCCAGCACTGTCAATGCCTACTTTATCCATCCCATTCCTTACTAATCATTTAAAAACTTCCACCCTACTGAGACGCATCCTTTGCCATACCTTTTGTCTTGCTCTTCTCTCTTGTGACTATTCTCGTTTTCTTAGCATCTGTAAGATCCATGAAGGGAAGGTGAAATGGCAAATCTAATATGGTTTCATAAATTGCTTCTTGATTTTGTGTCAGAAGGGTTATTAAGGAAAGAAAACCCAAAATGGAATCTTTACTTTGAAAGGGAACGCTGTGTACTTCAGAGAATTATCAAGAATGGTCAACATTAAACTGCATTTTAGTAAAAATCTATTGTGGGTAACTTGACAATAGGACTAAGTGACTTTTAGGAACATGAGAATTGAATGACAGCAGAATTTCTGTTACAATATTTAAATCATAAAGAAAATGGAGTAGCATACTTAAGATATTTAAAGAGAGTAAATGGGGGCTGAGGATTCATCATCCAGCCAAATTGAACTTCACATATAAATTCTATGGACAATAGTTACCAACTTGAAAAAGACTCAGCAAATGTTGTACCTTTGAGACATTACTAATGTGTCTGATAGAGAATGATCTTCAGACAACTGAAAATAATTTTGAGAAATTTGGGTGTAAGAACTTATGGTTAATAACACTGAATATATGTAACTGAAATTAGGTGCAGAAAAGATGATAGTAATATTATGTAGATATAAACACAACTTTCCAAATGAGGACTAAAGATGATGAAAAAGAGTTCAACACCCATTTGCATGAAAGACACATGCAAAAAATAGGAATTGACAGATATTTCATTAACATTACTATATAGAATGAATATATATTATATATCTAAATATATATCTCATTGAATATATATACCATTTCTTAATATGTTTATAACATATATATGTTTTAAATAGAGAGGCATATTATATATATCGATACCTATGTAATATATGTCTGTATCTATCTATCTTCTATCTATCACAAAATGTTAACATTTGACTTAATGAGAAAAATACAAGAACTGTCCTGATAAAGTCAGGGACAAAACAAGGATGCCCATTATCTTTTCTATTATTAATATGTATTGAAGGTATTAGTCATTGCAACTAGACAAGGGAAAACAAATGGAGCTATAAGAATCAAGAGGAAAAATTAATTATATCCTTTTTAACATAGGTATGATTTTATAACCTGGAAAATGTCAAAATATTAATGTAAAACAATACAGCATTTACATCGCTATCCTTAAAAAACAAAATATCAATAAATTTCACATGTGAAACAATAACACATTACATGATTTAATGGAAGAGGCAACTTCATTTACAATAGTAAAAAAATAAAATTGCATGAAGCCACTATGAAAAAATATAACATGTTTTTGAAAAATGTGAACATGAACTTGAACACTTAAACAAATGGAAAGATATACCTTATTCTTGGGTAGGAAGCCTCAACATCACGAAGATATTTATTTTCCCTAAGCTACCCTTTTGATGTATGTATGATATAAATACCTCCAGTGCTTTTTTTTGTGCTAGATAAATTCATTACAAAACTTATTTAGAATATGAAACCAAATAAGAGATAGAAATCAAAGCAATAAAAGATATTACCAAGTTCTTGCTAGCCATTTCTACCATTAGCCATCTTTACCTGCCTTTACCAAATTCCAGTCATATGTTTGACTACAAAACTCATTATGGTTTCCCCCCCAAACCAATTCCTTTTCCTGTATTTCTTATCTCATTTAAGATATTCACAATCTGCCCAGTCCTTGAATTAGCAACTTGAAATCATCAGTTCTTCTTGCTCTCATCTCCTTCTGCATTCAATCTGCCACCATATACCATCAATTCTACCTTTAATATCTCCCTTAATGTTCCACTTACCTTTAAATCCTATTATCACTGCCCTAGTTCAGATTGCTGTTAGCTTTTAGCTGGCCTATTGCAGGTCTTCCTAAGCTGTCTTCCTCTCAGGCTATCTTCTAGCGTTACTTAAGACAACGATCTGATCATGTCATTAGCTTGGTTCAGGAAGCTTTGGCAACAACTCATTGCCTAAAGATTGAAGTACACGTACATTTTATCTTTTCAGCTTCTCTTGCTGTTGTCCACTGCATTTCTTACATTGTAGCCACATGAACCTATTAGATTTTTGCAGGATACACCATATATACCCACATTTCTAGTTTTCTCCTCTGCCAGGATGACCTTCCTGCAGTCTATGGTGGGTACTACCAATTCCTTAAGACTGAAATCAAATGTTGCTGCCTCTGTGTTATCTTCCCCGTTTCACAATTGGAACTAATCAATTTTCCTTTCTGTTTCCATTCAGTTTTCGCACACTTTTCTTTTAGCAGTATCTGATTATTGTATAAACTTTTACTTGCCTCTTTTGCCTTTAGACTTAGAACTCCTGCAGAGAAATGGCTATTTTTCATCCATCATTATTATCTCCCTGCCTAGTTAGCATTTGGCCTAGAACACAGCAGATGCTCAATAAATGCTTTTAATAAATCAATGAAATAATGAGGCATATTATATCAAAGTAGAAATAGGAAAATGTTTTCAATTTTAGATAATGGGTAGTTTTTTGTCTAGTACCTGCTGTACAGACCAAAATTTCAGTGGGAGACCTAATTCTAAATGGTACTGCTGATATGGAAGCAAAATTAGATTGTTTGAAACTTTGTATTCTCTTCCTAAAATATAAGTAGGAATTCCTGGCTCCCAGTTGCTGTAGAACAGATAAGCAAATATACCCAGGAAATCATGTTAACTAACATTGGTAGGAATTTCTAAAAATTGCTTTTCTTTGCTTTTTATTTCAATTACAATGCATATTCACGATAGTAAATTTTGGCACACAAATAAAATAACATGTATAATATCCCTGTGCAAAAGATAATTGCTACCAATATTTTGGAATGTATTTATGAACTAACTATATAGTAACCAAACTGAAGTCAGAAGGCATAACCTATTTTAAAGTAATACATTGAAATAACCTATTATATTATGCTCAGCTGTAAGTAGCAAGTTTTAAATCAATCTGGCTTAAGCAGTGAAGAAATCTATTTTCTCTTATCACTAATAAGTGTCATGAGATTACTCTGGCTTATCCTAAGCATGATTTCTCCCTGGGGCTGGACAGAGGGTCAATGTCTTAAGTCACGTGAGGAGAGATGGCTCTATTAACAAAATTAGGATGCTGTTCTAAAAGAACAAGTTTGTGGTGTGACAGTGATATTGGGTGCCCAGCAGCTTCTATCACAGTGACTATAGATTTTCTTCGTTTTTAAAAAGGAGCTGAAGTCTATATGACATAAAATCAGCTTCCTAATGTTGGACATTTAAATATTTTTCCTTTCATTTTTAAAATAATATAAACAGAATAGCCATTAACAATCTTATGGTACATCATTGCGAATATGCATGATTATATGTCCAACTTCCGGGTCAAATGTAGGAAATGTTAAAACTTGTGATAATACATTGAGAAGTTGTTGATGGCATATTTTTGCCAGGAGAACATGAGAATAAGTATTTCTTTTACCCTTGAAAACTTTAGGCATATACAGAAGTCTATTTTGGCCAGGAATTTTTTAAACTATATTAAAGAAATGTATGCCTCTGCAGAACCCAATTTAAGACTCTGTGGATTATTTCACAAGCAGAATTGGGTTTCTGGTGTCTGTTTGTATTTATATTAATGATTCAGAGTTTGTATCAGGCTATTGTTTTCCCAATCCAGTTTTTAAAATCCAGTGTCTTTTAAAATCCTTCTTAGGAGTGATCGCGGACCGAGTACCAAGAACACACAAATTACTCAAGTATGAAGATCTTAGGAAGGATAAATTTTATATAGTGATCCACCCTCTTCTGACTTTCAAAACACCCTTGCACTGTAAGGGATAATTGAACCCAAACTAGTAAGCTTTGTTCACATTTGATATATAACATGCATATTTATAAGTTTAATTGTTATTATTCAATACCACTACTACTAATTATAATAACAATTATTAAAATTACCTTGATCCTTGTTCTGTGTTCTAAAGGTTCTATTATTTCAAATAGGTTGACAATTCCCAGGCCATGGACTGAGCTCTTGTGAGACTAAATGCTTTGTACCCTTCGTAAAAGTTGCTTGAAAATATAGGTGTCCCAGTGGTGATGATTTATTTTTATTTTCATATTCTTACAAGAGGCAGCCTCTAGTTTAGAAATGGGTGGCTCTGGGCATGGGGCACCATATCCCATCTCAAGCAGTTTTTCCAGCCATATATAAACTTTCCTGCCATATATATGATATCATTAAATATAATAGGTCTATACATTTGCAAGTGTTACATTTTCATTTCAGTGTGTAAAACTTATTGTAATCCATAGTGTAAAGTGTTCTTCCGGAAATCACACCTCTAATAGAAACGTGCTTAAACACACGTGGTGTCCCTTTGCTTAGGTGGCTGCCACCTGCATGACGCCATCTTCAGAAAAACCTAACTAAAACCTGCAACTTTAAAAATGCATCTGTAAAAGTTTATAGTCTCTTTTTTTTCTTCCTTTCTTTTCTTTCTTACATTTTTATTGTCTCCTCTCAGCTCTCAATGAGACCTCAGGAATCCATTTAGCTCCTGCCCTTCTAAGACCAATTGGTTGATAGGCTGAGAGGCCCATGCAAGCTGCAGGTAAATAAATAGCAGAGTGGGTGCCTGCGAACCATGCCTGACTGCTCTTGAAATCCTTCTGAAGCCTGAATTATTTGTATTAAGATAGGCCGGCTCTCAGGCCCCTATGAGTCAATTCTTTGTAACCGTTGCCAATATTTTTATACCTGAGAGAGCGGCTTCATCCTTTATTATTGCTCAGGAATCAATACTCCCATTGCCCTCACAAAATGCTATACAAGCATTATTGGCATTTCACTTGGCAGTGAAGGGTATCAACATCAATCTCGCCAACTGCACACTTCGCTAAACCTGCTCCACTTCTCGGGGGCCTATTTGTGTTCCGTCTGGGCTGTCCGAGTGGGCAATGATTTGAATGGGAATCCTGAGCACTGCCCTGACGTGTTCTGCGATAAGGAAATGGGACGGCATCATTTAGCCTCTCTAAGAAACTACCCCTCTTTCTCCACCTCTGTCCATTTTGTGCTTGGAGGCTTTGCAGCATTTAAGGAAATACCGTTTCCCACCGCCCTGTGGTTTCTTGAAATTGCCATCGCACAACTCTGCCGTTAATAACTATAATGGTAATGTTTAATCCCAGCCATTGAAGTCAATGTGAATTTTACAGTAATTTCTGGGGTGGAAAAAGTCTCTTAAAGTAACAGAGCTGAAAAAATAAAATCATATATGTGGAGGCATAATATGCACAAAAAAGGCATGGTGAGAACTGGAGCTGAGTTTGCTCTGGATATTACAAATGTACAGCTGCCCTGGTTGCTTAGTAAACACAGCCATAAATGCTATTTGTCCCACATGTATATTCCCCTTCTAACATGCAATTTTGGGGCAATATCTAAATGGAAACGGTTAGAAGGCATCCTGTCATCTTCTCCACCTCATACCATGCGTTGTCCATATAGCTGGAGGTGTTGTTTGATCAAAAGGTATATCCAGAATATATGAAGAACTCTTACAACTCAATAATTAAAAAAAGATAAACCAAATTTTATAGTGGCAATTTCACAAATAGACATTTCTCCAAGGAAGATCTACATCTGGTCATTTGGTCCATGAAAAGATGCTCAACCTCATGACCATTAGGGAAATGCACATCAAACAACGAGATACCATCTCACACCCATTAAGATGGCTATAATAAAAAAAGTTGAATAATCCCTAATGTCAGTGAGGATGTGGAGAAATTGAAACCCTCATACAGTGCTGGTGAAATATAAAAAGGTGCAGCAAATTTACACTGAACTTTCTGCTCACACTTCACGTAACGATAACAAAGGAAACCTCAGATCAGTTGAACACTATGTGATATAACATTTCCTCTCATTAGAATAATAATTACTATTTGTGTTAGAGTCTCATTTTTGTTATGGAAGGAGATACTATACCTGTTGTTATACAAGGCAGTTTTTCTCTTTTTTGGAGAGAGTGGTTTGCAAATACTTGTTAGTACAAGTTACCCTCGTGTTGCACAAACAGTAAGTGGGAATGACCACAGAGATATTTAAAGGATTCCCTAGGCAACAACCCTAAGTAATCCTTGGCTTATTACAGAGAGACCTCTTCTTTCTCAATACAACACTGGATTTACAACAAATGTCAATTTAACTCTAAACCTAAAAATTTTAGTGACTCCTGCAAAGTTTTAATGTTCTAAAAGATGATCAGAGCAAGGTGCTTTGGGATGGAATCAGGCTCTGCCCGAAACAAAATTATAAATTAGGTGACTCTTTCTTCTGAGCTCCTTCTTTCCCTTTGTTGGTATGTTCCTGAGTATTTGTTCGCCCAGATTGAATAAATCTAGAACAGTCTTTGCTGCAGAGTGACCTATGTTTTGGTAAAGTTGATCTCTTTATCTTCCTTCTCACAAGATGTAACCAGGACTGGTGCCAGTGGTTGCATGATACCCTGGGATTTAGGTTAGAGGAGAGAAATTTTTGTCTTGCCCCATCACTTAGTGGAATGACTTTGGGTGAGTTATTAGACTGCCCTGAGCCTCAGCCTCTTTCTGTGGCAAATGGTGGTGGTTTGATGATAATGATAATAATGTCCCTTCATAGGATTGTTGTCAAGACTGAGATGCATCATGAATAAAATGATTAAGTGAGACTTATGTGAATATCTAAATCTGTTTAAATTTTATTTTAAACCCAGGAATCAGAAGATATGTATATATTGTATCAAGGAGATATATTAAAGTATTTATTAAAAGAAATAGGTATAAAGGAGATATATTTGCTCCAGAGGACAGAGATATTTGAAAATTGCATATTCTGTGCTTGTAGTCATGCATGTATGTGAACCTAGATTATGAAATCTTGTCGATAGTATTCAATTTCAGAATTGCATTAGTTTCAGAGGAGGTAAAATGGCAAAGCTATTATTTTTTTCCCAGAAGAGGAAAAGTTGATTTCTGTTTGTATCTCTTTCAATGATTTTCTGAAGTAGTTTTAGTTTCTGAACCCCTCCTGCACTAGTTATCAATGAAAATGGCTGCGAAAAGGATTTTTCACTCAGTTTGTTTTTTTATATCAATTAGCAAGACTCTTCTGAATTTTTATATATGTAGATGTTCTCTTAACTTGACTTTAATTTGCATAAATAATCCCAGAAAAACACAAATGAATTCATCTTTATTTTTTGAAGTAAAAAGAGCCCTGGAATAGGAGTCAGGAAACTTTAACTTTCGTTTCAGTTTTGTGACGTGTTAAATATGTGACTGCAGCAAGCTAATTAACCACTTTAATCAATTAATCCCCTGCTAAATGGTTATAAAAAGATCCACCTCTACTTATATGATTGTTGAACACAATTAAACTGATATTTGCGAAAATCTTCATAACTTACAAAATTCTGTACAAGTGAAAAGTACCATATTTTGCTGAATCTAAGATACCATCAGTTGTGATATGTACAATTAATTATATTCCACCAAGAAAAATATGCTGCCAATTAAACTATGTCACAATACTTTAATAGTGCTGTTTGATGCATGAATGGGTCACCTCAGCCTCTTTCTGTTTTGAAATTTATTTCGTTTATTCCAAGAAATATGGCAGTACTTCTTGTCTTCAGTTGTATTGCTTAGCAAATGAGAAGAAATCTTTTTTACATGCAGATCAGTAACAAAATATAACAAGGAGCCCTTTATTTGCCTAGGAATGGGAAAGCATTTGATTGTTGCATTGCAAGAAAACACAGAATTGTATTAATTCCTTCCATGATGAATATTTGCTCTACTAATCTCATACATATGCATTGCTCCTACTTCCATTGCTATGTGTATGTACCATAGTTTCATTTCACTGCTAAATCAAAGTGCAATGTTTTGCAGATATTTTAAATGGCAACTAAACTCAACAAGTGAAGTACCAACAATGCACAAAACTCAGTTGAAGGGGCGAAAATACAAACAACTTTGTCCATGACTGTGCACACAGTCTGTATAGAAGCCTTTACGGCTGCCTCCTGGCAGTCAGTGACTGCAACACAACTTCTGATTTCAAGGATGTTAAATGCCAAAAAATGTGTCTCAGAATTAATGAAATATCACATTTATTATTAGCCATAGTATTATCCTTTTTTTTTCTTAATATAAGCTGTAGATAGCACAATGTGCCTTCTTAGCAATAGGAGTATGAGACTCTTTAAAACTACTTCAGCCTGTGAGGTCATGGGGAGAAAGTCAAATGCATCTTCAAGATTTGCAGACATTTATTTTGTTTGAGTCTTCTCTTCTTCACATTAAACCATTACTTTACGATGACACTTTCTTCCAACTTCTAATATGGATTGACTTTGAGAACCTTCCTTCTTAACGATTTCCTCAGAACTAGACCTCATTAATTAGAGCTCTTAAATACATTGTGTTTAGAACCAAACTTAAACATAATTCAAGTTGTGCTTATTGAAATATTAAGTAAAATGAAAAATATATATATTAAGTAAAATGTTCTCTAAGTCATTGAGATGATTTTCTTGAGTTTCTGAGTAATTTAAAAAAGGAAAATTTTCAAATACTGTACGTATTTGTAGTGTAGTTTTCTTTTTAAATGATGTTAAAATTTTATTGTAAATTTTTATTTCTACTTTTTAAAAAGCATGTTTATACCTCCTTACTGCATCTGCTAATTCACAGATTTGATGAATGTGTCTGTGTGTCTTCATCTAAATATCTTTAGAATGTTGAGTAGACAGCATCAGAATCAGGCTCTTGGGATATACCTGTCAACATTATTTTGTGAGTTGGCATCGATTCATTGTCACTATTCCTTGTGTACAGTCATTTCGCCAGCTACTCATCTAATAATCTTTCCTAGCATTCAATGCATGTTTTTCCCTTCTACACGAAAGCATCTTAAAAGAGAGCTATTTGATTGCCAGCTGACTTTCTAAAGTTCTCAGAAGCTTTATGCACTGCATTTTCATATTAGATGAGTCCTGTAATCCTCTCAAAGCAAAACATGAGTGGAATGTGACAAGCCATTTTTAGACATTTTATGATGTCTGCCTCCATTCCATTAGTAATCCATCCTTGCATCCCGTGGTTTGTTTGCCAAGCCTATCATTTTTCCGGTATGAAAGTGAGACAGACACTGGCTTCCTTCAAGTTTTCAGTCTCTTTTGCCATTCTCTAAGATTTCTCATTAAATAAGGATGGTTGTTGAGTGATATCATTTATAAGTTATCTTAAGGGCTGGGTGCAATTCATCTATGCCAAATGACTTGAATTCATATAAAATTACTCTTCTACTCTTGGATTTTGTATTCCCTTGTGAATGCTGGCTCTAAAGTTGAGAGAAAAGGAGCAAAAACTTTAGTCTGTTTCTTCCCATGGAAAATCATCATAACGCCATGCAGGGGTCCTGGATCTCTTTCATTCATCTTCTTATTTGTAAAATAATGCTTAAAGAATTGTTTTTTGTCCTTAGCATTTTGGTATATGCCTCAATTCATTTTGGACTGAAGACTCTTTATTAATCAGCATTCTTCAGGGAAATAGAACTGAAAGATACGTGTGTGTGTGTGTGTGTGTATGTATATATATGTGTGTATATGTGTATACATGTATGTAGATAGATAGGTAAGTAGGTAGGTAGCTATAAAGACTTTTATTATAGTAATTGGCTCAGCTGATGATGAGAATTGGCAAGACTAAATTCTGCAGGGCAGGCTACAACCTGGGAACTTGAGTGAAGGGAAATTTGAATTCTCCAGAAGTTGGCTGGCTGCAGTAGAGGCAGAATTCTTCTTTATGAATCTGAAATCGTCAGTTCTGGCTTTTAAGATCTCCATCTGATTGGATGAGGACTCCCCTATAGCTGAAGGAAATCTCTTTTGTAAGAGATTGTAAATGCAATCAGCTGTAGATGGAATCAACTAACTCCAAATGCAAATCCCATCTATGAAATACCCTTAGAGTAACAATCAGGCCAGTACTTGCTTGACCAAACAACTGGACAGCATAAACTGTCTAAGTTGACACATGAAATTATCCATCACAAACTTCTTGACATCATGGTTTTATATACATCCTTAGTTATTTACTCTTCTTTTGGTATATGTATTTCCTTCATGCATTACTTGTTTCTTTCTCCTAAAATGATGTCCCATCCCATAATTGGAACTGTTTCAGTAAGAACTAACCTGCTCTGTTGAGTCCAACCATTGAAGAATCACAATCTCTCAATATATAAGGATGGTATTTTAAACAAATTTTGCCCAAACTTCTTTATTCTAGGTATTGTAATCTAAGGTGATAAGCTTGCTTTCATCTAAGATTGTTATCATTTCCCCATTGCAAAATAACTCTTCTCTTGGTTAAACTTAGGTCTTGAGTAGCAGTTCTTAAAGTCATTTCTTCTACCATTGGGGAATTAAAATTACCAGGAAGGCTAGACAAGAACTTCTTAGAACCTTCACTGTTAGACGAATGAAATTTGCTATATTTTACCAGACAAATGAAGTCTACATCATTGTTACTTTTTCTTGCTTCTGTACCAAGAAGGAATGTAATATTTATTCTCCTCACACAATGGAGTGACCTGTATTATACACAGTATCACTTATTGTTCTTTCTTTTATAATCTCAACTGCCATATTTTCCCACACACTTCCACCTGTGCTTTAGGTATTTCTAAATAAAAAATATAGAGAAGTATGTTTAGATAGGACAAAATTCCTTTCCTAGATTTGACTACATTACTAATATGTAATTATTAGTGCATGAGAGAGAAACCCCTTGTGATGAGTAGGTTCTGGTGTCAACTTGGCCAAATTATTATACCCAGTTGTCTGGTCAGGCAAGCACTGGCCTGACTGTTGCAGCAGGGATGTTTCACAGCTGATTGATAAATCAGGAGACTGGTGTATTAAATCATCAGTCAGTTGATTCATCTGTGGCTAATTACATCTGCAGGGAATCAAGATATGGCTCCCACAATGAGATAATCCAATCACTTGATGGCTTTTAAGGAAGAAGAGAGACTTTTTCACTGCTTCTTCAGCCTCTCCTGTAGAGTTCATCCAGACCTTTCATCAGAGCTACCAGCTTCACAGCCTTCCCAATACAGATTTTGGACTCTTCCATTCTCATGGCTGCATGAGACACCTTTATAAATCTCACATTTACAGATCTCTTCTGTTGGTTCTGTTTCTCTAGAGAACCTTGACTAACACACCCCTCATGCAGAATTTATAAAGGAACTTTTCAAGTATCAATTCTATTTCTCTTTCACCACTCAGCTTGATCAAGAATAGAAAATGTCAAAGATTCTCCTGCTTGTAAAGAAGATTAAGCTCTTTCTGGAGGGGAGTCTAAATCTGTTAAAAAGGGATAGGGTGGGGTGAGTTCCATTCCACACAGGGTGGCTAAAACTCTGATAGGAAACCACAGTTGTCTGGCCCATGAAACCAGAGAACAGGAATTGAGATAATCATAGCCACTGGAAAATGGGAAGAGAATCCCAGAAAATAGAAAGCTGGCAAATGGAAGCCCACAAATCTGCGTATGTACTTTTCCCAAATCTCTGGTCAATTCCAGCACCACTATTGTGTGTCTAGGCTCCAGCTAAAGAGGATATAATTGATCTGACATTTAAGCTGCTACCTAGGAGACAGATTTGGCTATTTTAGTCCAACCAAGTGAATTGCCTGCTTTTTTAAAAAAAAAGATCATAACTCTTTGGAGGAATAAAACAAAATCCACCTCATAGCATTCACAATGTCCAGGATACAACCCCAAATTATTTATTTGAAATTTGAAGAAAAATATCACTCTTTATTAAGAAAAAGAACAACAGTCATAATTCTAAGATGACTCAGAAGTTGGAATAATAGGAATTTTTAAAGTACCTATTATTGTTATTTCCATGAGGTAAAGGAAGATATACTCAGTTTGAATGAAAGATAAAAATATATCAGCAGACAAATAGAAAGTATCAAAAAGAACCAAAGGAAAGTCTAGAATTGAGGAATAAAATACCCGAATTAGAAACTTCATTTAAGCAAATAAAGGAGATGACGGAAGAGAAGTGTCAGTGAACTTGAAGATAGTTTAATAGAAATTATCCAGTTGGAAGAACAGAGAAGAAAAGAATTGAAGAGGAAATAGATAGGGCCTCAGAGTCCTGTTGGACATAATGAGAGAATTAGGAGGAAGAGAATAGGGGGAAATATTTGATAAGACAATGGCCAAAAGTTCCCTTACCACCTATTATTAACACCTTGCATTGATGTGGTACGTTTGTCACAATTGAGAAAAGCAAATTTTTATAGTTGTGCTATTAACTATAGACCATGGTTTAACTTAATTTTTACTGTGCAGTTCAACTCCATGGACTTTTTAAAATTTTTAATTCCATTACCATATATACATATAGCCCAGCATTCCCCCTTTTAACCACATTCAGATATGTATTAGTGCTGTTAATTCTTGCCACAGTGTTGTTTTACCATCACCACCATATATTATCAAAATTTTTCCATCGGTCCAAATGGGAACTCTGTATATTTTAAGTCTTAACTTCCATCCCCTACACCTGCTCCATTCCCTGATAACCTATAATTTAGATTTTGACTCTATGAGCTTGTTTATTCTAAGTATTTCAAATCAGAAAATAGAAAGCCCTGAGATCATACAATATTTGTCCTTTAATGATTGGCTTATTTCATTCAACATGATATCTTCAAGGTTCATCCATGTTGTCACATGTATCAGAACTTCATTCCTTTTTACAGCTGAATAATATTCCATTGTATATACATACCACATTTTGTTTATTCATTCCTCTGTTGATAGAATTTGAGTTGCTTCCATCTTTTGACAACTGTGAATATATTGCTATGAATGTTGGTGTACAAATATCTAGTTGAGTCCCTGCTTTCAATTCTTTTGAGTGTATACCAGTAGTGGGATTGCTGGCTCATATGATAATTCTATACTTAACTTTCTGAGGAAACATCAAAATGTCTTCTGCAGTGGCTACACAATTGCCACCAGACATTCTTTCCAAGGAAGATATAAAAATGACCAAAAAGCAAATAAAAAAAGTTCAGCATCATTTACCATCAGGGGAATGCAAATCAAAACCAAAATGAGATACCATGTCATACCCACTAGAGTGGCTACTATTTAAAAAAAACAGAAAAATTACAAGTGTTGGAGAAGATGAGGAACACTCATTCATTGCTCTATTTTTCCCATATTGAAAGTTATTTAGATAGAAGGGAAGTGATAATCAGATGGGAATGAAGATCTTCAGGATAGAATGAAGATCATTGGAAATAAACAGCTAGGAAAATTTAAAACAACATTTTTCCCCCTTAATTTCTTTAAATTACACATGATAATTTACAGCTTAAGTTATAAATTGTCTTGTGAGATTTACAGTGTACATAATTGCAATGCATATGCCAACTATAAAAGAGCAATAGAAGAAAATAAGGAGCTCAGAAATAAATCTACGATATATATAGGTATTTGATTCTTATCAAAGGCACCAAAGAAGGTCAATGGGGAAAGACAACTTGTTTAAGCAAATGATGCTGGATGGATATCCGTACAAAAGTGAACCTTGACCTCTAATTTGCATCATATACAGAAAGTAATTTGAGGCAGATCATAGATCAAAATATGAGACAAGAAAGCCTAAAGTGTTTAGGGGAAAACATAAGAGAATATCTTCATGCCTTTGGAGTAGATGAGCGTTTCATGCACAAGTCAAAAAAGGAAAGTTTGATAAATATACTTCATCAAAAGTAAAAACTTTGCATACCAAAAGATATCATTAAGAAAACCACAGACTGAAAGAAGAAATTTGCAAAGCATGTATCTGACAAAGAACAGCTATCCAGCATATATGAGTATTTCAACGGTTCATAATAAAAAGGCAAGCAATTCAATAAAAATGGAAAATATGCTGCAACAGTTCACAAAAGAATATATACAAATAACCAATAAGCACATGAAAAAATGTTCAACATTATCAGTCGTTAGAGGAATGCAAAATTAAACCACATGAGTGTCTCCTACACATCCACAAAATGGCAAAAATATAAAACACTAATAACAGCTTATGGAGCAACCAGGCCTTTCATATGTTGCTGGTGGGAACGTAAAATGTGTAATTATTTTTTAAAAGTTCTGACAATTTCATATAAGACATCTATCCTATGACCCAGAAATTTCACTCCTAAGTATTTACCCAAGAGAAACGTAAAAAGAAATGTATTCTAGCGTGTTTGAAGTAACATTATTAGTAATAGCCAAAACTGGAAACATCAACAAAAGAGTGTATAAACACACTGTGGTCTATTTATGCAACGTCACCACACCACGATAGGAAGAAATGGGCTACACTCAATGATATTTATGAATATCAAAAACATTATGCTGAATGAAATAAATTTTATACAAATTTGTGATTCAATTTACATGAAGTTCTAGATCAGTCAGGTCTAATGGGGGGAATGTGTTTGAACAGTTGTTGCTCACTGGGCAAAAAGGAAAAGAAATGACAAGGAAGGGAATTAACAGAAGGGGCAAGAGGCAACTTTCTGGTCATGTTCTCTCTCTTCAGAGGAGTTCGGTTTACACAGGTATATGCACATTAAAGATTTGTGCCTTTCATTATATGTGAATTTTATATCAAAGAATATAAGATGTAAATAATTTTATGTCAAAGAATATAAGATATATTGGAAAACAATTTTAAATTCTAGCTAGTAGTATCCATGGTGACCTATTTAGGTAGAAGTGTTAACTTACTATCTGTGATTTGCTTTGGACTGATTCAAAACCTAAGATGGATTGATGGATGATTAGAAGAATGAGGAGATGGGTAGCGAGTGATGAAGCAAGTACAGTGATATTTGGTGGAGAAGTACAGGTGGTAGGTATATGTGTGTTCATTATAAAGGTCTTTTACTTTCGCTATATGTTTTAAAATTTTCATATGTTGTTGGAAAATATGAATGAAAAAGAAATCAGAGTGGGAGAAAGGGAAGAATTTTGTGGAGTGAGCTATTGCCAAGGTGAGATGAGGTACCACCTCTTTCTCTGAGTAAGGGTGTGGGGCTTCCTTGGGACATCTCAGATAGTTTGCAATGGATCCCCCACAATTGGGAAGCATGGAGAACTGGTGCTGGAGTTGTTCTTGAGAAGTTAAGACGGCCTTTGGCTACAGGTCAGAAGTTTCTAGGTTGAGAATGGCCTTCAGGTCCGGAATTTCTGAGGGCAAAAGAAGCTCAAGATGAGATGCAGTTTGTCTAGGAGGAAGAAAGCTGGACTAAGGAGTTGTTTGAAGTTCTTCCCTAGAGGACCACCTGCAAGAGGCTGCGTTCTCCAGAGGTTGCATTGAGTGGATTGTAAGTACACTGGGAGTGAGGAAGCCCCAGAGAACGGTGAAACTGGAGAGGATCCCAGCAATGGAAACCTTCTAGAGTCTAATAGTGTCCACAAGAGGAAAGAGTTCATTTCAAACATCAGTCAGGCTCAGAGAGCCCCGAGCCAGGACATGATAGCAACAGTCTCCTGCCCACTCACCCTTATACAGTCCAAACTAACAGCTAGAGATGAGAAGAGATGGTCATGGAAGAACACAAAAAAGCTGATCCCATGCATTTCCTGAATTGTTCATTTCTATCTTGCTGCTGTTTTTAACTGAAGAAGGGTGAAATACTGCCTTTAAATAGGTAATTGTATTTAAATGGTCACCTTTAATTATCAAATGGAAAACCTGCTTGTAATTTAAAATATCATGAACTTGTTACCTGAGAGTGCCAAGAAAAGACTTAGGCTTTCCAGAAATTTCTGTCTGGTAGCAGGGGAAGGAGGACTGGATCCAGTTTTAAAGAAAAAGCCGGAGGTGAAATGTTGCATTCTGATTATACCATATAGCTCTATTCCACTCTCTTTCACAAGAGAAGCTTCCTTTGAATTGGTTGGACCTTTATAGCACCATTAAGTTCCACTACAGTTTTCTGGTTCCTCTGACATAATTTGTCTTCTGGTTGTTTTTGTTTTACTTATTATAGATGATCTATAAATCAGTATATCTTTATCTATCTAGCTTTTTTTTTTTTTGCTTTTAGATATCATCTCAACTGCCAGGGATTGCTCAAATTATTTTATATATATATATATATATATATATATATATATATATATATTTTTATTAATTAACGGAAAAAAAGAAATTAACCCAACATTTAGAAATCATACCATTCTACATATGCAATCAGTAATTCTTAACATCATCACATAGATGCATGATCATCGTTTCTTAGTACATTTGCATCGGTTTAGAAGAACTAGCAACACAACCGAAAAAGATAAAGAATGTTAATATAGAGAAAAAAATAAAAGTAATAATAATAGTAAAAAAAAAACAAAACAAAAACCTATAGCTCGGATGCAGCTTCATTCAGTGTTTTAACATGATTACTTTACAATTAGGTATTATTGTGCTGTCCATTTTTGAGTTTTTGTATCTAGTCCTGTTGCACAGTCTGTATCCCATCAGCTCCAATTACCCATTATCTTACCCTGTTTCTAACTCCTGCTGAACTCTGTTACCAATGACATATTCCAAGTTTATTCTCGAATGTCGATTTACATCATTGGGACCATACAGTATTTGTCTTTTAGTTTTTGGCTAGACTCACTCAGCATAATGTTCTCTAGGTCCATCCATGTTATTACATGCTTCATAAGTTTATCCTGTCTTAAAGCTGCATAATATTCCATCGTATGTATATACCACAGTTTGTTTAGCCACTTGTCTGTTGATGGACATTTTGGCTGTTTCCATCTCTTTGCAATTGTAAATAACGCTGCTATAAACATTGGTGTGCAAATGTCCGTTTGAGTTTTTGCCCTTAATTCCTTTGAGTAGATTCCCAGCAATGGTATTGCGGGTCGTATGGCAATTCTATATTCAGCTTTTTGAGGAACCGCCAAACTGCCTTCCACAGTGGTTGCACCATTTGACATTCCCACCAACAGTAGATAAGTGTGCCTCTTTCTCCACATCCTCTCCAGCACTTGTCATTTTCTGTTTTGTTGATAATGGCCATTGTGGTGGGTGTGAGATGATATCTCATTGTGGTTTTGATTTGCATTTCTCTAATGGCCAGGGACATTGAGCATCTCTTCATGTGCCTCTTGGCCATCCGTATTTCTTCTTCTGGTAGGTGTCTGTTTAAGTCTTTTTCCCATTTTGTAATTGGGTTGGCTGTCTTTTTGTTGTTGAGTTGAACAATCTCTTTATAAATTCTGGATACTAGACCTTTATCTGATATATCATTTCCAAATATTGTTTCCCATTGTGTAGGTTGTCTTTCTACTTTCTTGATGAAGTTCTTTGATGCACAAAAGTGTTTAATTTTGAGGAGCTCCCATTTATTTATTTCCTTCTTCAGTGCTCTTGCTTTAGGTTTAAGGTCCATAAAACTGCCTCCAATTGTAAGATTCATAAGATATCTCCCTACATTTTCCTCTAACTGTTTTATGGTCTTAGACCTAATGTTTAGGTCTTTGATCCATTTTGAATTAACTTTTGTGAAGGGTGTGAGATATGGGTCTTCTTTCATTCTTTTGCATATGGATATCCAGTTCTCTAGGCACCATTTATTGAAGAGACTGTTCTGTCCCAGGTGAGCTGGCTTGACTGCCTTATCAAAGATCAAATGTCCATAGATGAGAGGGTCTATATCTGAGCACTCTATTCGATTCCATTAGTCGATATATCTATCTTTATGCCAATACCATGCTGTTTTGACCACTGTGGCTTCATAATATGCCTTAAAGTCAGGCAGTGTAAGACCTCCAGCTTCGTTTTTTTTCCTCAAGATGTTTTTAGCAATTCGGGGCACCCTGCCCTTCCAGATAAATTTGCTTATTGGTTTTTCTATTTCTGAAAAATAAGTTGTTGGGATTTTGATTGGTATTGCATTGAATCTGTAAATCAATTTAGGTAGGATTGACATCTTAACTATATTTAGTCTTCCAATCCATGAACATGGTATGCCCTTCCATCTATTTAGGTCTTCTGTGATTTCTTTTAGCAGTTTTTTGTAGTTTTCTTTATATAGGTTTTTTGTCTCTTTAGTTAAATTTATTCCTAGGTATTTTATTCTTTTAGTTGCAATTGTAAATGGGATTCATTTCTTGATTTCCCCCTCCTCTTATTCATTGCTAGTGTATAGAAATGCTACAGATTTTTGAATGTTGATCTTGTAACCTGCTACTTTGCTGTACTCATTTATTAGCTCTAGTAGTTTTGTTGTGGATTTTTCCGGGTTTTCGACATATAGTATCATATCGTCTGCAAACAGTGATAGTTTTACTTCTTCCTTTCCAATTTTGATGCCTTGTATTTCTTTTTCTTGTCTAATTGCTCTGGCTAGAACCTCCAACACAATGTTGAATAATAGTGGTGATAGTGGACATCCTTGTCTTGTTCCTGATCTAAGGGGGAAAGTTTTCAATTTTTCTCCATTGAGGATGATATTAGCTGTGGGTTTTTCATATATTCCCTCTATCATTTTAAGGAAGTTCCCTTGTATTCCTATCTTTTGAAGTGTTTTCAACAGGAAAGGATGTTGAATCTTGTCAGATGCCTTCTCTGCATCAATTGAGATGATCATGTGATTTTTCTGCTTTGATTTGTTGATATGGTGTATTACATTAATTGATTTTCTTATGTTGAACCATCCTTGCATACCTGGGATGAATCCTACTTGGTCATGATGTATAATTCTTTTAATGTGTTGTTGGATACGATTTGCTAGAATTTTACTGAGGATTTTTGCATCTATATTCATTAGTTATCTTTTAACTGTTTTACATTTGAAGTCTAATTTGTTGGATATTAGTATAGCCACTCCTGCTCTTTTCTGGTTGTTATTTGCATGAAATATCTTTTCCCAACCTTTCACTTTCAACCTATGTTTATCTTTGGGTCTAAGATGTGTTTCCTGTAGACAGCATATAGAAGGATCCTGTTTTTTAATCCATTCTGCCAATCTATATCTTTTGATTGGGGAATTCAGTCCATTGACACTTAGTGTTATTACTGTTTGGATAATATTTTCCTCTAACATTTTGCCTTTTGTATTATATATATCATATCTGATTTTCCTTCTTTCTACACTCTTCTCCATACCTCTCTCTTCTGTCTTTTTGTATCTGACTCTAGTGCTCCCTTTAGTATTTCTTGCAGAGCTGGTCTCTTGGTCACAAATTCTCTCAGTGACTTTTTGTCTGAGAATGTTTTAATTTCTCCCTCATTTTTGAAGGATAATTTTGCTGGATATAGGAGTCTTGGTTGGCAGTTTTTCTCTTTTAGTATTTTAAATATATCATCCCACTGTCTTCTAGCTTCCATGGTTTCTGCTGAGAAATCTACACAAAGTCTTATTGGGTTTCCCTTGTATGTGATGGATTGTTTTTCTCTTGCTGCTTTCAAGATCTTCTCTTTCTCTTTGACCTCTGACATTCTAACTAGTAAGTGTCTTGGAGAACGCCTATTTGGGTCTAATCTCTTTGGGGTGCGCTGCACTTCTTGGATCTGTAATTTTAGGTCTTTCATAAGAGTTGGGAAATTTTCAGTGATAATTTCTTCCATTAGTTTTTCTCCTCCTTTTCCCTTCTCTTCTCCTTCTGGGACACCCACAACATGTATATTTGTGCGGTTCATATTTTCCTTGAGTTCCCTGATACCCTGTTCAAATTTTTCCATTCTTTTCCCGATAGTTTCTGTTTCTTTTTGGAATTCAGATGTTCCATCCTCCATATCACTAATTCTATCTTCTGTCTCTTTAAATCTATCATTGTAGGTATCCATTGTTTTTTCCATCTTTTCTACTTTATCCTTCACTTCCATAAGCTCTGTGATTTGTTTTTTCAGTTTTTCTATTTCTTCTTTTTGTTCAGCCCATGTCTTCTTCATGTCCTCCTTCAATTTATCGATTTCGTTTTTGAAGAGGTTTTCCATTTCTGTTCGTATATTCAGCATTAGTCATCTCAGCTCTTGTATCTCATTTGAACTATTGGTTTGTTCCTTTGACTGGGCCATATTCTCAATCTTCTGGGCGTGGACCGTTATCTTCTGCTGCTGGCGTCTGGGCATTTAGTCAGATTTCCCTGGGTGTCGGACCCAACAAAGTTGTAAGATTTTTCTGTGAAATATCTGGTTTCTGTTTTTCTTATCCTGCCAAGTAGGTGGCGCTCGTGGCACACGTTTGTCTCACGTGTTTGGAAGGGATCCCCCCGGTCACCGATCTCCGCGGCCTGGGGATTTCTGATCCAATTCTCTCAGTTGGTTCGGGGGGCCACGCGTGGTGGGGGCATCAGCTGTCGTGGCTTGAGGGGACCCTGTGGCTCCTTTATTAATTCCCCTATTGGTGTTTGGTTGGACCCAGTCCCTGCCACTGTCAGAAATTCCCTCCTCTCCCTGGAGGGGTGTCGGTCACCGGCCACCGCGGCCTGGGGAATTCCCCACTGGACCAGGAAGCCACTCGCGGGGGGGGGGGGGGCACCGCAGCTTGGATAGCCCTCTGATCCGAGACTCGTAGCCGCGGACTTGAAGCCGAGACTCGAAGCCGCCCACAAAAGAGGGGCGCCGGCCGCCTCGGCTTGGGAAACTTGCCTCTCCGAGACTCTCAGTCAGCCCGGGAAGGAGGGAGGGAGTAGCTCCGAGCGCCACAGTTGCCGCTGCTCAGGAAATCGTGCGCCGTTCGGGGATCTCACCGCAGCCGAGTCTCGCAGTCAGACTAGCCAGTCCAGACTGGGGTACGCTGTGTGTCCATTCCCTGCCATGGCCCCAGGAGCTGTTCTGCACTGTTTCTGTTCACCTAGTAGTTGCTCTGGAGGAGGAACTAAGACGTACATACCTTACTAAGCCGCCATCTTGGCCCCGCCCCAAATTATTATATTTTTAACAAATGTGCTTTTTATGGTGATAGTTTGGTACAAGATTTAGTATAGAAGTATCTTACTAAATATTCATACAATGACAGTTCTATAAATATTCATTGGCACATTAATTAATATAATTAGTTTATATACTATTAGTATAAGTTTGAAAAATGCTGTAAAACCCAGCTACTTTTTCACAAATTACTTGTTTTCATTATGAATTTTGAGAAAGGTATGTATATATCAGAGTGCAAACTTATTGCATCATCTTACCAGGAAACTTTATGGTCCTAATAATTTTTAAAACAACTTTGGAAGTTTTGAATACAAACAGTGCTTTATCAGAGTATTTTAATTCTTGCCTCTTGATTTGTCTTTGTTCTCTACTCTATTCCTGTGGTGGTTTGAAGCTGCAAGTCTGTATGTACCCTAGAAAAACATGTTCTTAAATTTAATCCATTCCTTCCTGGTGCCTGCCCATGTGAAAAAAAAAAGGTTAATTTAATCCATTCTTGTAGATGTGAACCCATAATAAGTAGGACCTTTTGATGAGGTTGCTACAGTTACGGTGTGGCCCACTTAGTCCTATTACTGGAGCCTTTTATAAGCAGAGTGAAATTCAGGAATAGAGAGAAAGACATGGAGGAAGCAGCCAGAAGCTGAAAACAATGAAACCCAAAGGAGAAGGGAGAGACCAGGAGACACCTGCATGTGCCTTGCCATGTGACAAACTAAGGACCAAGTGTCACTAGCAACCAGCCCCAGATCTCTAGTGTTTGGAAAGAAAGCATTGTCTTAATGAAGTCTTGATTTGGATTTCTCTTACCCTCAAAACCATGAGCAAATAAATTCCCATTTTTTTCCCTGACCCATTTCATGGCATTTGCTTGAGCAGCTTAGGATACTAAAACTATCCCCATTACTGGAACTACCATAGGCCTACCACACAGTAGTTATTTGTTTATAAGAACATTTTTGCCAGGTCACAGAAAAAGTGGCCTCTCATAGTTCAAATGATAAAGGAAAGGATATAATTTAATTGGATATCATCATGTGTATAAAAGAGGGTGGTAATTCTATTGTAATGAGAAAGACAGTGTTTGAGAGCTTGTCTATAGATGAACATCCTTTGTTGCACTCTGTGGAAGATTGCGTGTGTTTGTGTGTGTGTGTGTATTGATTTCTGTTTTACATCCAAACTGAGTCAAGGAGAGAAGCTTTTCAAACAGAATACTGAAAATCAAGTGAGGGTAAATATCTAATTTTGTGTGTGATGGTGGGGGATGTGGGGGAGGGTAGCATTATATACCAGGTACCAGCTTTTCTTTTTTTAAAAATTTGTTTTAATCTTTTTTTTTTTTTTTTTACATGGGCAGGCATCAGGAACCGAACCCAGGTCTCCAGGCTGGCAGACGACAACTCTGCCTGCTGAGCCACCGTGGCCCCCCCCAAGTCTCATGCTTTTCTGTACTAAATTCTAATTCTGAATTAACTTCGGATTAATGAGCTTTTGTTATATGAAAATTTTCGCTACCTTGAGGTACGGGTTCCCTTTGTGTGATATGTGTCGAGATGCCCTGGAAGATAAAGTCCTGGCAATTGTGGCTGCCAGAATGTGGTAGAGTCTGTGCATGGAAAGACAAATTTAGAGGTCTCCAGACCCACCAAGATCTCTGGCTGGCTCCAACTGTTAAGGAGTCTAGGGCAGTCTTAAAAAGGTGAGCTCCATGGGATGCCTCAGGAATTTGACTGGAAATAAAAGTGGGAGAAGAGATCCATCCTAGCTTATTTAAGGAAGGTTTAGCTGGTTTTCTTTTTGGTTATTTTATTTGTTTTTTTATTGATGTAAGGATTTGAAAAATACAATTCAGTTTGTGATGTCGGAAGATTTGCTTCCATCTTTCAACTGACTTATTTTCTTTCCTGTAATTTGAAAATTGGATTCTGCTACTTCAAGTGGACTGGTTAAAAACCAAACTTTCTCTTTCATGTATTTTATCTGTGTTTAGTAAAAAAAAAACTTAGAGCAGTAGAGTTATTGTGCTAGTGTGGAAAGTGGGGCAAAGGGAAACATTTAGTCAGGATGAGAACCGGGACTTTCAAGCTCAGATGAGGGAGCGTGTTGGAGCCTGAAGGGAGAGCCTGTGTTGGAACATGGCACAAGATGTCACTAGGACCTTATGTCACATGTAGGACACAAACGTGGGAACAGGGTCAATGGCCGGAGTGAGGAAATGGGAATCTGGATGGAGCCTGGGGAGACAGCGGAAAGTGAGAAGGAAGATAAGAGGTTAATCAGCTTAGGTAGGGGTAAGTTCTAATTATTTTTTTAATGTTGTTTTCAGAAAAAAATAAATGGTCTCTGTTGAAAAGCCCTAATGACCTATGTTAAGAGCTTGGAGTTCTGACCCTTTCACTCACTGCCTTATAAGTTTGAAGTTTAGAAAGGAGAAGAAAGTCTAAATGTTTGGCCAAATTTTCTCATGAATAATATTTCAGAATATAAATGTATTTTAATATTCAGATAAAATCTTTTAGCCATGATAATTAAACACTTTAGAGCTAAATATGTCAATTCTTTTTCTTTTTAATTCTCTCTGTGTCGATTTTCAAATATTTTATATGTGCCTTTTGTTTTCTTAAATGAAATTTGAGATATATTCACATACTGTATAATCATCCAAAGTGTACAGTGGTTCACATTATCATCATATAGTTGTGCATTCATAACCACAATCAATTTTGAACATTTTCATTACTCAAACAAACATATAAGAGTAAAAAATGAAAATAAAAAGAACACCCAAAACATCCCATTCCCCTTACACCCCCCATTATCTATTTTATTTATTTATTGTATTTATGTTTGACTTATCTGTCCTTATACTGGCTAAAGGGAGTGTCAGCCTCAAGGTTTTTACAATCACATGGTCTATATATGTAAAAGCTATGTACTTATTCAATCATTCTTGGGAATCAAGATTACTGGATTACAGTTCCACAATTTCAACTATTTCCTCCTAGCTATTCTAATACACTAAAACTAAAAATGGATATCTATATAATGCATAAGAATAACCTCCAGAAGCACTCTCTATTCTATTTGAAATCTCTCAGCCCTGAAATTTTATTTTGTTCATTTCTCTTCTCCTTTTTGACCCAGAAGACTTTCTCAATCCCGTGATGTCAGGGCCAGGATCATCCCTGGGATTCAGGTCCCATGTAGGGGGCAGGGCGGTAAGTTTACCTGCCAAGTTGACTTCAAGAGAGAGGTCACATCTGAGCAACAAAAGAGGTTCTTTGGGGGGTGACTCTTATGCATAATCATAAGTAGGCTTAGCTTCTCCTTTACAGGAATAAGTGTCACAGGGGCAAGTCCCAAGATTGATGGCGCAGCCTGTTAAATTTGTTGTCCCCAATACTTGCAAGAATATCAGGGATTCCCTAGTTGGGGAACTTTAATATTTCCACATTTTTCTCCAGTCCCTCAAGGGGACTTTGCAAATACTTTTTTATTCTCTGGCCAAATTACTCTGGGTTGTATTAGGACATCACACTAACCTCAGCAGACCAAAAATATCTCACTTACTATTCAAGGTTCTATATAATTAATGGTATTTGAATAAAATGAACATGCAAGATAAATTACGCAGTGTGCTACAGAAAATATAAATTTTGCACCAAATAAACATCTCTTTCTTTGGTCTCACACAAAAGTTGAAGTTTTAAAATATAGTCATTATCATCCTTTACCCTTTAGTTTGATTTACCTTAGTCTTTCCCAGGTCTGCTTCATTCATATCTCTAATTGAAGTCTGATCTCCTTTTCAGCTTTTTTAGCAGTTGCTGTATCGGGTAATGCTGACTTTCATAGTTGCAGAACTCTAAATTTGAGTCTTAGTCATCACACAGATACCTGAAGTTCCAGGGAACAACAGGTTATACATGAAGAGCTCAACATTTCTGAATTTAGAAATAAGTTACAAATCTGGAATAGATGTGACTGCTAAAAGAGCTTACAATCTAGGAACATTTACAATCAACCTTCCCTTCATAACCTATGCTCTCAAATTCAAATCTCAGAGGTTGCACACTAAAGTTAGTCCATATTAGTGAAGCATTATAATATTTGTTTTATTTCTGTCTTACTTCGCTCAACACACTGTTTTCAAGGTCCAGTGACTAAGTTGTATGCCTCTCAACTTCATTCCTTCTTGCAGCTGCTCAGTATTCTATTGTATGTATACATCACAGGTCACCCTTCCATGCATCACTGATGTACCCTTGGGCCACCTCCATCGTGAATAATGCCGCCATAACACCAGTATGCAAATGTCTGCTTGTGCCCCTGCTTTCGGTTCTTTCAGGTATATACCTGATGATGGTTGCAGGATCGTAAGACAATCCTATACTTAGCCTCCTACGGAACCACCATGTTGCCCTCCAGTGGGGCTGCACCATTCTACTTTCCAATGAACAGTGAATAAGTGTATCTCTCTCTCCACATTTTCTCCTGCATTAGTACCTTTTTGTTTATCTTTTAAGCAGTTTTATTCACACACCATACAGTCCATCCTAAGTGAACTATTGATAGTTCCTAGTATAATCACATGGTTATCCATTCACCACCACAATCTATATGAGGATATTTCCATTTCTTTCGCAAAGAGAAAGGAAGAGAAAGAAAGAAAAAGAATGGAAACTAAAAAGTTAAAAAAATAATAATGATAATAAAAATAAATAAGATAAAAAGGAAAAACAACAACAGTAACACCAAGAATCCCATACTCGTCACTTATATCCCCCTCTTTTTGACATTTAGCTTTGGTGTTTTGACTTTGTTACATTTATTGAAAGCATGTTACAACGTTGCTATTAACTATAGACTCTAGTTGCATTGGCTATATTTTTTCCATATACCATCCCATTTTCAGCACCTTGCAATGTTGACATTAATTTGTTCCCCCTCATGTAAAAACTTTCTTATATTTGTACATTTAATCACCATTGTTGACCACTCTAGGTTTCACTGAGTTATACAGTCCCTGTTTTAATCCTCTGTCATTCTTTCTGGTGTCATACATGCCCAAGCCTTCTTCTTTCAACCATACTCACACTCCTCTTTGTTCAGTGCACTTACAACATTGTGCTACATCAGATAGTATTGCACTATCCATTTCTGGATTTATATAATCAATCCGTTTGAACATTTTGTACTCCTTTAGCACCATATGCCCGATCTCTGCCCTCTTTCTATCTCCTGAAAAATTGTGTTCTCAACTTCAACTCATAAAGTTTATTCATTAATGTTTGTTCATATTGGTGAGACCATATACTATTTGTCCTTTTGTTTCTGGCTAATTTCACTCAATATAATGTCCTCAAGTTTCATCCATGCTGTTGTATACATCATGTCTCTATTCTATCACTGCGTAATATTCTATTATGTGTATATACCACAGTTTGTGTATCTACTTGTTCATTGACGGACATTTGTAAACTGTTTCCATCACTTGGCAATTATGAATAATGCTGCTACAGATATCAATATGCAGATGTACACTTGTGTCCTTGCTTTCAGTTCCTCCAAATGGGATTGGTGGATCATATGGCAATTTCTATATTTAGCTTCTGGAAGAACCACCAAACTGTACTCCAGAGTGGTTACATCATTCAACATTCCAATCGACAGTGAATAAGCGTGCCTTTTTCTCCATGTCTTCACTAACACTTGTAATTTTCTTTCTTTTTTTTAAATAATGGCCATTCTAGTAAGTGTGAGATAAAATCACACTGTGGTTTTGATTTGCGTTTTCCTAATAGCCAGTGAAGTTGATCTTCTTTTCATGCGTTTTTGAGCCATTTGTATTTTCTCTTTGGAAAAATGTCTGTTCATGTTTTTTCATTGGGTTGTTTAATTTTTTGTTGTTGAGTTGTAGGGTCTCTTTATAAATATTGGATATTAAACCCTTATTTAATATGTAGTTTACAAATATTATATATGTGCTTTTTATAAAAAGTTTTTTATTGTTTAATATAACATATATACAAAGCAAAGAAAGAAAAAAAGCAATAGTTTTCAAAGCACTCTTCAACAAGTAGTTACAGGAGAGATCCCAGAGTTTGTCATGGGCTACCATATCTTCCTCTCAGATTTTTCCTTCTAGCTGCTCCAGAATATAGGAGACTAGAAGGAATAAATTTTTTTTATCATCATAATTGACTTTTTTTTCTTTTCTGTGAAAAATAGCATATATACAAAAAAGCCATAAATTTCAAAGTGTAGCACAACAATTAGTTGGAGAACGGATTTCAGAATTCGGTATGGGTTACAATTGCAGAATTTTAGGTTTTTATTTCTAGCTACTCTAAGATACTAGAGACCAAAAGAAATATCAATTTAATGATTCAGCAATCATACTCATTTGTTAAACCCTACCTTCTCTGTATAACTCCACCATCACCTTTGATCTTTCCATCCTACTCTTTAGGAGTATTTGGAGTATGGCCAGTCGAAATTTTTCACGTTGGAAGGGGCTGTCAATAATATGGGGTAGGGAGATGGAACTAGCTGATGTTCTGGAGAGGCTGGGCCTTCTAGGTTTCAGGACTTATCTGGTCCAGGTACCTATCTGGAAGTTGTAGGTTTCTGGAAAGTTACCTGAGTGCATGGAATCTTTGTAGACTCTTATATATTGCCCTAGATGTTCTTTAGGATTGGCTGGAATGGTTTTGGTTGGCATTTGGCAAGTTATGATAGGTAGCAGTGTGTAACTGAAGCTTGCATTAAGAATGACCTCCAGAGTAACCTCTTAACTCTATTTGAACTCTCTCAGCCACTGGTACTTTATTATACTTCTTTTCCCCCTTTTGGTCAGGATGGAATTATTGATCCCATAGTGCCAGGGCCAGACTCATCCCTGGGAGTCATCTCCCATACCACCAGGGAGATTTTCACCCCTGGATGTTATGTCCCACATAGTGCGGAGGGCAATGATTTCACTTGCACACTTGGGCTTAGAGAGAGTGTGGCCACATCTGAGCAACAAAAGAGGTCCTCCAGAATTAATTCTTAGGCATGCCTATAGGTAAGCTAAGCTTCTCCATTACCTACATAAGCTTCATAAGATTAAGTCTCAAGATTAAGGGTTTGGCTTATTGATTTGGGTGTCCCTAATGCCACAGTATCAGGGGATTCCCTGATGGTTAAGTTTAATAGTTCCTTAGTTTTTCTCCCATCCCTCAAGAGACTTTTCCAATACTTTTTGATTATCTGCTTCCTATATTCTAGGATATATCCAGGCATTATGTTATACTACACAGGATAAAGGTCCTCATTCTTATTCTGGGCTCCCTGTTGATTTAGATTATGTGCTACAGAAAATTTAGGTTCTGGACAAAATAAATCTTTCTTCCTTTGGTCTCAAAAAGTAGGTACAGTTCTAAAATAAAGATGCTGTCTTCCTTACCCCTGTGTTCTGAATTACCCTAATCAGGACCTTTGGCTTCATTCTTATCTCTAAATATCAGGTTATAGATATATGAAACAGCCTCTCAAAATCTAGAAATAATTACCACTCTGGACTAAATGTGACTACTATAAGAGCTTACCATCTAGGCCTCTGTTTTCTTATAAGCATTTTCTAAAGGAGACCATACAATAATTGCTCTTTTGTTTTTCGCTTATTTTGCCTCACCAAATGTCCCACAGGTTCATTCACACCATTGCATGCCTCATGACTTCATTCCTTTTTGTAGCAGGAAATATTGTACCAATATTTGATCATATGTATACACCATCATTCGCCAATCTACTTCTTAGTCAGTGCATTCTTCAGCTACCTGCATCATTAGGCATCTTGTATAAAGCCCAAAGTCCACAGTCCACCAATACTCTAAATTTTAGATAACTTCGTTGTTCCCAAGAGAAACACACCCTTACCAAATAGGAAATCTAAACATCCTCTTAACTCTTGTCCCTCCCCCCATTTTTTACCTCTGCTGTTGCTGTGGTTGTGCTGATGATTTTCTGTTAAACATAGCCCATAGCATGCAATAGCAGTTTGCCCCTGTACCCTGGACTTAAACACTCTTTGTGCATGAATCATACCTTAAAGTACGTCTTGCAAGAACTCATTCATATTTCTAGTGTTAATCGGTGGGACATATAGGTCTACACAACCCCTTTCAGTCTTGCTCACCTTCAAGATGGTAATATTTAGTTATAGACCCATTAGAGAACCACTTTCACTTCTATCTATTCCCTTACAATTAAGTTCAACCTCATTAGCTAACTGTTCACCCATCTCTAGCTTCTATGTATCTCTCAGTCCCCTATATTCTGTATTATAGGCCTCTGATTTTACCTTTACCATGGTCATAAAAGATACTCATATAGTATCTATCCTTTTGTGTCTGGCTTATTTCATTCAGCATTATTTCCTCAAGGCTCATCCATCTTGTCATGTGCTTCAGGACGTCATTTCTTCTTACTGCTGCATAATATTCCATCATATGTATATACCACATTTTGTTAATCCACTCTTCTGTTGATGGACATTTGGATTGTTTCCATCTTTTGGCAATTGTGAATAATGCTGCGCTGAACATTGGTGCGCAAATGTCTGCTTGTGTCACTGCTTTCAGCTATTCTGGTAATACCAAGTAGTGGTATTGCTGGGTCATAAGGAAACTCGATATTTAGTTTCCTTAGGAACCGCCAAACTGTCTTCCATAGTGGCTGTACTGATGTACATTCCCACCAACAATGCATAAGTATCCCAATTTCTCCACATCCTCTCCAGCATTTATAGTTTCTTGTTTGTATAATAACAGCCTGTCTATGTGCTTTTAAATTTTTTATTAAACCCAAGTGATGTATGAATACTTTCTCTATAATGACACAAAGAGCTTCATCCCCTCTGAAGGCATTCTCAAAACTCATTCTCCTTCTTCCTACTTGGAAATAACAATAGTTATGAATTTACTAGATCATTCCAAACATATTCCCTATATCTAGAATTATTTACATGTATCATATAGAATATATGTAATATGGTTTTACATGTTTAAGCATATTTTTATACTGGTTATGTTATTCTTTGATTTGTTGTTGACAGTTATCAATATTCTTTAACATATATCCACAGTTGTATAAATAGAGCTGCCTCATTTAAAAAAATGTAATAGAAATATATCACCATTAGATTATTCAGTCATTTCTTGGTCATGGATCTTTAGGTGTTTCCAGTGTTTTCCTAAAATAAACAATACTGTCATATTCTAATCACTTGAATTGATTAGAATTATTTTGCCTTTATAGATTGAATTGATCCTAAGTGATATCTATAAAATGTTGACTCTTTCTATAAGAATCTCTCCATTATCATATTTTCTATAAGGCCTTTAAATTAAAGTTCCTGTAGAAATACTTTGCAAATTCTCAATAGACTCATTACTATGGGAAATGTTTTTTTTTTAATTTATTTTTCTTTTATTATACTACTTAAGTGATTCTTTGTTGGAAAGCAATGTTGTTGATCCTTCAATGAATTTTTTTGGCTATTTCTAATAGTTTATCTGTGGGTTTCCCTGAGTTTTCTGTGAAGCCAACCATATCTTTTGCTAATACTTACATTTTTTCATTGCCTTATAATTTTTACACATTGAATCTTTATCTTTTTGCATTATTTGGAATAAGTACAATGTGGAATGAAAAGTATGGAAGAAGTCATTCTTGTATTGTTTCTGCTATGTTTCTAAATTATTTAATGAGAAATGCTTCAAATACGTCATCTGTAAGTAGGATACTTGCTATAGATTAGCTGCAGATATATTTTAAATCAAAATAATTCCCCTTCAGTTTTTTTTCACTAACTTCTGTCTTCTTTTACTGACATGAATAAATACTGAATATTATATAAAAAATTGTGGCCCTTTATTTAGATGACACAGATTTTTCTCCTTTGACACTATTAATGCGGTGAATTACATTAATAGGTTTGTTAATTAACAATATTGTATTCCTAGAATAAACCCACGTTGATAGGGAGAGCTGCTCTAAAAGTTTCCAGAATTTTATTTGTATATTGCTCATTTTTTCCCCCAAACTAACTAGCAGTGGGTTCTGTTGAATCCTTTGCCATTATTACCTCCTTATTACTTTTTATCTCCATTTTCTCTTTATTATTATCTCAGATTGCTTTAATTCTTTTTATAAAATATTTAATTGAATGCATGGTAAAATTTTATTCTTCTGAGTTTTCCTTTTTAAAATTGATTTACAGAAAAATTATGCATAAAATAGTTCCCATATACCGCCCTAATATTAACACCTTGCATTAGTGTGGTGTGTATGTTACAAATCATGATAGAACATTTTAAAAATTGTACTACTAACTATAGTCCATCATTTTCAGTAGGATTCACAGGTTGTGTTGTACAGTCTTATGCTTTTTTTATTTTAATTTTTTGTTCTAGTAACATATATACAACCTAAAATTTCACCTTCTAACAGTCTGTGAAGCCAACATCATGGTTATATCAAAGCCAAATAAAGATACCACAAGGAAAGAAAAATATAGACCTTTTTTTTTTTTAAACATTTAAGTTGATGAGCTCAACTCTGAGAAGTTTGGCCTGATTATATAATTTCCACGAACTTCCCATCAAACGTGGTTGGTTAGATTTATTAATATATTTGTTTACATTTGGCCATCACATATTGAGTGCTGCTTCTATTCCATACACTTCACATGCATTTTCTGATTTAATCTTCAGACAATCCTGGCTATTCCTCTAATTCCCCAGATGAGGAAGACCAACTGTGAGAAGTTGAATAACTTGCCTAATGTCACACAGCTACTGGTGGAACTTCTGGCTTATCTTTGCCACACAGAATCTTTGGATATGTAATTTAAGCAGGATAATGCTAGTAGCTTAGTCTCTTTCACATGCTTTTCATTGGCTATATATTTCCTCATTTTATATTTTGATTTGCTGGATATCAAACCAGGGATAGGCATGGAAAAGTAGGAAACAAAACTGCCTTTCATGCCTAGAGTATTCTGTATCTTCCTTTATTAGTTCTTTGAGTTTTATTCTTCCATGGTAGCTATCTGTATTTGCTTCATTGATCATGATAAGAAGATGGATTTTCATTGAAAAGGTTGATATTGGCTCCATGAGCTTAAGGAAGTTTCGTAGAAAGAAGTTATTTCAGAATATTGTAATTGTTGGAGTGAGGGCAATTAGATTTTGCAGTTTCTCTCTTTATCCCTATTCCATAATGCTGCATTTAGTAGTAACATCATCACAGGAAGATTATAAATGAAAATGATTGGAATATTTTCTAAAAGGGATGTTTTCCCAAGTCAAAGGTAATATTGAACTAATACAACTAAGAGTGTTAAAATTGGTTCCATGACCTTGCTTGGGATTAGAAACTAACTTTATTAGATACAGAAAGTGATGACCACATGTTTCCTTTTATTAGTCTTAACTGAATAGCCAGATTAAACATTTAGGAATATGACATAATCCCTTTCCAACACATTGAATCACTTTGGTAGCATTATTTTAAAAGATGTGTGGGCAGCATTGTGAAAATTAGACAGTTTTTATAGCTCCTTTAATGATCAAAGAAGCCACAAATGTTCAAATTATTGGCCTGTGTTTGGGGTGATGAAAGTGATAAACTCTGAATTTATAAGTCTCTGAGAAGATCCAATGATGTAATTTATAGAAACCAACACAATATAGTGACCTCACAACTTTTATTAAGGAAAACACACTCTAAAAACTTTGCAATGTGATTATATTGATTAAGCTTTAGTAATTAATTACAATTTCACTTTATTGTCCTCTCAGGCAATACACAAGTTATTTTTTATATCACTTTTGGTGTTTTCATTAGGCTAGCAAGCACTAAAATCCTGACTTATTCCCTCTTTGAATGTCAGGCCCAGAAATTTTCTCTGTCATTTTTATTAAGTAAAAAATGTACTTTTCCAAGACCTTAATATTTGAATTGGAAGATGAGAAAAAATTTATCTTTACCATTGATAATATTCAGGACCTATTCATTTCAACATTTATAATAATTAGCGAGTTCATATTGTTTTTTATTTGCTTTGATAATTTATGCTTCTATTAACATTATAAGGAGAAATATTCATTGTTTCCTGGCAAAGTTTATTTAATAAAATGGTGGGCCCACTAATGAATTAATTAATTTGCTCCACTCAATGGACCCACACTCAAGTGTGGGTAGATCTTGATTTTTAACTAATAATACAGGTTATCACCATGTGGACTCATTTCTTTTGTTTTCCTGATGAAAAAAAATATAATTATGTGCTAAGACATTTGGCATCGTATTTCTGTGAGTGATTTAATTTGCTCCTTCAGTCACTGGGCATAGCAGAGCTTATGGTTTTGGGAGGGAAATCTGCTTGGAACAGCCTGGACCACTGAGGTCACTCTTCGTTCCCTTGGGATTGTTATCCAGATGCGGTCCTATTTGTGCTTGTGCTTCACTTCACCCAGCTGAGCATGGCTGCTTTCTTGATCTTTTACATTTCATGCCACTGAGCTTGATTGTTTTCTGGTCCGTAGTTGCTCACTTGTAACATTTCTCCTACTAATATTCTAGGCTTCAAAGCCCAGCCAGAAGCAATCTCTTGAGATTTACAGATGGTTAGTCATTAGAGGGGATGCAGAATCCTCTCACTATCACAGGTTTGCTGATGTCATTCCTGACAGGTGAATCTGTAGTGCAACCGAGTTGACCAGGGAACTTTAGATCCAGAATTTATAAATCCCCAAGTCAGCCATCAGTTTGATGCATTGTCTCTGTGATTGTGCTGGAGAGAGAGACCTGGGAAAAGTTCTGGCACATTGCTCCAGGATCTTATTTCACATATTGGCTTCATTCAAGACATCAAGCCCAACTCTTGTTATTTCTGACAAATTGACAACCTGACTTTTCCCTTACACTTTGCAATATTTTTGTTTGTTTGTTTCTCCTTTCTAATGTTCAGTCTGATCCTGTCATTTGTATTGACAAACCTTTCTATATAACTCAAACTGCTCCTTTGGAGAGTCATGAATAAACTGTTAAAATCTAATATCTATTTGTACATTGCCTGATTTGCGGAAAAATGGAATCAAAGGATTCATCCATGAATACCAAATTCATTGCATTTGTAATACTAGTAAATTTATAAGTGAATTCCTCACAACTCAGAATTATCCAGATGACCTCGAACTTATGATATTCACGGTAGGTAGATTCACAAAGTTTTAAATATACCTAGATATAAACTGTTTTTGTGTTTTATAGAAAATACTCTTAGCTGGGATTGAGCTATATGGCTTACAAGGAAAATTAGTTTTTACACTTGTTCTGGGTGTCTTAAACCTACACTTCCTGCAAGGTTTTTTTGTTTAGGATGGACAGAACACTAAATATATTGGAAATCCTCATCCATTCACTTGTTTATTTGATGACTATTTCTTGGGTCCCTACTGTGTGCTAGGGACTGTGTTACAGATTGGAAATACAAAGTTGAAAAAAACTGGTTTTTCTTTTAAGGAATTATTGTTTAGTTTATTGCATCATCATAGGATTTAAAATGTCCTCATCCATTAAACATACATTTGTATAACTCTTAAATATATTTACACACCAGTGTTGAGGTAGATGCCATGAGGATGCTTACTTGTATGTCCTCTACATCTACCCTAAATTTCAATACCACTTCACCTTCCCACCTCTTTGTGTTGTTTGTTATAGTCATATAGAAACATACCTATTAGTTTGTCCACAAAACTGTGAGTTTCCTCAGGAAAGGCTTATGGGTGATTAATATTTAGAATCTCTACATTGAATATTTCTTGAGCAAACTCTGGAAATGGAATTTACAACATAGATCTCAGACATAGGTGAGAACAGTTCACCATCAACTTAATTATTTAAGCAGTTTGTTTTCCAGTCTGCATGCACTAGCATACTTGTTTTGATTAATTTTGTTCTCATATGGGAGTTCAGAAGACTTTGGTTTCTAATACTGGCTCTCTCATTGCCTGTGTCAGCTTTAGAAAATCATAAATTCTTTCTGTACCTCAGTTTCCTCATCAGTTTATAAAACAGTGGGTGTTTTTACTCAAATTCTACAGATAAATATATGTATTCTTTCCTGGTAGGTTACATCAAACAGACAATTTGCTGCTCATTTGCTTTAGGGGGCATTTTTGGGAACTCATATTATTAGGATTTCTCTATTTTTAAATGCAAGACTTAAGGAATTCTTTCCCAGGATATTTCTCAAAGCAGAATATAGAACATTCATCACTTGCATGAAGACACTGAGGGAATACAAAGATAAAAGAGAGAAGTAAGAAAAGAATTAGTGAACTAGATTAAAATAATGGTGTTCTAGTTTGCTAGCTGCCAGAATGCAACACACCAGAGATGGATTGGCTTTTAATAAAAGGAGATTTATTTTGTTAGTTCTTCAGAGGAAAGGCAGCTAATTTTCAACTGAGGTTCTTTCTTATGCGGAAAGGCACAGGGTGATCTCTGCTGGCTTTCTCTCCAGGCCTCTGGGTTCCAACAGCTTTCCCTGGGGTGATTTCTTTCTGCATCTCCAAACCTGGGCTGAGCTGTGAGTGCTGAGATGAAGTATGCTGAGCTGCTTGGGCTGTGCTACGTTGAGCTCTCTCATTTAAGCACCAGCCAATTAAATCAAACATCATTAATTACAGCAGGCATGCCTCCTAGCATACTGCAGATGTAATGAATAACAAATGAGGTTCACATGCCATCATCTCACGTCCACAACACTAGAACTAGGCACCTTCACCTGGCCAAGTTGACACCTGCATCTGACCACCACAAGTGACTACACTTACAAGAGAGAAATCTTGCTAAGGAATGAGGATTCATTCAACCATGTTGGTCCAGAACAAAATCCCATTTTCCTGGTGGAGCAGAACGTTGACATTTCCAAGATCAGAGTCATCTTGACATTTTCTATGAAGAGGATGGATGCATTTTACTTTACCCTAAGCTGGGCATTTAAAAACATATTCACAAAAACCTTTCTTTCAGGAGAAAAAATGAAATAATTTTATAAAAGTATATTTTCATAGATAAAACCATATTTTAAAAATTATATACATGCATTAATGTACATATATTCATTAAACAAATGTGTTTGTATATGCATTTTACAGACATTTAAGGTAACTTCTTGTTCCAATCTTTCCTTCCATAGGCAGATATTTTTAATCAGTAGGATGAGAGAAAGATCTTTTCTTCCTTCTTCCCACACCACGCAGAAACAAATATTCATGGAATATGTCCAGTTCACTAGAGTAGACAACTCCAACTCTTTAGGTCAACTGAACAAGCTTCTTAGGTGAATATTGTGACTTGCACCTATCGCTATGCATATTTTATCAGCATCAGATAATCTGAGATGTCTGTTTTCACTCTTCAGAAAGCACTTTCTTGGTGTTGATTGCTGTTATTTTAAGTCATGCTTTTAAGTTTAATGCATCTGGAGACAATTATATTAAATATTTATTTTATTTTAAGACTCCAAGTTGCTAAGTCTTATAACTTACCTTAAATGACTTGATTATTGCATATTTGTTTCTATGTGCAAGGTCTTTTGACCCATGATTGTTACAGTAAGTCAAACAAAGTAAGCTAAAGTCACTATTGTTGACTTGGCTGAGAAGGTAAGTGATTAATCTAGGCTTTCCCAAGCTAGATGTAGATTTAAACATCAATACAGCATGTTTCATAGTATGCAATCTTGAGCTTATATAAAAATAACTGATAAAATTAATATGCACATTAATCAAATGATGCATTGAGAAAAAAGAGATTTTGATCTGTCAAAACGGTGCTCATTTTTAAAGAGATCATCCCCAAAAGTTAAAGATTTTAAAAAAATTTGCATGTCAAATGTGACAATAGTAGTATTAATTCAAAACAAAGCTGAAAGACCAGCACAACCAGTAAAAATAATATGAGAAAGGGATATTCCCAGCACACACAGGGCTAAATTGTAGGTCCAGTGACACTGATGCATCAGATCCGATCGTGGACAATGCAGAGCCAGATGGGAGAAGGTTGAAGGTGCTTAAAAGTCAATAGAAGAAATGTCTTGTCAAATCTTTTGTACATTTTCAATTGGGTTGTTTGTCTTTTTTGTTATTGTAGAATTTTTGGGTTTCTTTATATATTCGGGTATTAAATTCTTATCAAATATGTGGTTTCCAAATATTTTATCCCATTTGGTAGGCTGTCTTTTTACTTTCATTATGAAGTCCTTCAAAGCACAAAAATTCTTAATATTGAATAAGTCCCACTTCTCTATGGTCTCTTGTTGCTCAAGCTTATTGTGTAAAGTCAAAGATACCATTGCCTAATGATGCTTCCTTTTTTTTCTTCTAGGAATTTTATAGTTTTGCTTCTTCTGTTTTGGTCTTTGATTCATCTTTGGGCTAATTTTTATATCTGGGATGAAGAGGGGACCACCTTCATTGTTTTGCTTATGGAAATCTGGTTTTCCCAGCACCATTTGTCAAGGAGACTATTTTTTCCCCAGTGAGTGGAATCAGCACCGTTGTCAAAAATTAATTGGCCATATAGTTCCTCAGAAAGCTTATTATAGATTTGTCATATGATCCAGAAATCCCCTTACTAGCTATATACTCAGAGGAACTAAATACAAGGACATGAACAGACATTTTGTATAGCGCTGTTTGTAAAATCATTATTCATGATTGCCAAGAGATAGAAACACCCCAATGTCCATCAACAGATGAGTGGATAAGCAAACTGTAACATATACATATAATGGAATATTTTGTAGCAATAAGATGGAATAAAGTCATGAAGCATGTAACAATGTGGGTGAACCTTGAGGGCATTATGTTGAGTGAAATAAGCTAGAGAAAATGGACAAATAATGTATGGTCGCACTATTATAAACTAACTATAATGAGCAAACTCTGAGAATTGAACTTGAGTGCAAAGGGTATTGGGATAGAAAGTAGGCAGAGATTGGGTAATTAAGAATTAAGGAGTACAGAATATTCAAATAAGACTTATTATAAAGGTTCCTTGATTGTAAACTCCTATAGCAGTCACATTTATTCCTGAGTTTTAACTGTTATTTCTAAATTCAGAGGTGCTGTAATCTTTGTGTAGAACCTGGTAGTTCCCTGGAGTATTGGGTTTCTGTGGGACACCTGAGACTCAGAATTAGGGTTCTGTAGCTCTGAAAGTCAATATTACCCCATGCAGCAACTATTAAAGAAGGTAAAAAAGAGCTCAGATTCCAATTAGAGGTGTGCATGTAATGAACCTGGTTGGGAGTAAAGTAAATCAGAATACAGAGTAAAGGATAATATTGTCTGTATTTTAAAACTTCAACCTCTGTGGAAGACCAAAAGAAGAGATACATATTTGGCCCCCAATTTAAATTTTTCTGTAGCATACTGTCTAATATGCTCTGTCTGGTCAGTTTATTTAACAACCTAATTACATGGAACCTAGAACAGGGAATGAGATCTTATTATTCTGCACAGGTTAATGTAAAACCCAGACATATTACTGAGCATTTGGGTAGAAAATAGAGAAGTATTTGCAAAATCCCCTTGAGGAACCGTAGAAAAAATGTGAAACTAGTAAACCTCCTCACCTGGGGAACTCCTGATATTCTCTCAAACAGTAAGGACTCCCAATTTAATAAGTCAAGCTTTTGATCTTGAGGCTTATCCTTATGAAACTTATTTCCTCAACAGCAAAGCTAGGCCTGCATGTAATTATGCCTAAGAGTTATGCCCAGGGAGCCTCTTTTGTTGCTCAGATGTGTCCTCTCTCTTTAAGCCAACTCTGCAAATAAACTCACTCCCCTCCCCCCTATGCGGGACATGACTCCAGGGATGAGCCTGGCCCTGCATCATGAGATTGAGAATGGTCAAAAGGGGGAAAGGAAATGGAACAAAATAAAGTTTCAGTGTTAAGAGATTTCAAATAGAATTGAGAGGTCATTCTGGAGATTGCTCTTATGCAAGCTTTAGCCAAATATTTCAAACTATAACGGTATGTCATGCTCCAACTAACAGTATTCCTGAAAATCCTGAGTAATCCCCTGAGCTCTATCTAAATCTCTATAAAAATTTTTCTTAGTAAGTTTATTTTCTCAGAAACTTAAAGCTTCCATATTGATCATAGGCCAGATAAGTCCTGAAATCCAGAGGTACCAGTCTCTCCAAGAACAACTACCAGGCTCATTCCTCTATCCCATAATGTTGACACCCTTTTTCAGCACAAAGAAGGTAGAATGGTCATTGCCCTGTTCCTGAAGACTGAGAGACAGATCAAATGAGAGGAAGGAGGTGTAACTGAGAAATAAGGATTTAATAAATGACTGTGACTACTGACCCATTATAAATATTTCTTTTTAGAGTCTAATATTTTAGAATCGCCAGAAGGAAATACCTGAAATTGTTGAATTGTACTCTAGTAGCTCTTACCTTTGAGGATGATTGTGTAACTATATTGTAAAAAAAAAATCAATTGACCATAGATGTGGGGCCAATTCAATGCCATTTATTTATATGTCTGTCCTCATGCCAAGAAAAAAAATGGACAAAAGACTTAAACAGATCCATAGAAGTATACAAATGGCCAATGAGTATATAAAAAGATGTCCAACATTATTATCCATTAGGAAAATGCAAATCAGAACCATGAGATACCATTTTATACCAACTAGAATGGCTACTATTAAAAACAAAAACAGAAGCTAAAAAAAGTCTTAGAGGATATGGAGAAATTGGATCACTCATTCATTGTCAGTGAGAATGTAATATGGTGTGGCTGCTGTGGGAAAGTTTGGTAGTCCCTCCGAGAGTGAAGTATGGAATTACTATATGACCTGGCAATCCTACTTCTAGGTATGTTCCCAGAAAAATTGAAAGCAGGGACTCAAACAGATATTTGCACACTAATAGTCATACGGTATTATTCACAACTGCCAAAAGACAGAATCAACCTGAGTGTCTATCAACTGACAAATGAATAAACAAAATGTAGTATGTGCATATGGTGGAATATTAAACTGTAAAAGGGAATACATTTCTGATACGTGCAACAACGTATATGAAACTTGAAACCATAAAGCTGAGTGAAATAAGCCAGTCACAAAAGAACAATTATTGTATGATCTCACTGATATTAAATCATTGGAATAGGCAAATTCATAGTATCAGAAACTAGATACAGGTTACCAGGGGCCAGTAAAAAAGGATAAGGAATGGGAAGTTAATGCTTACTTGGTACAGTTTCTGTTTGGGATGAGGGAAAGTTTTGGTAATGGGTGGTAGTGAAAGTACAACATTGTAATCCTCATTAACTATTCTGAATTATACATATGAATGTTGTTGTAAGGTAGAAATATTAGGTTGTATATGTGATAGTAGAGTAAAAACCCTTTTTGAGAACCTTAAGACTGTACAACACCAACAGAGAATCCTAATATAAACTATGACTATGGTTAATAGTATAATTATACTAATATTGTTTCATCAACTGTAACAAAGCTACCACACTATGCAAATTTTGATAATAGGAAAACTGTGTGTGAGGGGGTATACATGGGAACTGTGTACTTTCTGTATGATTGTTACTGTAAAGCCACGACTTTTCTAATAAAAATGTCAATAGAAGGCAAAAGAGCATATGCAAGGTCATATTTTTAACATCATTGGACCTCAGGAAAATGCAAATTAAATTATCAATGATATACTTCTCTATATCCATTAGAATGGCTAAAATTATAAGGACTGACAACACCAGATGTGATCAGCATGTGGAGCAACTTGAACTCTCATACGCTGCTGATGGGAATGTGAGAGGCTGTAACCACTTTGGAAAACCGTTTGGCAGTTTCGTGAGAGTGCAAATATAGACTTACCATATCCTCAGGTATTCCACTTTTAGGTATTTACCCAAGAAAAATAAAAGAATAAATGGCATACAAAAATCTGTGAATGTTTACAGCAGGTTTAATTCACAATAGCTCAAAACTGAAAACAACCAACATGGCCAGCAACAGGTGAATGGATAAACACAATATGTTATAGTCACACAATAGAATACTACTCAGTAATATGAAGAAATACTGACTGTGCTGGTTTGAAGTTACTATGTACCCCCAAAAAGCCATGTTTTAATCCTGATCTAATCTTTTGGGTGCAGCCATTTCTTTTAGTCCTAATTCAATATTGTAGGGTGGAAACTTTCGATTAGATTATTTCCATGGAGATGTAACAAGCCCAACTATGGCGGTGACCTTTTAATTTGATGAAATGTGACCCCACCCATTCCAAGTGGGCCTTGATTCATTTACTGGAGTCCTTTAAGAGAGGAAACATTTTGGAGAGAGCTGACAGGCAGAGTAGATGCAGATACTTGGAGAACAGTTCATTCAGAGCCATCCCAAGACTGAGGCCCAGCAGACATCATGTGCCTTCCCATGAGATACTAAGCAGGCCAGAGCCCAGAATTGTGTCCCAAAGAAGCTGAGTAAAGGCCAATAGATGCGAAGTGAGGAATCCCCACAGGAAACAGAGGCTGAAAGTAACAGAGACCAGGAACAAGAACCAGCAGCTGCCAACCACATGCCCTCCCAGCTGACAGAGGTGTTCCAGACAGCATTAGCCTTTCTTGACTGAATCTAACCTATTGTTGGAGCCTTAATTTGGACATTTTCACGGCATTAGAATTGTAAACTTATAAACTGTAACATTTTCTTTCTTAGCTTCTCTAAACTCTCTCAGCTCTCTCTTAAAGGGCTCCAGCAATCAGATTAAGACCCGCCATGAATGGGCAGGGTCACATCTCCACGCAAAGAACATAATCAAAAGGTCCCACCCAACAATAGGTCTGTCCCTGCAAGAATGGATAAAAATAATATAGGCTTTTCTGGGGGTACCTAGCAGATTCAAAGCAGCACACTGTGTACTTCTATTTATACCCAATTCTATAGAAAATTTTAGATTTTTTCATGATGAAAGACAGATCATTCGTTACCTGAGGCAAGGGCAGAGGGAAGGATGGACTGCAAAAACACAGGGAAACTTTTGGGGACAATATAAATGTCCTATATCTTGATTTTTATTTCATTGGTGCATATATTTGTCGACTCATCAATTTGCACATTTTAAATGGATACTATTTCTTGAACATAAGCTGAACCTCAGTAAAGTTGGTTTTTTTAAAAAAGTGACCACACTGTCAGTGAAAGATCCTTGGTAGAAGCTGTGAGCAAAGAAAACGAGCATATGAATGAGAATTCATCCTAGGGTGAGAAACAGAGGAAAGGATACAATCTAGATAGAAAAAATCTGAGCTCAGTATTTCTAACCTCCAACCTTCCCTTCCCTTTCACTTGACTAAAGAATGCAAACCCGTGGGATTAACTGGTAACTCAGTCTGGGTTAATAATAATGACAACCCTTTAAATAACAATTGCATTTATGATTTATGGATTCTTATTATATGGCAAAACATACCTCTAGATGCTTTACAATGTCTACCTCATTTTTAGACTTAATTAAAATTTTGGGAGGTCACAGGGAGGTCTTTCACAATTTCCTGACTCTCTTTTCTTCCCCTCATTTCCTCCCTTTGCCCTTCTCTTCTGCTACTTCGTTGTCCTTCTTAGAGTGTGGTTCTGTCCACATTCAGGCTTTCTTTGGGGTCTTATCTGCTATTCCAAGGACCTCTTCAAGAAATTTCCTTTCAAAACATCCTCCCCTGCTTGAATGGCCTTCTAGGAAATATAAACTTTAACATCTGGAGAAATATGCAGGCCCTGCATGAAGATTCTCTTTTAATATTCACAGTGGACCCATGACACAGTTCCTTTTTGAGAAAGCTGGGCAAAGGTTCAGAGATCCTGCCTGAGTTCAGACAACTGGCAAGTGGTGAGTCCGTGATTTGGTTCCAGACCTTTCTGGCTTCAAATGATGCTCTGTCCACTCCTTAACCTTGATCATCTTCATAAAATAAAGATTGGACTTTGCCCAGCTGGAATCAAATGCAGCCTAAGGCATCCAAAGCAGATAGTTGGCAGGGAGGTAGTAATCTGCAGGACAATCTAAGAATCAGGGTCCAGAGAGAGGATATGTCACAGCAAACACCAGGATGAGGTCGGCATTCATTATTAGGTAAACATTTGTTTATTCCCACAGTGCACCAAGTTTCATACCAGGCCCTGCAGACCTAGCACCAAATAAGACCTAGCCCCTGTCTTCTATCAGTTTCTATATGAGAGGGAGAGACAGACCCTTGGACCAATTTTGTAACTCAGTAATTCTTGAAAGAGGTGTATTCACATGATGCTGGAAGGTGGAGAGGTGGGTATCTAAGTCATAGTGGTAAGGTCAGAGAAAGCATTGCAGAAAAGGTGGGGTTTAAAGCACAAATAGGCAAAGAGTGAATGAAAGACATTCTAGGAAAATCAGGAGCAGCTGCTCATGCAGAGAGACATGAAATAAAAGAGTTGTCCAGGACCATTGAAACTGTTTGACAGGGCTGGAGTGTGACTGTGAATGAGGAACCTGTGATGTGGCAAGTGAGAAAGCTGGATTTAAAACCCTATGGGGATTTTGTATATTACAGGAAGTTTCAATCTTTTCTTTAAAATTTGGAGAACCATGAAAGGTTCCTCAATGGATGAATGCCCTGATATACATTTGTGACATTCACGATCTGTTGCAGGGATGCAGATTCCATTTTCAGCCTGCATCATTTTTTTGCCTCCTGAGCAAGATGTGAGGGTGGTTTGGTTGCGGTATCTAGGAAGACATTGGTTGCTGGGGTTGATTGGTGAGATTAGCAAAGTTTACATTTGACATTGGAGGTAGGAAAAAGGTACTATTCATTATTGTGTCAGTCCCTAGGAAGGTTCTTACTATTAGTTATTTTGTCATTCCCACAAGCACCCTATGAGTGCCAATGCTACACCCAGACAGTTAGGCACTCAGGCAGGCAAATGCTGTGGCATCTGGGGCACAGTAAGTTCTTCCTGCATTTCCCACCTAGGTTGAACCATGTGACTGTTTTGTCCAAGAGATTGGAAGCAGAAATAATGGTGCCACTTCTGAGACAGGGCAGGTAAGACCCAGTGTGCATTCTTCATCTCTTTATTTCATTACTACAGTGAACTTGGAAGTCATTTATTTCAAATGGCGTAGATTCAAGTTGGAGAACAGCCAACCAACCTACATCAGACATTGAGTGAGTAAGAAATCTTTACTTTTTGAGCCACTGAGATTTCAGAGTTATTTATTACAGCATTTTAGTCTTAACTACCCTCACTAATATAGTGTCCCTTCAAAGATATATTATTTATATGCTTGAACATTTATTTATTTGGAATGAATACTATATACAAGTATACTTTTTAAATGTCTGCTAGAGGGCTCTCTCTGACTTGAATCAAAAGAAAACCAAGGACTTGTCACCATTTCCATAAGAAGCCACATGTGAAGTCCTGAGTGAACTAGCACCAAAGCTTCCATTTAATCCAACGATCCTCTAATGCCCCTATAGATCAACATATTGGGCAGTAGCATAACTAGCCTGCCTCTTAATCCTGTTTTTGGCAGTATAAAACTGAACTTATCATGAGAAAACTGAGGTTAAAAGAAATAACTTCCTCAAGGTTGCATGTTTACAAAATGCTAGAGACTATATTTGAATTTTTAATTTAATTATTACAACCTATCCTTCAGAGTTTGTTTTAGTTTCCTGGCTGCTAAAACAAATACCATACAATGGGTTGGCTTAAACAATAGGAATTTATTGGCCACAGTTTTAAGGCTGGAAGACATCCACAGTTGAGGCCTTCACAAGGTAAAGCTGGGGCATTCCGGAGCTGGTTGCCAGCAATCCTTGGATCCTTGGCTCCCTGACTCTTTGGCTTTTCCCACATGGCAATGAACATGGCAGCATCTCCTCCTTTCTCTCCTGGGTTCCCTTGACTTCTAGCTTCTTAGTTCCCTATGGCTTTCTCTTTCTATGTCTAAATGTCATTCTCCAGAAATCTGGTTGAAAGATCAATCTGATTCAGTTGGGCCATACCATGACTGAAGTAAGTTTTTCAAAAGATCCTGTTTACAATGGACCACATCCAAACCAAGAACATATCCAGACTGGGTTACACAATTCAGCCCACTACAGAGGTTATTGTCTTTCAGTACTTCAGACTGTCAATCATATTATCAAATTGTTCAACCAAGAAAGTTTCTTAATGTGTAATTTAATTGGTATTAAATTTTTCTTCTGTATGTTTAAAAGAAACATATTAATTAGTTCCCCATAGCCACCCTCTTTCACCTCAGCTTATAGGTGGAGAGGCTGAGTAGCTGATGCCTACAGAGTAGCATTCACTTACTATAGGAGTCATTCAGCCAGTAGTGATCAAACCAGGACCATAACCCCCATTTGCCATCATTCGAACAAGAGCTTTTTCACTGCAGGAATGTAACATTGGAATATTTCTCTCTCTTTTTTTTTCTTTCCTACAATACCTTCTTTGTGTGTTGAATTCTATGAGCTTATTTGCATAGTTAAACCCAACCACATATTTTGTTTACCCCCAATTAATAAATAGGCTTGGATTGTGGACTAACAGCACACATTCTGGTTTACACAAATATACTCACAGACTAGCAACCATGAGCAAATGAGGAGCCTTGGAAGATGCCTTTTTAACCTTATTTGACTAGGGTGTTTCTGTGAATATGAGGGAAGATATTGTGCTGTCTTTTCAAGGCTGACCTACACAGTATTGACTTATCTGTACATGTTAGGAATTTGGTAGACCATAGAGCTGAGTGAGAAAATATCAGCTTGGCAACTTGGAAGATCTAAGTTTACATTTCACATTTGCTGGATGACCTTTGACAGCTCACTTAAATTCCTTAGTCTGTTTTCTCATCTCTAAAATGAGGATAAAGAAATATGTGGAGTTTTCTTATAAAGCAAATATCAGTTAGTCACTCCAGTAATTAATCCTGGGCAAGTATTGTGGTAGCTCTATACTAGGAGAGGTATGAACATCTTCAATTCCTAAGGGCTTGGATGAAGAGGTCTTGGGGAAGGCCTAAATCCTAACTAAGAATGTAGTCAAGTCTGGTCCTTATTATCCTTGCACCATGATCCCCTACAGGAATATGCTTCTGCCAGTGCTTAATAGAAGCTATGTATGCAATGGGTGCCAAGACCCTGTAAGGCAATGGGGAAGGGGAACATCCTCTCTTGTATCCTAATGGGCACTGAAGATTCCAAACCAGAGCCTTCCCCTGGCATACTGCACATCATGAACACCAGTTCACTAGGTTTGGACTGTGGTGATGTGAGACAGAGGGGACAGTTCATCGGTGACAGTGGTGGAACAACATTGGGAGAAATCGAGACCACTACAGGGATTGTCAAAAGATCAGCTGTCGTAGTGCCTGATCCAATTATTCTGACTGAATTACAGCCCTATCCTGACCAAAGGCAGTAGACAGAGGCATAGATGTTCACTAATTCATAATCTGTGTAAGCATTCCTTGGGTTCCTAGCAATCCCTTAGGGTAGGGAAGCTTGGAGAATAAACCTTATAGAGGCGGGGATTAGAGTATTTTCATTTGAATTTTAGTGTCCATTTGTGGCCCTATTTTCACTCCAAGCTGATCAAGTTAGGCCTATGGGTACAATAATATCTTCTTTTATATACTAGTTTGTTGTAAGGATTAGAAAGGATATGTCATAGCTTAGCATAGTGCCTAGTACACAGTCAATAATTGATAGCTATTAATATTATTATAGGTAATTATGTTTGATTATATCAACTAGAGTTAATAGTACAATTATAAGAAAATTCTTTCATCAAGTCTAACTAATTTACCACACTAATGCAACATGTTAACAGTGGGGGTGGTATATGTAACTCTGTATTTTCTGCATGATTTTCCGGTAAACCTAAAACTTCTCTAATAAAAATATTATTTTAAAAATTAACTTTATAGGATGCTATTCCTTAGGATGGTTGAGGCATCGATAAGTTGCAAGTCTATAATACCTAAATTTAACACAATATAATTCTTTTAAAAACTGATATTATTTATCTTTAGAGACATTTCTCTACATTCACGCTACCAGTAGCTCTCTGTGATATTCTCTCTCTCAATCTTCTGAATCCAGCACGTTGGACATTGGACAACGTCTTATGAATGTTGTCTTATGAATCCAACTAGACTATAGGCTCATGGAAGACAGAGAAGGACTTCTTATATTCAGTGGTGATATTCAAAATGTTCATAACTATTGAATACGGACACCAACAGCTGTAGAGGATTCTAGACAAGAACAAACTAGTTGATCACTTTGGTATACACCAGGAGAATACTGATCCTTTTTTATATTTACTTGAATCCTTCATACTGTATTCCCCATCAAAAGGACTCCACAAATATTTGTTGGCCAAACTTTATTAAGTTTGGAAGTTTCTATAAAGTAATACCAGGAGAGACTGATTAGCTGCCAAGTGGGTTCACAAGAGTATGATGATCACAGGTTTTCAGCTCTGTGAGCTCAGAAACTCAGGTTAACTGAACTTTCAAGATTAGGTATGAATTTGAATTCAAATTAATTCATTAAAAATGAGAAATACGCATTGCTCTTTACTTTGTCCTCAGTAGTGCATTATTGCTTGGATAAAGTCTGATTTATAAAGGGTATTAAGTTCCAATGAGAGAATACTGTGAATCAAGGCAGAATCCTTGCATTTATGATCAGTTGGTTTTCACCAAACATGCCAAGGCTGTTCAATGGGACGGGAGACTTTTCAACAAATGCTCCTGGAAAAACTGGCTATCCACATGTAGAAAATAATCCTAATTCTTTACCTCATACCATACACAAAAAGTTAACTCAAACTGGACAACAGATTTACATTTGAGAGTAAAAATCATAAAATTTCTAGAAGAAAACAGGAAAAAAAAATCTTTGTGAACCTTGGTTACACAAAAATTTCTTAGATCAGTAAAAGGAATAATAATTTTTTTAATCAAAATTTAAAATGTTGCTCTTCAAAAAACATCATGAAGAAAATGAAAAAAAAAGACCAGCCACAGACTGGGAGAAAATATTTGCAAAGCATTTATTTGATAAAGGACTTGCATCCAGAATATATAAAGAACTCTTTTAACTCAATAAGACAAACAAACATTAAAAATGGGAAAAATATTACATAAACATTACACCAAAGATGATATACAAATTGCTATTAGCTAATAAGCACTGAAATGATGCTCAATATCATTAGGCATTAGGAAAATGCAAATTAAAACCACAACGAGATACCTCTACATATCTACTACCATGACAATAATCTAAAAGACTTACAATGCCAAGTATTGGTGAGGATCTGGTATCAGAGAAATCAAAAACCTCATACCCTGCTTGTGGCTTTGTAACAGCATAGTCACTTTGGGAAATGGTTTGACGGCTTCTTGAAATTTTAACATATACATATATCTGACCCAACAATTGCACTCCTGGGTATCTACGCAAGAGAAATGAAAGCAATATACCCATAGAAAGACTTATTTGTAAATGTTCATGGCAGCTTTAGTCATACAATCCAAATGTCCAAAAACAGGTGAATAAACAAAATGTGGTAGCTCAATACAATGGAATGCTATTCAGCAGTTAAAAGGAATGAGCTCAGGTTCAATTCCTTGCCCAATTACCAGACTCCAAACAAATTAATAATAAAAATAGAATATGTGGGAGACCTGGGTTCATTTCCTGGACCATGCATTCCCCCCCCCCCCCAAAAAGAATGTACTACTGACATATGCACCAACATGAGTGGACTTCAAAACTAATATATTAAATAAAAGAAGCAAGACACAACTATATGTTGTATCACTGCACATATATGAAATTTCCAGAAAAGGCATACCTATAGAGACAGAAAGCAGATTTGTGGTTGCCTGGACCTGGGAAAGTAAGTAAAAGTTGATTGCAAATGGGCATGAGGGATCTTGTTGAGTGATGCAAATGCTCTAAAACTAGATTGTGGTCATGATCGCACAACTGTGTAAATTTACTAAAAATCATTCAACTGTATACATTATAATGGGTGGATATTATGATATGTAAGTTATCACACAATAAAGGCATAGAAGTTTCAAGGGTAGCAGAGTGGGCTGCCAGATAAAATAAATGAAGACTGGCTACATTTATACCTGTTTAGAGACATCCACCTCCCACAGCACTGGGTCGTTCAAATTTACATGGCTACACCTATTCTTGAACAGTGCTGAAAGGAATTAGAAATAGATTTCTTTGATTTCAATTGTTTAAAATTCTGCATTGACCAAACCCATTCTCAAGGACAAATTCTTTCTCTCATCATGTTAGTATAAGCAATACCGTTCCGGTCTGAGAATCATTTTGTAGATGAGGTGATTTGGCATATTTGTGTTCCGATCCATTTTTGTCCATTTTATGGATGAACAATTAGATGGTAATCTTAATTCTGACAATTTGTAACTCAGATTTCAGGAGACCATCTATCCAGTGGTGCTACTGATTTCTAAGTTTTCTTATCTCCACGGGGCTGGAAAGTGGTTCTGTATACAACTACACACACAAAAAAATCTCTTTTCATTAATAACTTACAGAGTTCTTTTTTCCTGGAGAAATATTACCTGACTTTACCACAAACTTACAAATAAATCTGCATCATATTTGAGTTTTGTAGACATGGGAAATAGGATTTAAATGAGGAATATATGTCGTAGGTACTCCTTATGGGCATTCATAAATTTATCCAAGTAGAGATGGAACACTCAAACATATTTTATTCATCCTTTGAAATCAGGAAGTGGGGGAAGAACAGCTGAAAAATACAAATATATTATGCAAAGTAGAGAATTCACTTCCCAGAAATGTAAATAATGTATTTCGGTGTAAAAGGATTTAAAGAATAAGAATTTGTGAGTGCCAGATGGCTGTTTATAAATTTATTTTCCAAACCAACAAGATGATTCAAGGCAATTCCGTAACGAATGAAAGACTACTTCCCAAGAGATTCAAAATGTGGTTGCAACAGCCCTTTCAAGGATTGCTTCTCTCACCAAAAAATGACAGTGGAAAAGAGTGACAGCGTTCCATTTAGAGGCACCATCTATCGTTCTACCATTATTACTGCGGAAATCATGAGTCAACGCAACCGGGTCTGGTTTCAGAAGGATGACACTGACAAACAGACCAGGCTCAGCTATACTGTAAATATCATGCAGTGCCTCACCAAAAGGCCAAGGCAAAGCCTGGAGAACCAATAGATCATTCTAAGTCTGATGCATATGGAGGATGTTCCAAGAGGTCGCTGGTTGTGGCTGCCCCAGTGAAACTTCTTCTTTGTTCCATTGAAATTGAGACTTGAGTCAACATTATTCTTCCCAGCTGTCTTTGCCCATGTGTGTGGGCCAGCGTGCTTCAAAAGCACATCCAGAAGATTTTATTTGCACAAAAATTCAGGATTTGAGATTTTTACCGGATACATTTTTTATAAAAATGGACTCCAATATGATTATTTATATTGATTTCCAAAACATTTGATATGGTTGAAATGTATATTACTTTTGTAAGGCATTCACATCAGTGGTCTCCAAATGAGTGGTGGGGTACAGCCAAAGGGATAAACAGGATGGGTCATTAGGTTAGGGAGAATATAATAGAACTTTTATTTCCATTTTTGCCTTAAAATTTTTAAGCTTTCTTAGTATTTAATACATAAGTTGGAACTGGCACATTTATGTGGTCACTGTGTCAGATGGTCACAAATCACAAAGTCCATGAGGTATCCCAAGGGAAGAGGGGAGACCTACGTTCTGGAGGCATTGGCCCAGTGGTATGCCTGCTTGTTTGTTTATTATTTCTAAACTCATTATACATTTTACAATGGAAAACTATCTTTAAAAACTTCATGGAATGAAAAATAGTAGATAAAGTACAGACAATAGAAAAAGAGAAACATGGCGAATCTGAGTTCTAGCAATAGTTCTTTTTATCCACACCAGGAAATAAAAACAATTGTTATCTAATTATATCTGCCAAGAAGATGAATCTTTAATTAAAAAATCATAAGGAAAACTGATTGAAATGTGTTTTTATATCCACCCTTATTAACAATAAATAGTGTGTGTTGAAGCATAATTAGTTATAGCAGTACATGTAGTTAATTATAGCAGTATATACATATATACACATACACATACATATATATAGTGAATTAAAAAGCATTCATATATTGGTGCTGCTCCTTTTCCTAATTGGATATGCCATCACACCATCACTTTGCAGTTGTATATACCATCTGTGATGGCTTAGAAATTATGTACCCCAGAAAAACATGTTCTTAAACTTCATCCATTCCTGTGGATGTGAATCCATAGTAAATAAGATCTTTGATGAGGTTACTTCATTTAGCATGTGGTCTTATTGACTAGGATACATCTTAATCTTATTATTGAAGGCCTTATGGGGAAGGCCACACACAGAGAGAAAGTCAGAGGGAGCAGGCAGAAGCTGGAAGTCAGAAGAACCCAGAAGAGAAGAGAGACGCTAGGAGAGGCTGCTATGGTCCTTATCATGTGATAGAAAAGCTAAGGACCAAGGATCACCTGCAGCCAGCTCCAGAATGCCCCCTTCTTCTGGAAGAAAGCACTGCCTTGATGAGGCCTTGAGTTGGACTTCTAGTTTCAAAACCGTAAGCCAATAAATTCTCATTGTTTAAGCCAACCCATTGTATGGAATTTGTTTTGGCTGTTAGGAAACTAAAACACCATTATTTCTGATTGCAGATGTTTCAGGAAGAGAAAACGTGTATCATTAGGGACTGGAGATTTATGAGTTCAGGGTGATAGCGCTGGCAAGCAGCTTAATATCAGTCTTCAAAAGTAGATGGCTTATATGATTTAATTGTACAATGGATATGTGAACCTTGACACTGTGTGAGTCACTAAATGTCTGGGCGTCCTTGTCAAAACCTGGACCACTGTTCCTGTGTTCCACATATGAGAGGAGCTATGGCATAATGTCCTGCCACTACATGCAAAAGGTCAGGCATTTGAAAATAAGTAACAAAGCATGGGAAACAGAATAAAAATCTCAAGCTGAGTGTCACAAGTTAAAAGCCCATCCATATGAAAGCCTAAAACATTAAAATTATTCATAGCAACTGGTCCTTATATGTGGGAAAAAAGACATTTGGATTGGCTCTGATATTTCTACTATTGATCATCTGCCTGGAAACTTCAAATTAATTTACATCTATTTGAATCAATTAATTGGGCAAATATTTATTGAATGCCTACAAAGTGATGAGCGCTGGGATGTGATACTTCTGCTACTCATTGGACACTTACTATGTGCCAGGTACTGGGCTAACTTTCTTAAAAATATCATTGTGATTAATCCTGACTTTTTAAAGTAGATACTATTATCCCTATTATTAGAAATAAGGAAATCAAGGCACAAGCAGGTAAAGCAATTGGCTGAAATTCTAAACAGGAGTTCGTGGAACAAACTTAGATCTGTCCACATAATGTTAGTCAGTGCTCTTGATGGTTGGAGCACTGTAGGGAGAATCGAAGAATGGGGAAAAGAGGGAGAGAAGAACCTTGCAATGTGGGGGAGTTCTGAATTGAGTAAGAGAGTAAAGCTTTTAAATGGACACACCAAAGTCAGTCTGAAATTTTATGAAATTGATCTGAGATATCACTAAGGAGTTTGAAATCCAGGGGAAAGGAGACTTTGACGGAATATTTTTTATTAAAATATCAAATATTTTCATGGTTATACCAGTTATATACATCAGTGAAATTAGTTATTAAATACTTAGGGTAAATGTGCCCATCCTTTTAGGACTATCTATCTTGAAAAGTCATTCCTCTAGGTGGATCCCCTGAGCTTTTCCCACAGTCCTGGCAGAGATGAAATCTGGCTTGCTTTCTGTGTGGTTAATCTTAAACTGTTCATGCATTTGTTCATTGACTCAATCTACATGTATTGAGTATTTAGTGTGCCAGACACTGAACTACTGAACCACACTCTTGGGATAATTAAGCTAGCCAAATACTCAGTTCACATGATTTCACATGGAATATAAAGACTTTTATTTTCCTGACGCTTTTGAGAAACTGGCCAACACAGCACAAAATAAATTGTGTCTTTACAGCCCAATAGCGTTCTGAATTGCCTGGTAGAACTAAGGGGGAGTATGAGTTTTCCCTCTGAGTTTTCCAGGACAGTCTTGGTTTCTTAGAATTTTATTTTCTTTCAATAAAGTAAATATATTCAATATGCAGCTACAAGCAATTTAGTTTTATGATTTTTTAACACTTTTCATTTAAATTTATATATGATGTAACATCCTTTGTTACAGCACATGTCCCAATTTCTTTATTTGAAAAATGTGGACACTTAACTGTAGGTTTTTTTTAATAAGCAAATTTAGATCGGGATTATGATGATAAAAAATACAAGTTATTGTTTTCTGGAAACCCAACTTTCCTGGCATTTGTATCATTGGAATCTGAAACTGTTTTTAATGGTATAAATTGCTGCAGTTAAAACAACAGCTTGACTTGATGCCAGCTTTAACACACAGTAATGTTAAGTCTCCTGATTTTCTGTGCTTTACATGATAATGAATTCATGCATCTGAACCTCACTCAGATCATGCTTCCCGCAAGACACAAAGGGAAAGTGGATGGAGGGGGAGAGAGGGGGAAGGAGTGAGAGAGACAGTGAGAGAGAGAGAGAGAGAGAGAGAGAGAGAGAGAGAGAGAACAGCCAGGGTGAAATAGTTTGTAACCATCTCAGCTCTCATCTCAAAATAATTTCTTGCAGAGACCATTCAAGAAGCATGATGAGGATAATAATCAGCTGTTGTTTTTAGATTCCTTTTAGTTTTATTGTGGAATAATTTAATTAAAATACATTTTTATTACCATTTTATGGCCTCTGTCTGCTTTCTCTACTGCTGTAATTTCCTGAAAAGGAGATGTATGACATCCTGTGGGCATCCCCGATAGCTTTTCAATCACCAATTCATATCTTCTGAGTTAGTTTCATTTTGCCAAAGGAATCCTTTTTTATTTAGCATTCTTGTCACTGAAAATGAGTGGACTGATTATCTGATGCCCTGCATGGTTATGGAAAAAAAAAAGCCTTTAAAATGTTTTTGTCTCCTCTTTGAATATGATACTTAGAAAGCAGAAACCTTGCTATAATAAATTTCTGTAAGAATTGCGCCATTCCACTTTCCCAAGCATTCTAGGCAGAATAATAATTCCCTGGAGATATGCATGCCCTAATCCCAGGACCAGTTACAGTGCTACCTTCCGTGGCAAAAGAGGCTTTGCTGATATCATAAAGTGGGGACCTTAAAATGTAGCAGGTATCCTGTGTTGTCTGGCAGGGCCCAAGGTAATCCCAAGGCTAGTAAAGGTGGAAGAGGGAGGCAGAGGAGAGCCAGAGGGAGGTGTGACTAGACAGAAAGGGTCAGGGAGATGCTATGTTTCTGGCTTTGAAGATGGAAGAAGGGCCACAGACAAAGGAATGCAGGTGGTTTGCAGAAGCTGGAAAAAGCAAGAAAATGGATTCTCCCCTCAGAGCCTCCAGGGAGAACGCAACCCTGCTGATACCTTAATTTTAGCCCAGTGAGATCCATGTCAGACTTCGAAACCACAGAACTGTACAATAGATTTATGTTGTTTTCAACCATCAAGCGAATGGTAATTTTTTACACCAGCCAACTGAACACTGACATACCAAATATTCTGCATATAGGTTGAATCCTAAACTCACTAGCTTTTAATTGCATTATTTAATAAACATCTTCCTAAACTCACTGGCCTTTAATTGCAATAGTTAATATAATTGAGGATGGCAGTATTGACAGTAGATTTCTAACTTCTCTGTACTTCTTTTCTAACTGCTGCCCTTTTTAGAAACCAATTTTCAGTAGCAACTTCTTTATACTTGGACAGTTCCATTACTACTTATTCTTGAGTCAAATTCTAATCAAATCTGTCAGTAGCTAGAAGACTCAAGCTAGATAGAGCTTCATAAATTTTATATCAGTTGATAAAATAGGAGGGAACAGTCTCCTTCCTTTGTATTTGGAAGATTTCTCTTAGTTTGAATTATAAGAATGAAATCTGCCAAGTTCACTTTCAAGTTGTGTCAACATGGTAGAAATTCTATAGCCAGTAATGTTATCCAGAAACCGCGCTGGTTCTTTGGAGGAAATGTTAGTGCCTGCAACAAGAATCTTGGTATAATTTAGGCAGCAACTTCACTAATTGGAAGCCACAGATCAATATAAAGCCAGGATTCACTTACAGAGATGTTAGTTTTTCAAGCACTTTATTTTACCTGTCATGCATTTTTCATACAACCTCTATTACCTTGTAACACATTGAAGTTTAAAAAGCTCTCACTTAGGTTTCTCGGACAAGGATACCGGATGTAGGGGAAAGGGTGAAAAGAAAAAATTGTGGCTGTTTTTTTTTTGTTTTCTTTGCAGTTTTAATAGAGGCTGCGTGAAGGCTGTACAGGCTCTGGGTTAAGGCACTGCCTCTGTCACAGCTTCAACGGGGATAAACAGGACCATAACGCTCCCAAGAGATTTTTGTACATATCTGGCAAATATCAAACAGTAGTTTGTTAAGTTCCTTGTTAGTAGGGGGCTGAATTCTGTTGTGATTTTAACTATAAAATTTGTGGCATTAGACTGATGTTTAACAGTACTAGTCACATAACATGATCCTTCAAAGAGCTCAGAGTGCGTTTTTGAGAGAAAGTAAGCAAGCTAGTGAAAGAAAGAGAGAGAAGCCTTCATGAGACACAAACTAATCTTTCCAAAGGACCCTGATACTTATTGAAGTAAGCACTTCCTGATTTGAAGACCGGGTACACGAATTAAGAAGATGAGTAATAAAATAATTGAAAACCAGAGTTGGAAATGTCCTGCCCCTTTGCTTCCTGTTTTCCTTCATCCCTTCTCAATGTCTTCTCACCCCCAACCTCCAACCAAGTTATTCTCCTCTGTCTCTCTAGGAAGAGAACATCGGCTTTGCAGAGAAATCAAAAGCCTTCTCAAGACAACACTATCATCTCCTCAATAACAACAAAGCATCTTCCCAATATGAAACAAACAAATATAAATTTGCATTTATCCTGTTCTTTTCCCCTCTCATTACAATGGAGCTATTGCCTCTATCTAAAAATAAATCTGTGCTTTGAATTCTATCCCTTCCGACTTTCTCCAGAACTTTATGCTATTGATTGTTTTTTCTTGTTGGATATTCCCCATCAATCGTTAAGCATGCTGGTCTCTTATTTTCATGAACCACGAAAAGAATACTCCATGCCTTTCAGATACTGCATTCTCATTTTCCTCCAGTCCGCAGACAAATTTTTTAAAAGAGATGTTTCTGTTCACAATTTCCATGTCCTCACCTAACACTTGCTCACCTTGATTGGACTTCTTATTCTCTGACACCACCAAAACTGCTCTCAGTTATGTCACCAATGATATCCATTTTACCATATTGAATGGACTCGTTCAATTCTCCCCTTCCTAACTTCTCAGCAGCGTTTGACTCATCCTCCTTGAAAGGCTCTATATCTTGAATCTGTGACACGATATTTTCTTGGCATTTCTCCTACCTATCTGCTTGTTCTTTGCCTGATTCCCTTTTGGGCTCTACCTCCTGTACCTCATCCTTGACTGCTAGAGTTCTTCCAAGTTCCTATTTTTGCCTTCTCTTCTTATTCTCCTCCCAGTCTTATTCTTGTCCACATTTTCAGTTAACGTCTCTAAGCTGGTGAACCCCAAATATCTTTTTCTAGCACAGACTGTTCATTTGTTTCACACCTCAATATCTGTCTGCCTTTTGGGCAGTTTTCCTTAAAGTAGCTCTAATTCATCCAAACCAAATATGTCCAAGAACATACAACTACTCTGTTTTCTACCCCTTTACTTTGGTCTTTCTCAAGTAAATGTCATCAGTAAGACACCTTTGAATGCTCTACCATCCACCAACATGTGGAAGTCAGGAGCTAGGAAACATCTCTGACACATCCATGTGATTACTACCCCAATCCCATTCAGATTTGAGGATAAAAGCAATGTTCCTCCACAGGCCCATTGGCTATTTATATTCTGACACTTGCCTACCTCTCCAGCATTGGCGTGTGCCATGTTCCCATCCTTTTTTTTGTGGTCTCCAGTCACACTGCCCTTCTTTCAGCCTTTTCTACATGCCACATTCCCTCCAGCCACAGGGCTTTTGTACCTACTTGGCCACTCTTCTCACATCTCTTTCCCTATTGTTGATCCTGTTTATCCAGGATCATCTCTTCTTGGATTCTTTCCTTGTCTCCTCCAGCCAGACCAAATACCCCTCATGAAACCATGTATTTCTCCATAATAGCACCTAGAACAGTTACATTTTAATATACGTTTGCCTACTTATTTCATTAGTAACCATAGTAGTTTGTTTCATGAAACTTTTTATGGATATAAAATGCTAAGCCATTATGTCCCTTGTGCTTAACTGAAGTCAGTTAAGCTAGGGTGCCTGGGAACAATACTTATTGAGCAAACAAATGGAAAGCACTTACAAATTATTCTAAACTATTTTAGAGGGGGGTAAGCATAAACTGAGACTCAGAGAGGTAAATCACTGATACTGAAACTCAAGTTCAGTAATTCTAATATTGGGATGAATTTGTGGTATGTTTTTAAATGTGCTTTATGCACTTTTTCCATATTTACTCAAATCTGAGTGTGTTGGTCATCAATTATTTTAATAGTGGTGATATTGGAAGAATTACAGGTCAAATCTGCATTTAACATACCTACTACAAATTAGTAAACTTTTATGGCCAATGAACAAAGCCCCCCCAAACTTCCCTGTCTAAATTCCTGTAGCTTATGATACTTCTTTAGTGAAACCAAATCTGCTGCCTTGCATTGAACATGAAACATGTGCTTGACACAGAAAGTAACTATATAGGAAGTGGGTACAAGGTATTCTAGATACATCTAAGTTGGCTTAGCTAAATCTCCAAATTGAATCACAGAAAACTCTCCATTAATCATCTCTTGAGGGAAGCATGCTAACCTCTTGCCTGATTGTTTTCAGATCAATTAACTTCATATCCCCTTTTCCATTCTGTATAAAAAGGAATTACTATCTAGCTACTAGGTAAGGTCAGTCAATGGGAAAAGAGGCTGGAGGACAAAAAGAAGAGTGTTTAGGGTGATTTCTCCTTCTCCCATTTGGTCTTAATTTGTGTCTCTGGTAGCATCTGCATCTCCTTCCTACCTTGAGCTCCTGGCAGATAATCTTTCATTTAGAGCATCCAGCTCCCCCAGGTGAGGCTTTGGGACTTCAGTAAAACCAAATTCTCCTTTATTTAGGCATAGGAGGTGGTATTGGCTTTTCTAATGTTGCTTATCTGTGGATTGCTTCATAATCTCCTGTTTTGTTTCTTAGTCCTACCATAAATTTTCCTTTGTTTATAACATGTAAATTGATTTGTATTTTCCTAGTTAATTCTTGACTGATGCAACATTTTGCTTTGTTTTGTTTTGCTTTTTGGTATCAGGATTAGTTCCAGGAAACAGATCTTGAAGAAGGAATTCTGAGCTCAGATTGCTTGCTTGTTTTAACTTGAACACATTAAAGAACTTCTTTTCAGGTGGAAAATGGGATACTATAATTAATCTGTCACGTGAAGTGGCATTGGCATCACAGTTACTTAAATTATAACCTGGGTTGTCTGGGATGATGTGCCATTTGAAAACATGGCTTTGGGAAAACCAGTAGCTATCACATTTGACTATGTAAGCAAAGTGGCTCTTTCTGACTGTGTTGGACTGCTTACAGAAAGAAAACGATAAACCCGGGGGTTTAAACTCTTAGCTCAAGAGATAACCAGAGGATGAGAGAGCTGCTATGGTACTCATGAGAATTTTTATATCAGTGAGAAATCACGATTGAGGATCAGAACCATGTACTGTTACCATGCAAGTTTGACTTGCTATTTACGTTGGTTTTAAGGCACTAATTGGGAAGTAGAATCCAGAAAGTTGGGATAGGGGATTTTGAGCAAATGCAGTTGAATTTGAGGACCATGAACACAACATACCCTAGAAATTCCATTGCCAGCAGATACAATCCCTTACTTAGCCTATAATTTATTCATCTAAGAAGTTGCCTTGAAAGGAGACATCTATTTTCTTCAAGACTCATCAGGGCCATCTCTTGTTTCTTCCAAATTTGAGTCAGGTGCCAGCCTACCTCAGGGGGAGAATTGCAAGATCTGCTCCTGGAATAAATATTATTCACCAAGAGACCTACAAATATTAGCTGATTTTTATAAGCAGGTCCTTGGAAAACATATTTGGAAATGGAATCTATATGAGTAAGACTAAGGAGGGAAGAATGTAATGTAAGATTTCAATATTTATCAGTATAGGTATATTTATCTGAGAATCTGGATTATACGTGCTAGCACAAGGTGGTAGAAATTGTAGTTTGATTGATTGGTTAATTGAAACACGGACTTCGCCTAAGAATAATGAGTCAAAGATGCCGTTTTTTTTCCTTTCATTTTTTGGAAGAAGGATCCAAAACCACAGAGATATAAGAATGTTGGAATGGATTTATTTTGTTCATCCCATTCACTTACTTTCCTCCTGAGTACTGCTTGCAAAAAAAAGTAAAGGTTTCTTTCTTTACTAAACCATTGACAAATACCATGATGAGGGGAGCCCCAGCATCCTTAAAATTCTGTAGTGTCCTTCCTCTGTAGTCTCAGGATGACAGTAGATGATGCCTTTGAAAAGCACAGATTTCAATAGGAAGATGGGATCTTGAAATGCCAGGGATCAGGTGTCAGTAGCACTTTACAAGCAGAGACAAATGGCTACAATTACTATAATGCGCAGGAAGGGTGGACTGGCAATCAAGGTGTCTTTACCTGCAGTGATCTATGATGGTAGTTGATTGATCATAGTTTTCCTAGGAATTAAATAGAAAGGCAGGCCAACGAAGAATTACTTGACCTATATAACCAGAAAACTCTAGGTCCAGTTATCAGAAAAGTGTCTTGAATTGGTGCAGTAGAAACTCACAACCTCTCTTCTGCTTCCCAGAAACAGCCAGTTCATAGACAGAGAACTTGAAGAGAAGACTAGATTCCCTTGAAAAAGGATTTTGTAACATTGCCATAGACACATACTGTAAGTCATCCTCCAAATATTTCACTAAAGTGATCTGGAATCATTTATCAGGATGACTGTATAAAGAGACAAAATATTCATGCATTTGGGAGATTTTAGGACATGGAACCTTATAACTGGTGTCAATACCTGTTGTGACCCATGAAACATCTCTGCTTATGATCAGGGTGGGGGCTATAGAAGTCAGGTGGTCAATGGAGTGTTAGCCCAAATTTGTCTTACAGTGAACCCAACTGTGGTGGTTATTTTCCCAGTTTCTGAAGAAGAGGTAGAATATACATGCTTGGAAAACAGCAGAATCTCCACATTGGCTCATTGACTCATGGAGTGGTAGCTATTATTCTACAAAGAGCCCAGTCAGAGTCCTTGGAAGTTCACCTCCCAAATTAAATAGTAAATTGCAAGCAATAGTGAAATGCCACCATCTAAGATTTGCAGGATGAAGGGTAATGATTATTATTATAACATCCTGCTTTAATTTGCTTATTTGTCCCAGACAAAAGCTGATGGGTCTTAAAGAAATGAAAATTTTAGTCAAAGTGGTGCTCCCAATTGCAACTGTGTTCCAGGTGTGATATATTTGCTGGAGCATGTCAACATAACATGTAGCCCTCTGGTATGCAGCAATTGATCTCATAAGCACTTTATACCAATGGACAAGAATTATCAAGAAGAATTTGTCTTCACTTGGGAAGACTAATAGTATTCTTTCCCTTTTCCATTTCAGGTCCATGCCAACTTTCTCACTCTCTATTGTAAGACAATGATGATCTGTGTATCTTGGAGGATACCATACTGTTGCACTACATTGATGACATTATGCTGATTGGTTATTATTGACAACAAGTAACAAGATTTGTGTGCAAGATAGTGGCCTGCCATTTCATTGAAAACATTTCAATATAATGGGAATGACAATATGGTGTTCCTTACATTGCTTGACATGAAAAAAGAGGTATGCATAAACTTTCAGGGCTTTATGGAATTTTTAGGCATCATATACCATAATGGGTCTGTTATTCTGATTCATTTCTGAATATCCCATATAGGCATTTTAGTGAGGCTCTGGGAACGAAAAGGCTCTGCTGCAGGTCTAGGCTTTCATATGAATTCAAGATGTCCTGTTATTTGGTTCTTATGATTTAGCAGATGCCATTTTATTGTGGCAATTAAGGATGTTGCACTAACCCTCTGAAAGGTCAATTAGGAAAATCATAGTACAGGCCCTTATGGTTTTGGAGCCAAGCCATGTTTTCCTTTACTGATAATTCTTCTTTGAAAAAGATCAGTGGCTTACTCCTAGGTTCTAGAAATTGACTCCTTGACCATGGGATACCAAATTACTATGCATCCTGAGCTACCCATCATGAACTATAGGATTTATCAAACCATAGATTGGAATTGTGCAGCAGTAATACACCATCAAATGAAATAATATATTTGAGATAGGACTTGCATATATCTGGAAAGCATAAATAAATTATATGAGTATGTGATTCATACTTCAACATTTATTTTTGACTTCAATGGAAGTTATTGATGCTTATGGAGGATGAAGGGCTCAGGGTTGATTTATGGATGGATCTACAGAATTTGCTGGCCCGCATCAAATATCATTGTTGCCATATTTCAAAGACAATAAGGTGGTCCTTAAATAATGTTGTTAAGGAAAATCCTGCCAGTGGACTGAGCTTCAAACAGTACCTGTGTTTATCTGCTGTGGAAGTAGGTATTTCCTGAAGTATGTATCTATATTATCTCATTGACAGTGGCTAATTATTTAATAGGTTAGTTGGGAACTCGGAACAAATGAGATTAGTGAAAATGAGTGTGATGGTTAAGTTCACGTGTCAACATGGCTAGGTTATGGTGCCCAGTTGTTTGGTTAAGAAAACACTGGCCTGATTGTTACTGTGAGGATGTTTTGTGGACTTAAATTATCAGTTGGTTGATTGCATGTGTAGCTGATTACATCTACAGTTCAACAATGAGAGACTCATCCAGTCACTTAAAGGCTTTAAATGGAGAAGTGATGATCTCAGCCATCAGAAGAGACTTCTCCACTTCTCTTGGAGAATTCATTGAAGACCTTCATTGCAGTTCCCAGCTTGCAGCCTGCCCTATGGAATTTGGACATGTGTATCTCCACAGTTGGTTCAGACAATTCTTACAAAAATTTCAATATTTACAGATCCATCCTATCAGTTCTGCTTTCCTAGAGAACCCACATAATCCAATGAGGTTCTGGAGAAGATCTGTAGCTAGATCACATGGAATGGGCACAAAATGAACATACATGTATTTCATGTGAATGTTTCCCAAAGGATGTCCATGTAGAGGTATCTTTCAATAACCATGAGTGTATTAGTTAGGGTTCTCTAGAGAAACAGAATCAACAGGGAACACTTGCAAATATAAAATTTATGAAAGTGTCTCATGTGACCGTAGGAACGCAGAGTCCAAAATCCACAGGGCAGGCTGCGAAGCCGATGACTCCAATGGATGGCCTGGACGAACTCCACAGGAGAGGCTCACCAGCCAAAGCAGGAATGCAACCTGTCTCCTCTGAGTCCTCCTTAAAAGACTTCCCATGATTGGATTTAGCATCACTAATTGCAGAAGACACTTCCCTTTGGCTGATTACAAATGGAATCAGCTGTGGATGTAGCTGACGTGATCATGACCTAATCCTATGAAATGTCCTCATTGCAACAGACAGGCCAGCGCTTGCCCAATCAGATGAACAGGTACCACAACTTGGCCAAGTTGACACCTGTCCCTAACCATGACAGTCCACCCCTTGTCAACTTGGCACATATATATATATATACATCACCTTAGACCATACTTAATTTCCAAATGAAAACAAATAAGCACACATTTTTTCTTTTACCTGACAATACTCAACTGTCCTGCATATAACTGGAAACACATTAAATCTCTCCAGAATAGCGTGCAAATCCTTGGGCAACATTCATTCTTAAACTTGATATCTTACAACTTAAATAGTATAACACAAACAAAACAGCATTACAGTCCTCGTTTCTGTAACTGATCACGTGGTCGAAGTTCATATTTATCACTACCTTCTTCCACTACCCATTCCATGTTCCCTTTCCCCTCAGCAAGCACTTCAGCTGGCCGTGGTTCTTTGCCTGGTGGGGTGACCCAAACCTTCATTCCTGAAGTCTCAGAGCCATTAGTGGTCCTGCCTGGATTGTGTTGTTGCAGTTTTCCATTGATTTTAATCACAGGGCATGGTAGTACTAATAGACGCCCCAGGGGATCTCCTATATTCCAAGAAAACTCTTCTTTACCTCCATTATGTAGTTGCAGTCCTACTTCCTTCTGATAGTCAGGGTCAATTACCCCAGACAACAATGTAATCCCCTTCTTGGTGTGTTGATCCAGAGGCATAAGTAGCCCAAAGTGGCCAGGTGGCAATCCTAACTTCCAGTTCAGTGGTATCACTGTTGTTTCTCCTGGAGAAAGCACACAGGTCTAAACCCTGTAGACCAGCAGAACTCAGGGTAGCAGGGACAGGAAGCAAAAATTTTCCTAGTGGATCACTAGGAGTAATAGTGAGTGGCACCACACCCATTTCCACCCCTTGGTTCCTGGACCCATGGATCCTGGCTATGGGAGAAACAGCACCATACAGTGGACGCTGATTCAGAGCATACACAGCTTCCTGGAGAACATTACCCCAGCCTTTCAAGTTTTTGCCACCTAGTTGGCACCGTAATTGAGTTTTCAAAAGGCCATTCCACCGTTCTATCAATCCAGCAGCTTCTGGATGATGGGGAACATGGTAAGACCAGAGAATTCCATGAGCATGTGCCCATTCCCGCACTTCATTTGCTGTGAAGTGTGTTCCTTGATCCGAAGCAATGCTATGTGGAATACCATGACGATGGATAAGGCATTCTGTAAGCCCACGAATAGTAGTTTTGGCAGAAGCATTGCGTGCAGGGAAAGCAAACCCATATCCAGAGTATGTGTCTATTCCAGTTAGAACAAATCGCTGCCCCTTCCATGAAGGGAGTGGTCAAATGTAATCAACCTGCCACCATGTAGCTGGCTGGTCACCTCGGGGAATGGTGCCATATCGGGGGCTGAGTGTGGGTCTCTGCTGCTGGCAGATTGGGCACTCAGCAGTGGCTGTAGCCAGGTCAGCCTTGGTGAGTGGAAGTCCATGTTGCTGAGCCCATGCATAACCTCCATCCCTACCACCATGACCACTTTGTTCATGAGCCCATTGGGCAATAACAGGAGTTGCTGGGGAAAGAGGCTGACTGGTATCCATAGAACGGGTCATCTTATCCACTTGATTATTAAAATCTTCCTCTGCTGAAGTCACCCTCTGGTGTGCATTCACATGGGACACAAATATCTTCATGTTTTTAGCCCACTCAGAAAGGTCTATCCACATACTTCTTCCCCAGACCTCTGTGTCACCAATTTTCCAATTATGGTCTTTCCAAGTCCCTGACCATCCAGCCAAACCATTAGCAACAGCCCATGAGTCAGTATACAAACGCAACTCTGGCCAGTTTTCCTTCCAAGCAAAATGAACAACCAGGTGCACTGCTCGAAGTTCTGCCCACTGGGAGGATTTCCCCTCACCACTGTCCTTCAAGGACACCCCAGAAAGGGGTTGTAATGCTGCAGCTGTCCACTTTTGGGTGGTACCTGCATATCGTGCTGAGCCATCTGTAAACCAGGCCCGAGTTTTCTCTTCCTCAGTCAATTCACTGTAAGGAACTCCCCAAGAGGCCATAGCTCTGGTCTGGGAAAGAGAAGGTAATGTGGCAGCAGGAGTGGAAACCATGGGCATTTGTGCCACTTCTTCATGTAACTTACTTGTGCCTTCAGGACCTGCTCTGGATCTATCTCGTATATACCATTTCCACTTTATGATAGAGTGCTGCTGTGCACACCCAACTTTATGGCTTGGTGGGTCAGACAACACCCAACTCATGATAGGCAACTCAGGTCTCATGGTAACTTGGTGGCCCATGGTTAAGCGTTCAGTCTCTACTAAGGCCCAGTAGCAGGCCAAAAGCTGTTTCTCAAAAGGAGAGTAGTTATCTGCAGCAGATGGTAAGGCTTTGCTCCAAAATCCTAAGGGTCTGCGTTGTGATTCTCCTATAGGGGCCTGCCAAAGGCTCCAGACAGCATCTCTATTTGCCACTGACACTTCCAGCACCATTGGATCTGCTGGATCATATGGCCCAAGTGGCAGAGCAGCTTGCACAGCAGCCTGGACCTGTCACAGAGCCTCCTCTTGTTCAGGTCCCCACTCAAAATTAGCAGCTTTTCTGGTCACTCGATAAATGGGCCGGAGTAGCACACCCAAATGAGGAATATGCTGTCACCAAAATCCAAAAAGACCCACTAGGCGTTGTGCCTCTTTTTTGGTTGTGGGAGGGGCCAGATGCAGCAATTTATCCTTCACCTTAGAAGGGATATCTCGACATGCCCCACACCACTGGACACCTAGAAATTTTACTGAGGTAGAAGGCCCCTGTATTTTTGTTGGATTTATCTCCCATCCTCTGACACGCAAATGCCTTACCAGTAAATCTAGAGTAGTTGCTACTTCTTGCTCACTAGGTCCAATCAACATGATATCATCAATATAATGGACCAGTGTGATGTCTTGTGGGAGGGAGAAATGATCAAGGTCTCTGCGAACAAGATTATGACATAGGGCTGGAGAGTTGATATACCCCTGAGGTAGGACAGTGAAAGTATATTGCTGACCTTGCCAGCTGAAAGCAAACTGTTTCTGGTGGTCCTTACTAATAGCTATTGAGAAAAAAGCATTTGCCAGATCAATAGCTGCATACCAGGTACCAGGGGATGTATTGATTTGCTCAAGCAATGATACTACATCTGGAACAGCAGCTGCAATTGGAGTTACCACCCGGTTGAGTTTACGATAATCCACTGTCATTCTCCAAGATCCATCTGTTTTCTGCACAGGCCAAATAGGAGAGTTGAATGGGGATGTGGTGGGAATCACCACCCCTGCCTCTTTCAAGTCCTTAAGAGTGGCAGTTATCTCTGCAATCCCTCCAGGAATACGGTATTGCTTTTGATTTACTATTTTGCTTGGTAGGGGCAGTTCTAGTGGCTTCCACTTGGCCTTTCCCACCATAATAGCCCTCACTGCACGAGTTAGAGAACCAACGTGGGGATTCTGCCAGTTGCTTAGCATGTCTATGCCAATTATACATTCCGGAACTGGGGAAATAACTACAGGATGGGTCCAGGGGCCCACTGGATCCACTGTGAGATGGACCTGAGCTAAAACTCCATTGATCACCTGGCCTCCATAAGCCCCCACTCTGACTGGTGGTCCAGAGTGACGTTTTGGGTCCCCTGGAATTAATGTCACTTCTGAACCAGTGTCTAATAATCCCCGAAATATCTGATCATTTCCTTTTCCCCAATGCACAGTTACCCTGGTAAAAGGCCGTCGGTCTCCTTGGGGAAGACTTAGAGGAAGGTCAACGGTATAAATTTGTGGCAGTGTAACAGGTTTCTTCCCCATAGGGACCTGGCTCCCCTTCATTCAAGGGGCTCAGGGTCTGTAAACTGTTTCAAGTCTGGAAATTGATTAAAGGGCCGTGACTCTGTGTTTTTGTAATTCAGGTTAGACTTCTGTTCCCTTGACCTAGAACTCTTTTGTTTATACAGCTCCAACAAGAATTTAGTAGACTGCCCTTCTATTGTATTTCTAGGCACCCCATGATTTACTAGCCAATGCCACAAATCTCTGCGTGTCATATAATTTTGATGCCTCCTTTGAGTTTGTTGTCTATTATAATACCCACGTCTACCCTGTCTTTGGTGATTAAGTGCTGCCACCTGGCTTCTGCCAACTCGGGATCCTGTCATCCCCATTGTGTTTAAGGATTCCAGCTCAGTGACAGCAGTTCCTACAGTAATATCTGACCTACAGAGAAGTGCAACCACAGAGCTCTTGAGGGATGATGGTGCTAGTCTCACAAATTTATTTCTCACTGTTCTGGTAAAAGGTGCATCCTCTGGACATTCCTGGGGTGTAAGAGCAGGCTTTGCACGATAAATCCACTCTAACATCCCAATCTCTCTAAGCCTCTGGATTCCCTCATCTACATTATACCAGGGCAGTTCTGGCATTTCAACCTCAGGTAATGTTGGCCACCTTTTGATCCATGTTTCAACCAACCACCCAAACAAGCTGTTAACACCTTTTCTAACTGCTCTAGCTATAACATTGAATGCAGAATCTCTGCTTAGTGGGCCCATATCAATAAATTCAGCCTGATCCAGCCTTATATTCCTCCCACCATTATCCCACACTCTTAAAATCCATTGCCACACATATTCCCCTGATTTCTGTCTATATAAATTGGAAAACTCACACAGTTCTTTTGGAGTATAACGTACCTCCTCATGTGTGATACTTTGTACCTCACCTTTAGGGGCCTGTTGGGACTTTAGTCTAGTTATAGGTCTAGAAGAAATGAGGGGTGGTGGGGGTGGGTCATGAAAAGAATTAGAAATATCTTCCAAGCCATTTGCTTCAGGGCTTTCATTTGCAGTTTCATCTGGTGAAACAGGATTAATAACTCTAGGGCTAATCCCTTCAGGAGGAGGTTGGGTGTCCAATTCCTCAAGGCAGGCTGGAGGTGGGGCGGCTATGTCCTCAGGGCAGACTATTACAGGGTTATCTAAAGAAGGCTCAGCATGGTCTAGGGTTTCAACCTCACCCCCAACATCATTATCAATCCATATGTCACCATCCCATTTTTCAGGGTCCCACTCCTTTCCAATCAATGCCCTCACTTTAACGGCAGACACCATGCAAGACTGAGATTTCAGTTTATGTTGTAAAGTTGCTACTCTAACAATAAGATTCTGAGTCTGATTTTCAGAGATCTCAAGTCTACGGCTACAGGAAATAAAATTTTCCTTCAGGATACTCATAGAAACCTCTACATCTTTCAGACGGCACTTAAGCTTCTTGTTTGAAGCCTTAAGCCCATCCCTTTCACCCTTTAATGTAGACAGTGTATCTAACAACAACCAACCAACATCTCTATAACTCTTATTCCTACAAAACTCTGTAAAGGTGTCAAAAACATTATCCCCCAGAGTCTGGCTTCGTACAAGCGAAGCATTAGGAGAATCGAATGATGATATTTTGACTATCTCCTTTGCCAACTCAGTTCATGGATTGGGAGTGTCATTCTGATTACAGGAATCAGAGTCCTTAGTATCTCTGAGCCCAGTCAGAGTAGAAAACCATTCATAAAAACCCATTTTTAAGATTCGGTTCCTTAAGAACCACTCCTGGTACCAAGATGTATTAGTTAGGGTTCTCTAGAGAAACAGAATCAACAGGGAACACTTCCAAATATAAAATTTATGAAAGTGTCTCACGTGACCGTAGGAACGCAGAGTCCAAAATCCAGAGGGCAGGCTGCGAAGCCGATGACTCCAATGGATGGCCTGGACGAACTCCACAGGAGAGGCTCACCAGCCAAAGCAGGAATGCAACCTGTCTCCTCTGAGTCCTCCTTAAAAGGCTTCCCATGATTGGATTTAGCATCACTAATTGCAGAAGACACTTCCCTTTGGCTGATTACAAATGGAATCAGCTGTGGATGTAGCTGACGTGATCATGACCTAATCCTATGAAATGTCCTCATTGCAACAGACAGGCCAGCACTTGCCCAATCAGATGAACAGGTACCACAACTTGGCCAAGTTGACACCTGTCCCTAACCATGACAATGAGGATAAGAAAACCCTTTCTGTGGATGTCAGTTAGTCTCATCTCTTAGCCACTCTGATGCTTGCTCAACAAAATGGCCCCTAATTGTAGGAAAAGAAGCTTTGCATGGATGCAACAATATGGACTTCTCCTCATTAAGGCTGATATGGATACCTCATCCTGTACACCTACTCTTTCAACAGCAGAAGCCAATCCTAAGTCCCTCATATAGCACCATTCCACCAGAGGTCAAGCCAACCATCTGGTGGCAGTTTAATTATATTAGACTTCTTCCCCTTAGAGTTGAGGACAGTAATTTGTACTTACTGGAATATATCGTAATTGGTTTAGAATTGCTTTCCCTGCCTAAAGTATTTTGCATGTACCACTATCCATGGACTTAGATTTATTCATCATGATGGTATCTCTTACAACATTGACTTTGACCAAAGAAAATATTTTCACATCAAAAGAAATGTCTATGGGATTCATTGGTTTTATTATTGTACCTTCTATTTCAGAAGCAGGTGGACTAATAGAATGGCAGTTGGTCAACCTGAGGTTGACCTCAGGTGTCAGCAACAACTAGGAGGTAGCATTCTGTGAGATTAGGTTGCTCTCCTACAGGATGGTGTGTATGCTTTGAACTAGTGACTAATACATGCTACTTTTCCTCCCATGGGTAAAATTTGCCAGTTTTGGAACTAATGTGTAAGAACTGGATCCTCTAATTATTACATCTACTGGCATATTTACAGATTTTTTTTTTTTTTTTTTTTTTTTGCTTCCCATACCTATTCCAAGTTGGAGGTCTTGGTTACCAAAGGAGGAACATTTCTACCAGGGGACATGACACTTGTTCCATTGAGATGGAGTTGCTTTGGGCTCCACAACCCATTCAACCAATAGGCAAAGAAGGGTGAATAGCTCTGATGGGGTGATTGATTCTTATTACTAGAAGTAAATTGGGTTGCTTCTACACAATGAGAGTAAGAAGGGACCCAGAGTCTGGATCTTAGACTGAAAATTAGTGTATTCACCAAATTCTTAGTAATTTCATGTTTAATAGTAAATGTTAAGGAAAAGCAATACTAATCTAATACCAGCAGAAAGCTAAATACTCAGACACATTAGGGATAAATGTTAGGAACAGCCCACCAATTAAACGATTCTGACTGAAGTGATGGCTTAGTACAGGGATAACATTGAATTTGAGGAAGGAAGTAATAAATGTAAACTATGAATTTGGAAAGCAATTTGTCAGTAAACTGTTAAAACCTGTAGAGAGCCGCTTTCCGGGTTTGGCCTAGTGGACACGCTGCAGCCTGCTCTAGAGTTCCCCCCGCCCATCGAGTGAGCCAAGATGGCGCTCACATCCTGCTTCCGCAAATGACGCACACGCCCACCAACCCTATCTTCCAATCACCTCTGTATACGTGGCACTAACCTATTGGGTTTGGGCACAGTATATAAGAGGTTACCCGGACGGGGTGGGTGGAGACGACCCACAGGGAGCCGTGCCTGACGGCCGCATAGAGGTTGTTCCCCCGCGGGATATTTCGCCCGCGCAGAACCTGTAACAGAGAATGCAAGCTTAACTCCAGTAAAGGTCTGTGCTTACAACTGCTGCGTGTCTTGGACCTGTGTTTCTCACCAGCGCGGATTTGTCTGCGTCTCTCTGTCTCTCCTCATTGTCTCACCCGCCGGCCGGGGGCTTGACGCTGAGCGAGAAGTCGCGGACAAAAACCTACCTACTAAGCTATTCTACTTCTAAATATTTACCCAAGAGATAAGGAAATACATGTTGATACAAGGATCTGTACATGAACATTCATAAAAACTTTATTTATAATAGCCAGAAACTACAAAACCCCAGATGTACATCAATAGATGAATATATAACATGTGGGATATCTGTATAATGGAATGCTACTCAACAATGAAAAACAATGGGTTATTGATACACACAACAACATGAATGAGTATCTGTTTCAGTCTGCTAAAGCTGCTGGAATGCAATATACCAGAAATGGATTGGCTTTTATAAAGGGGATTTGTTAGATTTATTTATAAAGGGGATTTGTTAGATTTATTAAGTTGCAAATTTACAATTCTAAGACCATGAAAATGCCCAAATTAAGGCACTAACAAAAGGATACCGTATTGGAGCAAAGGCAGCATTCAGGTTCCTCTGTCACATGGGAAGGCACATGGTGACATCTGCTGGCCCTCCTGGGTTTGTTTCAAAACAGCTGTCTCAGCTCCTGTGGGTCTTTCTAGCTTCTGCCAGGGGAGCTTTCCTTCTACATCTCCAAATGTCTGTGCCTGCTCTCTGTGTCGGCTCTCAGGACTTCAATAATCTAATTAAGACCCACCTTGAATGGGCGGAGTCACATCTCTCTGGAAATAATATGATCAAAAGTTTCCACCCAGAATTTGGTGGGCCACATCTCTATGGAAACAACCTAATCAAAAGATCCCGCCCACAAAAGCATGGCTTTTCTGGAGTACATAACAATTTCAAACCAGCACAGTATCAAAACAATTTTTCTGAATGAAAGAAACCAGAGAAAACACTGTATGGTCTTCCCTGATCAAAATGGCAGAATGAGAATCTCCAGGGCTCTTTCTCTCCACAGAAACTTTGACAAATTAATAAGAATTGGCAGAAACATCTTTCTTAAAACTCCATAAAACAGTCAAAAGACTGAAGTAATAGGATGAGCACTAAGTCAAGGAAAATTATATTTAAAAGTGGAAGAATTTTGTGGTGCCCTGGCTGGCTCCTTCTTCACCCCTCACTGGCTTGGCACAGAGCGATCCCATGCTCCCAGTGTGGATTCATGGTCCTGGTTCTGCAGAAAGCAGAGTAACTTTCATGTACATGCAAGGAGCATGTATGTCTGGCCCAATCTTTCTGGTGGTGGCCTAAGTTATTTGCTGTTTCAGAACTTGCTCTGCATGAAGAAGGTGTCTCACAGAGCTCTTCTACAGAACGTTGTGGGAGGGCAGCCAAGTTATGCTTGCCTGGGCCAAGGACTGCTGTCTAGGACATACAGTGCAATGCCTGATACTGTGAAGAAAGTTTTCTAGGGAAAATAGGACACTCATATCTGTGTAAATGAAGGAATTCCAAGGGCCACAGATGCATGCCCAAGACAAGACACATACACAGAAATTACTGGATGTATTCTCTAAACTCATTGCAGGGATTAGTGCTGAAAGAGGCAGCTCAGGCAGGTCAGTCTGCAAAGACTGGGAAAGGTGTGGGGCTCTTTTTCTTCTTTTGCTTATTTATCTTTTGTTAGCCCCTGGCATTTAAGGAAAGCTCTATTGTAATACTAACTGGATACAAATATAAGAAGAAACAACTCAGACTCTATATTCCAGCCTTAACACATTAAAATGTCAAAATGTCTAGGTTTTAATGAAAGATTACAAAACATGCAAAGAAATAAAAAGTGATGGCCTTTATAAACAAGAAGATTAAAACTTTAGAAAGCATAAATGAGGAGGATCAGACCTGGGATATTCTAGAAAAAGACTTTTTAAAAATGGCTCTAAATATGCTCAAAGAGTTAAAGAAATATATGGACAAAGAGCTAAAGGAAATCATTAAAACAATCAATGAACAGACAGTATATTATCAAGAGAAAGATGAAATTATGAAAAGGAACCAAACAGAGCTGAAGATCATAGTAACAGAAATAAAAAATTTCCAAGAGGGGTTCAACATCAGACTGGAGCTGGCAGAAGAAAGAATCAATTAACCTGAAGATAAGATGATTTAAATCATCCAGTCTGAGAAGCAGAAAGGGGAAAGAATGAAGAAAAGTGAAAAGAGCCTGAGGAACCTGAGGGACACCATCAAATGTACCAATATACACATTTTGGGAATCCCAGAAGGAGAAGAAAGAGAGGAAGGGACAGGGAAAATATTCAAGGAAATAATGGTTCACAACTTCCCTAATTTAACAAAAGACATGAATATACACATCCAAGATGTTCAATGAACTCCAAACAGGATAAACCCAAACAGACCCACACCATGCCAAGGTATAATCAAACTGTTGAATGCTAAAGATAAAGGAGAATTCTGAAAGCTGCAAGAGAGAAACAATCTGTCACTTACAGGGAAGCTTCATTAACATTAAGTGCTGATTTCTCATTAGAAACTGTGGAGACAAGAAGGCATATTTAAAGACATATTTAAAGTGCTGAAAGAAAAAATTGTCAACCAAGAATTCTATATATGGTAAAACTGTCTTTCAAAAGTGAGGAAAGTGTGCTGCAAGGGTAGCTCAGTGATAAAATTCTTGCCTGCAATGCAGGAGACCTGGATTCAATTCCTGGACCCTGTACTTCTCCCCCAAATTCCCCCACCCCCCAAAAAAGAAAAAAAATGAGGGAAGTATTAAGATATTCCCAGGTAAACAAAAGCTGTGGGAGTTTGTCACCACTAGACTGGCCCTACAAGAAATACTACAGGTTGTTCTACAGGTTAAAAGGGAAGGACACTAGCAATTGACTGTAGCCACATGAAGAAATTAAGATCTCTGGTAAAGATGGTGATATGGGTAAATATAAGTACCAGTACTATTGCATTTTTGATTTGTAACTCCACATTTTACTTCCTATAGGGTCTACAAGGCAAATTGCACAAAATATAATGATAAATCAATGGTTTGGGAATCATAATATATAAATATGTAATTTGAATAATGCATAAATATGTAAATGCCTACTTTAAATATGGATACATTATTGTATGTCAATTATACTTCAATTCGGCTGTTTTAAAAAATAAACAACAGCTTCATGACCAGCTACAAGAATGAGGACTACAGCAGCTATGCATATTTTTTATGCGTACATTATTTATTTTGTTTCCTTTCCCCTATTTTATTTAAAAACTGTTGGTAGTATGTAGTTTTACAGATTAAGCCATAGGTCACTAGACAAATAATAACCTCAAGGGAGGACTGAATTTCACGTGGAGATCTTGGACTTTGAGACGGATATGATGATTGATGGGCTGTTATATCTTCCCAACAGGGAGATAGTGAGGATGTATTTGTGATATGAAGGATATTATTCTGTGGATCCTGTGTCCATTATATGAAGAATAGGTATTCTGTGGGCTCTGTAGATAGTCTTCTGTGTGTTGAGAGAGTGAAATTTTATCCTATAGACATTAAATATGCATAGAAGAGTACAATGAATTTCGAGTAGCAAAGGGTGGACTTTGCACCACCTGCCGTCTGTTTTCTCTCATAATCATTCTCTATACTTCCCCTTACTGCTGTGTCACCACTGAACACCATTCCCATATTCCCTTGCCTAGTGCTCCTGGGTATGTTTGGCCAATGGGAAGCACCAATGGAAGCCCAGGGAAAAGGAAGAAGCCAAAGCACTTTTTCCTCTCTCACTTTATCTGGTGGCATGCTTGAAGCAGGTGCATCTTTTCTGTGGTTCCAGCTCCCCCAGGAAGCCCATTTCTCCATATTCTAGTCTTCTGGAGGTAAGCTCCTACTGTGCCTCAAGCTCTGGCCAAACATTCTGGGCTTCTAGGTGCCAGAAAAGCACCAAATAGTGGTTTTCTGGTGTTTGTAATTTCTAGATTTCCTCACTGACTCCATTCAGTTTCTTAATTTTTCCGTCCCTCATGTAAATAATCCCCTGTATTCAATTCCCTTTTTTTGAAAAGTAAATACTTTTGTTTGAAATACTTGGACCCTGACTGATACAAGAATTGAAAATGTTGGGTAAACAAAGAGGTCACAGGGTATGTCAATTTCAGCTCAGGCTGTTATCTGAAGTGGTACAGAGTAAACTTGTTAATTCTCTTTGGTGTGGCATAATATTGAACCTACTTCAGGACACACAAGGCTACCCCTGATCTGACTTGTCTCTCCAACCTACGCATCTCCCTCTACAGTTTAACCATTTGGAATCACTTGCATTTCCCCAAATGGATGCTGCTGTTTCACCGCTCTGTGCCTCTGCCAGATCTGGAAGGCCTCTACCTCTGAAAGCTGAGTTATTTTTCCCAGAATTAGTTCTAGCACCTCCTGCAATGTGTTACCTTTACCTGAAACATAGACAGAATGAATCACTCTATTCTTTATACCACAATTCCATTCCACATATTTGCATGCCTATTTACCCATGCAAAACACCACCAGCTCTGTGAGGATAAGAAAGCAGTCATCATTGTATCCTTGCACAGAGAAGAAGACCCCAAAGCATTTGATGAATGAATCATTGAGAAAAAAATAGTGATGAATGGCATTTGTACTAGGTATTTCTTAAAAATCAACCCATTCTTTTCCCAGTAGCAAGGTGAATCTTTTCAGTCATCCACAGATTTGACAACTGAAAATATTAAATGATATAGCCCATGGCCATGGCCTGCCTTCTGTACAAAGAAGAGCTCATTTGGAAGACATCTGTTCATCTTGGGCCCTCCAACTAGATAAAGAAAAATGTAACCGTCTGCCAGCAGCTTGCTTGCTTCATAGTTGCTTGTTTTCCAGCCCATAGGATATTGGCCTTAATCCCAATGAACAAATGTTGATCAGACTCAAAGAAAGGCAGGCTGTAAAAATGGAATAAACAATGGCCCTCTGACATGTTAGAATAAAGACATTTAATGTCTTTGGAACACACATTAAAAATCATCCTAGGTTAGTGTTTGGTCCTTCATTTTCTATGCACTAGTGTATTGCAGTTGCCTCCAGGGGATTGAAGCTACTGTCATGGCAAAACACCTAGAGCAAACTGGTCCCTCAGTGACAGTGACATAATCAGATCTGTGCTCTCCAGCAACTTTTCCTCCTTTCTCCAGATCTAATGCATCATGAGTGGTTCTTCTGGGTAAGAGGTAAAAAAAATCATTTTTAGAAACCCGTGAAGGCCGGGGGCCCAGTTTTCTACTATGTCAGTGATGATTTATACTTTATGATCCTGAAATGCTGCACTTGTAAGAACACTTACGATTTTGTGCTTCTGCTGGTTTCAAACCAACTAGCATTACGCCTATTGCATTAATGGGATAGATTTTCACCACCCCTGCCTATAATCTTGGATATTTAGAGGGAGGGTTGAGGGTTGGGGAAACTAGCCTTCTTTCTCCTCCCCTCTCCTTCACAGACACAAAATAAGACTAGAGCAAAAATGTTGCATGGGAGGCTTGTGTCAGAAGCAGTCTGCTAGGCCTTTGATATGCATTGGCATTTCTGAGACCCAATTTTAAAGTATGTTTTGGTTTAGCCAGACGTAGTATAGGTGGATGTCCGTTCATAACATTTCTAGTGTCTGGAAAGCTCCAGTCTTGTGCCTGAGGCAAAAGGCATTAAAAAGAAGAGTTCTGCTGTCACCTGTTTTAAATTGCTTTTGCCTGCAGCATATAAGGAAAGTGTCTGTGTTGAGAAAGAGGAGAGGAAGGAGGGAGGACTGCCTTTTCACTCCAGGCAGCTGAGAGACCCAGGAACATAGGAACACTACGTTTAGAAGACAGAACCTTTGTGACTAAAATCAAGGGGTGATGAAATGAGCTGTTCTCACCAAGTGCCAGTTGTAGAATTCCACTCTCTCCTTGATTCATTATTAACTTATTTTACCCTGATCAAATGATCTATTCTCAACATCAACAATGTACAATTTATACACACACACACACACACACATATATATATATATACACACACACACACATATATATACATATATATATATATCTATCTCAGGACAATTGTAGGGGTTTGGATTTTACCAGTTTTCCCCAAACTGTCTTTTCTGAGCTAGGTATATCATGGGATAAAGGATGCAATAGCAAATAAATTTAAAGAGCAAAGGCTTGTTTATATTTCTGTATTTGTTTCCTATTACTACTATAAGAAATAGCCACAAACTTAGTGGCTCAAAACAACACAAACTTATTATTTTTTACAATTCTGTAGGCAGAAAGTCCTGAATGGGTCTCACAGGGCTAAAATCAAGGTGTTGGCAGGGCTGAGCTCCTGGATTCTGGAGGCTCCAGGGGGAGAATCCTTTTCCTTGCCTTTTCTAGCTTCTAGAAGCTCGACTTTTGGCCTCATGCCACTGCAACCTCTGCTTTCACCATCATATCTCTTTGTTTGACTCTGACATTCTTGCTTCTCTCTCTCTCTCTCATAAGGGATCCATGTCGGTACGTTGAGCCCACCTGAAAAATACAGGATATTTCCATCTCAAGATCCTCAAAGTCTCTTTTGCCATATATATTAAAAATTTTCAGGGATTAGGTCATGGACTCTTTTTGGGTGCATTATTCTGCCTACCACACCGCTATTCACTAAGACTTACAATACTCAATAGCATATTAAAGGTTCTGCGAAGTTCTGGCCCAAAAAACCTGGTTGAGATAACATTAAAATCTTTAACTGAACTCTGCTATTTTTGAACAATGAAAGCATGTGTATGTAAGTAAAAGGTTTAGGAGGCGAAAGAGTGAGAAAGAAGGACGGTAGACCGAGAAATTTAAAGCGGGCGGGTTTATTTCTGTGCTCTGGGCTGAGCTCACCAAATCCAAGATGGAATGAGGTGAGTCAGCGCCTGCGTGATGGCGTGGGCAGTTTTTAAGCAAGGGGGTCAGGTGTCGTCTGCAAGGGGTGATTCTCCGGAAGTCAGGTGTCCGGAAGGGGCGGTTCCAGAAGCCATGTTTGGAGGGGCGGCGCAGCCTCCGCAGCTCCAGTTGCAGTGCCCTTCCACGTTCCCCTGACCTAATAGTAAATTCTTAATAAACCATAAAGAGGTTTGGAAAAGTTAGTTTTTGTTATTGTGGAGACAGTTGAGAGATAAAAGCAATAGGAAAGTCTGAGAGGAGAAGAGAAATGTCATGGGATTTGGAATCTGATGACTTGGGTTCTAGGCTTAGCTTCTTTCTTACATGTTATAACTGATAAATGCATAAGGCACTATTTAGTTTTTTAAAATAATCATTCTTATCCAGAAGTGATTCATACTGTGTGGGTGGTTTGTAATGCAGAACTAGATAAGCAGATGAGTTATTAAAACTTACAAGTCGTTGCCTTAGTTTGGCAAAGACATACTAAAATTTTACTTGTTCTCAGAAACTATTTACTAACTTGTGATGAAATGATGTATTGCTTCTCTGTTTTTTTCCCCCCTCTGTTTAAATCCTTTGATGAAAGTCTATTTTGATTAAATAAGTCATCTCTTGGGATTGAGTTGTGATCAAATGGCTGCTGCCTCTATCACATGATATGGGGATGCTGGTGCAGCCCCCAATTTTCGTCATCTGCTCCTTTCTACTCAGTGGTGCCCGAAATCCATTTGAGAGTGAGAAGAATCACTCATTCAATAAGTAGGGGAGAATCTGAAAATACAGGTATTTCCCGAAAGGGAAAGAAACGGCTGTAATAAACCCTAAAGGGAAGTTTAAGTGGCAGGTATCAGAATGATTCTGGGGATCCGTTTTGCATTGCAGTGGTGGAAGTGAGGGTGGTGGGGGTGATAAAGAAGGAAGGAGCATGCTGTAGCTTCAGATCAGAACATTCATGAGGTTTTGATGCCAATGGTTAAAAGGGCAGAAAAGCTGCACAGTTTCAGAGTCAAGTCAAAGGAAAGAACACCTACGTTTTAGAAATCAAGCTGCCTACTCTGAAATTTTTGCCTAGGGCTGTCCTAAATGCCTGAGCTGTAGCTAGATACCAGGAGGCAATCACTGGTATTACAGCTAGCTACCCTTTTATCCTCCTGAGCCTCTCCTGGCCTTGTGTTCATTAGTGGCTTCTTGGAGGTAACCTGTCTGCTCACCTGTCAAGGCCACTTTGGGCAACTGAAGAGGATTTGCAGGCAGTGATAGGTCCTAGTTTTTCTTGGCAAGAATGGTATTTTTCACCCCTGTCCTCCTGTTGAACTTTTTTTTTTAATTTTAATTTCCTTGGGAAATTAAATATAGATAGTAGTCAGAAGATGGGATTTGTAGTCAGATGGCCTGGGTTCTAGTCTCACTTCCTTCAATTACTTATGATGGCAGCATAAGTAATGCATATTTTATATATTTCAAGGCTTATCCCACCTAATCACATTATCCACAATGTTCAGAGTGCTTCTGGCAGTGAATGCCTTGTCAAGACCTACTGAAAATCAGGTCTTAGATTTTTCTGCCAGTGACGCTTAGCCTGGCAATAGAATTCCAATTCAATTTGCATTCAGGCCGGCCTAGAAGGTTCTCTGAGTGACAAAGCTGTAGCAGTTATTTTCAGGTGTGTGGTGAGGCTCATTTATTTAAAAAAAAAAAAAAGAAGAAGAAAAGAAGGAGATGCCTCTGGCTCTGGCCCCGCCGCGCCACGCTACTTCTCAGCTCTGGGAGCTTCTAGGTTGGAGAACGCAGGTCTGCGTACTGCCAGTTTATCATGGAGCCATTGGGGCCGATGTTGAAAGACACCTAGTATTTTCTTTAAGGTGCACCAATAATCAGGTCCAGCACAGACGTGAGTGTAGGTGGCCACCAAGTTGCTGCTAGGGTCCTTCAAACTGAGCAAGGGAGGGAAGCCTTTGTAAGTTGACTAGCACTGTAACTCCCCTCACCCCCACCCCCACCCCCAGCCCCAATTCAGCGCTTGGTTCGTTGCTCTCTTGTCTCTGTCATCTTACAACATTTTGGGAAAGTTGATTCGGCCAGGTTCTGCCAGTTTTCCCTTTGTTTCTAAGGGAGACCGTTCGTCTTGCTGTGTCATTTTGCTGACGAGGAGTTTTTGACCTCCCAGCTGGTCATCCTTCTTCTCCATCAGCCTCAAACCAGACCAGGTGTAAGTATGGGACTGCGTTCCTTTGAGGTCTGCACCGTGGTTTCCTTGTCTTCTTCTATATGATGTGTTGCAAAGTTGCTTTCACTTTGTGAGGAGGAACTGAAGACATTAAGATTTGTTCTTTACTCCACTGTAATGAGAAACTAGAAACCAGGGGATGATTGCTCCAAATGCCTTGCAGTTTAATGAAGCCAAATGTTGGCTTCATTTAAATGGCCAAGCCTCTGTTGAGTTACTCTGACAGGTTAAAGATGGCCACAAATACTTCCCAAGCTCATCCACTGAGACTCTCAGGTGGCTTGTGATTGCTTTGATGAAGAACCTACGGCGAATGTGATCTACGGCGAATGTGATGTCGTTCCAGTATCAGGCCCAGCCTTTAAAGAGGACTGAAAGCTTTTGCTTTATGGAGAATAAGACACCATGTAGAGAGAAAGAGGTCAAGAAACCCCAAAGCTCCAGAAGTAAAGTGAAGAGGCCTACTAGGGCGTGAATTAATCCCCTAGTCCCAGCAACACAGCTGGTAGTGTGGATCAGAGACCAACCGCCCAGCTGCACTCTTCCTGAATTCCTGGGCTGCAAAAGGGTGAGTCAAATGAAATGGTGGTTTTAAATCATTAAGTTTGGCATAATTTGTTATGCAGTACTAGATAAGCAGATGAGTTATTCAAAACCATCTGTGATTTTCTTTTTATGTAGGGTTTGTTCTATCCTTGATGCCTTAGGAAGGGTTATCCCATTCAGAGAAAACTGAATTTCTTCTTACCTTGGTCATAACAGTCACCGGGTCAGTGTGTCCCGAGGGACCTGAGGAGGTGGCAAGGAGAGTAGGGCTAGCTGCAGGGTCTGGAGAGAGTATAAGGAGTTCCCGTGAAGAGCAGGGGCCCGAGAAACATTTGAATTGCAACCATCTGTAAACATTAGCTCAGTCTCTCCTGGGTTCCCCTGCTACCAAATCAAGGCAGCCTATTGCTTGAGTTATGTGGGGTCTGATGAGAAGCATTTGTTCACTAAAGCTGGCTTGTGCTTTAGTGCATGCAGTACATCTCTTACGATGTACTTGACCAGGTGATAGAGCAAAATGTCGTATGCTATTCCTTCTGCAGGAAAGCCCTTCCTGCTCTGTTTTGTTTGTTTGTCTTAAATCTTAGCTGTCTCTTTCTTGTCATGGGGGACAGCCCTGGGCCAATTTCCCCAGTCGTGTTTGGGTGCTTCCACAGAAACCTGAACTCACCTCTCTCATATAAAAGACCAGATGGAATTATCTGCTGATGTTTTGGTCACTTCCAGGAAGTGTGAATTTCCCAAGGGTCGAAAATTTCACTGTTCATTTCAGTGTCTACCATGTGTATAGAAAAGCACCCAGTGAGTGCTGTATTGCACTGAATAAAAGGGACCACCTTGTGCAGAGAACATTTTTTTTTCTTGGGATTTCAAACCTGCTGGCATTGACACTGTGGAAGGACCTGCCTTTCGAAAAGAGGTAGATTTTATCTGAAGTCAAATCTTACCAGAAAGAACGCATTTTCTTTCCCTCTCGCTCACCCCTTCATTTTCTGGAAGAAGCCTGATTCTGTATTCGTGGGGCTGTAGCATAGCATACACTGTACCATGCAGGGCATGGATGGCTCAGTGTTAACCCACCCAGGAGCCATCCTCAGGCTCAGTGTTTACCCGCTGTTTCTTGCTGTCTGTATTCCCTTTCTCTCCCTCTTTCTCATCTCTCTCTCTCTTTTTTTCTTTTTTAACAGAACTTGTCTTCTGATTTTATTTTATTTTATTATTTTGAGACTGTTGCACAGTGAGGTGAAACTGGGCATTTGCTGCTGGTCTGCTCCTTCGGTGATGGAGGGAGGGGAGGGAAGTTGTGGGTGGGAATCATCGCTTGGTTTCTAGTCTGTTCTCCCTCCGCCATCAGAGTACTCTCAGGTCTTAGTTTCCTCAACTCTAGAAGAGGCAGAATAATCAAACACCTCTCAGACAAGTTAATGGGATAGAGGTAAACCTGAAGTGAAATCGTAGGTGTCAAAACACTTTGCGAAGGGAATTGATATATAAATATTTGGTGCTTTGTGTGAATTCAGCTGGTCTCTGCCTATGACTGTCTAATCGTGATCGCCTGAGACTCACCTAGCGTTGTTTTTGACCACGAATCCTTAAAACAATTAAAATATGAGCACCAGATTAGTCTTGAAGGATTTCTGAGACCTGCTACTGTGGCATTAATGGACAGAACCAGAGAGGCGGAAGCAATGTCTGATGAATGTGCTGTAATTGCTCTTTGGTATGACATAGAAATAGGAAAATTCATATAATTGACAATGTAAAGACCCCTACTGTTAGCAGCTGCTTTAAATTTAATGGAGCTGAGATTGTTAATAGTCTTTTCTTCACAGGGGTCTTTCCTTTGGCAGCCATTGCACAGAATAAGCATGTCCCATCATCTCCACTCTCCCTCCAGGCCCACAGCTCAGACTTGCTGTGGCGGAAGATTATAGGGACTGGGTGCATTTGCACTTTTTCGTCGTGTCTTAATTATCTGGAGAACTATTGGTGTGTGATATGTGGCATCTCTTCCCAGGGAGACTTCTCCTTATGCAGCATGATCTTACAGAAAGACAGTTCTGGAACTGAACCAGAACTTACTGCTTACTATGCCGCTTACTAGCTGAAAATTTTAGACAAGTTACTTAATCTTTCTGAACTGCAGTCTCTTCTAGAAAACAAGAAAAGTAAAACCTATCATTGTAAAATAGCATGGGGCATGGGATGTGCTTTTTAAGCACGTAGCTCCTGTTTTCTCTCCGTGTACATTCCATATCCTTCAAATCAGCCACGTCCTTCTCTTTCAGTCTTTAGTCTCTGATTTGCCACTTTTATTAACAAAATGATGCACAAAACTATCTGATTTTGTACTGAAAAATTGCTTAGGGCTGTTTTCCCTTTTGCTGTAAGAGCTACTTTGCCTAGCTTGGTCTTATGTTATAAGACTTTAGAAGATTCAGTACAGGGAGTCCTATTGATAGAAACATAGGGTCGTTACAAGTGGAGTAGGTTTATTGGCATACGACTGATTCACAGGTGCAAGTAAAGCCCCAGTAATTACACTAGATGCTGATGCTTGTTTTTAAATGAAAAACTTTAGGTTATAAAACGTTAGGCATGTGAGTGTATGTATATCTAAGAGAAAGAGAGGAAGGTGAGTAGAAGAGAAAGACAGAGACCAAGAGATATTTAGAAAGAGAGAGGGAGAGAGATATTGAAATTCTGCTGGGGCTCAGGTGTCTGTAGGAAGAGCATGTTTAATCCAGCTTCTTGCTAGGCCCACCCTAATTGTTCCCCTCTGCTGCAGATGAAGCTTATTTTTGCATGCCTGTCATGAGCCTTCTCAGGTAAACCACTGCCACAGGTGCTGAGTCAATTCTCTCTGTAATCACCCAGACGGTTTCTTGTGTAGTGATTTTGCAATTAGTATTAACTGGGGATTACAGCATCTATCTTGCCAACAGATGGACATTTAGGATGTGCCCATATAAGATGAATAGAATATTTATAAACTGCTGCTGTAATAATTCAGGGTGAATGCTTCAGAGTATTCCCCTAATCTCCTAGAAGGACTCTCCTAAGAAGAAAGTAGGTATATCTCTTTTAATAGTGGTTGGTTTTCTACTAAGTCTGAGTTTCCCCCTTACAGACTCCTTAACATGTGTGCTGCTGAAACTAGTCATCATTTATAAGCACTATTGATTCTTATTCATGTCTTCCAGACATCTTTAATCAGAATATTCTGTCACCACAAAGTCTTCCATTGGAAGATTTTATTTGACAAGAGCTCTCATTTCTAATGTGTACACCCCCTCTCCCATATCATGCACTATCTGCAACCCTCAAAAGCAATTTCTCCCCCATGGAAAATTGCAGAGTTGGAGAGAGATTTCACTTTATCACTGATGCATGTATTTTTTTCTGTTCACAATTTTTATAAGTTGCTATGATCCCAAAATACAGTATTAGATGGCAGCAAGGTATTACCCAACGAAGAAAAGATCAAAATGCTGATGTGTATTACAGGACAAATAGAAGGCCTGTGTGGGTCCCTGGGTGTGCAAATGCATTTATAAAACAGGGAGAACTGGTACAATCTCTTAACAATATAATTTCCCTGAGTTTATGAGCACATGGCAATATAAATGTGTATTTCTGATGAATTGAATTGATCTTTGCCATAATCATTTTAGAGCATAACCTGCAAATATTTTGAGAAACTCAAAGGTCTGTGCTGTCAGCCTTAGGATGCCCTGCCACATCCTTAGTCATAAACACATGCTCTTGCATGCCTCCCGAACAGGACTGGCTTCATAAGTGTGCATCATACAGGGTCCCACATTCAAAAGGATCCCAAATTGGGTTTAATTCTATGCTGTCACTATCTTGATATTACTAATATATATATATATATTTTTCACATGGGCAGGCACCGGGAAACAAACCCAGTTCACTGGCATGGCAGGTGAGAGCTCTGCCTACTGAGCCACCGTGGCCTGCCCAATATTACTAATAATTTTTGAACAAGGTTTTTGGCATTTCCATTTTGCACTGAGTCCTGCAAATTATGTAGCTGGTCCTACCTGTCTCTAATCCCTTATATTTGCTGCCCATGCACATATTTGCAGTAAATGAGATTCTTCCTCAATGCATACAACACAAGTATTCATGTCACATCATAATATCATAGTCATGGAGATATACACACACACACTTCTACACTCATTCTTCTAGATTTGTACACCTAAAGAATCTAAATGGGGCTGCCTGTTTAACGCTAGGGTTGCTGAATGGTGCAGAATAGACTTTTTGATGAAAATGTAGTCTTGATTTGCTATTTAGCCCAGATAAAAACATCATCACCATCATTAATTTAGTGTTTCTGTTCTAAGCACTTTAAATTAGCTTTTCCAACCCTAAAAAAAGCCCTGTGAGATTATCTTTAGAATTTTTTTTTGTGAATTAGGGGACTGAGGCTTAAAAAATTATAAAATAATTTGCCTATGATTACTTTGTCTATCTAATTCCACTGCCTGGGTACTAGGTACTAGATTGTCCCTAAGGTCTTATTCCATGCTGGGTCACAAGCTCTGACTGTACCCACTCAGTCAGTCATTGGCTTAGGTCTACCTCAGGTGGTGACAAGGCATAGGGTGCTGAACAAGGCAGCTCCAATTTTGGCCAATGGCAGTTTTCTAGAGATGGGGACACAAAGGCAATTTGGATGGTGTTATGGCTGGGTTCCACCAAGCAATGGTGCTCAGTTTTCTGGTTAAGCAATCACTGGCCTAACCATTACTGTGGGGAATTTTTGGCTGGTTTATTAAGTCATTAGTACTTTGATGGTATCCATAGCTGATTACATTTGCAGTCAGCCAAGGGGAGTATCTTCTGTAGTTAATGATGTTTAATCTAATCAGCTGAAGGCTTTAAAGGAGAAGTCAGGGGAGAGAATTTCTCTCTCCACTTTAGCCAGCCAGCCTCTCCTGGGGGATTCATTGAAAACCTTCATTGAAGCTGTGAGCTTGTGGCCTGTCCTGTGGAAATTGGAGTTGTACATCCCCACAGTTGCATGGGTCACTTTATAAAATCACATATTTACAGATGTCTCCAGTTCTGTTTCCCTAGAGAACCCTGACTAATACAGATGGGTAAACCAGTAGCCATTACTGTCTATTCCATGTGCCTCTCATCTCCATTTGCTTCCTATGTTAAGTTCACTCCATCCAAACACAAATTCTTCAAGTCACATTTTGGGAAAAGCTTCTAAGAAGAGGGTCAGTGAGACAAATCATAGCCTATGCTGCTGCAGTTGGTTTCCAGCACTTGCTTAGTTAAGATGGTTTTGTCTGAGACAGTGTAGTAGATGAGACTCTATGTGATCCCTTAGATAGTGGGACTGGCTAAGGCAAACCCATTCTTGGAACATGTATTGATCCCAGTCGATGATGAATTTCTGTTACTAATAGTGATGGAATTGAGACTGGTATCATCAACTTACTACCAGTGGCTGCTTGGTTTTCTTGAGGGAAGTCCTTTTGCTGATAGGTTGTGCATTCAAGAGCAGCAGGGTTAGATCAGCACTAGTGAGAGGGAGACCGTGCTGTTGTGCTCACAAGTAGCCTTCATCTCTGCCACCATGACAGCTCTTCTTCTGAGTCTGTTGTGTAGGTACCAGATGGTCAAGGAGAAAAAGGCTAGAAGACATTGACTCACTGAATCATCTTGTCCATTAGGTGGTTTAATTCCTTTTCTATATGGGATGCTCTCTTATAGAAAAGTGTGTGATACAAAGATCCTCATACTTGATGCTCATTCTCAAATGTTTCATCCATATACTGCTTCCCCAGACCTCATTTTCCCAAGCTTCTTTTATAGTTCTTCTTAAGCCATTGAGCAACCAGAAAAACAATTTTTAATTGCTCATGAGTCTATATATACTCTTACCTTAGTCTGCTTCTCTCTACATTCAGCAGTGCCTGAAGCTCTGCCAAATGGTCACTTAATTCCCAAGGTCAGAGATTCAGTTTCCATAATGACCCAGTAGAATGCCAGGACCCATTTTTTTGAATGATGTATAGTCCTTTGCTGCATGTAGCTTGGATTTGCTTCAAAATCCTAGGAGTTTCTGCTGTGACTTTCCTATTGGACCTTGCCAAGGGCTCTGTATGGTTTCCTTCTTTACCACAGATACCTCTAGTACCATGGATTCTGCTAAAGCATAGGGATCAAATGTCAGTGCTTCTGTAACCACAGCCTGAACTGCTTCAGAGCACTTTCTTTTTTCTGGGCACCACTGAAAGCAAACAGCCTTCAAGTCAGCACAATGAATGGGTGGTTTCTAACGTAGAATATGCTGTCTCTGAAACTCAGATAAGCTACCAAGGGTTGTGTTTTACTCAGTGGTAGGAAATGAGGTTTCCCACTCTCCCAAGTGTTTTTCCAAGACATAGTATTTGCAGCTTCTTGATTATTAGTTCCAATTAATTTGATGTTCATTTCCAAGAAATGTCCAGAAAGTCCAGTTCTCTTCAGTGTATAATATGACAGAGGGCATGAGAATTAACATAACCTTGGAACAAGGCAGTGATAAATACTCTTGTCCATCCCATGTGAATGTAAACTGCTTCTCTCTTCTTTGTTGTAAGTATGGAAAAGAATGCCTTTGCCAGTTCAGTAGCAATGCATTATGTATCTGAGGCTGTGTTAATCAATCTAATAAAGATATCATATCTGGTACAGTGGGTCCAACCAGTTTTTTTAGGGGTCAGACTTGTGAATTAAATGGGAAGATGATGGGACCACCCCTCTGTGTGTTTTGCCTTTGAGTGTAGAACTAATCTTGCTATTGTGGTGGGATGTGATATTATATTTTATTTACTCTAATTACTGGGAGGACTAGTTTCCAGGAGTTCCCATTGGGCTTGCCTACCACAACCACATTTATTCTATAGGTCAAGAAAAAACTGTATTTATATATATATAATCTGTAATAGCATTTCCTACCATGAATCCAGCCTACAGAGGATACTTGATTCCTTATCATCTTAATAAGCGAAGTGTTCTTCAGGCCCTCCTGGGGAAAATGATCAGCTGGTAGGTTTTCCAGCCTTATGTAATGAACCCATTCTAGCCTGCTCAAATCTCTAAGCCTTTTGAGCATTCTCTCACAGTTTGCCATGGCAGTTCTGGCCTCACTATTTGATTTAATGTGGGCTGTTGATTTTTCCAAGCTTCCAGGAGTCATCCCAGCAGCAATTTAGAACCATCACTTAGGGCTTTTGCCAGGGAGTTAAATCTTATGTCGTTAGAGAGTTACCTCATACTGTAAACTCTCCTTTATCTAGTTTTATATTCAACCCTACCTGGTCTGGCACTGTCCATCAGGATTCATTTCCAGGTATACTGCCCTTGTCTCATCAACTCTGGTATATAATCCCTCCTATTTCTCAACAGATCCAGCACTTCTCCAGACAGGCTATGCTGAGATGAGACCATAATTATACGTCTGGTGTCCAGGAGGTGAGGAGAGGGCAGGTTTTGAGGAAGGCATCCATTGCCTTGTTTGACATCTGCCTTTTTTCAGGACTCTGCATGGTCTTAAATAAGGCAGAGCTGCTCTCTCTTCCAAAAAGGAGGAGTGGAACACTTCTTCAGGCCTGTAGGGTTCAGAGGAATTGAAGATATAGGTTTACAAATTCACCTGTCCCCATACTCCATCTCAAATCTCAGGGCTCTACTCATTCCCTCTCAAGATTCTATATTGTCATAGAAGACTTGCTTATGCCAAGTATTTTCCCAAGTTCCGCTGGTATTGAATTTAAGTCCTGTGCCTAATCTTCAGCTTTTTTCTTCCTTCTGGCTTCAGGAGATGAGAGTCTTTAAATGCTGCCAAGGAGGCCTCTGACACACTCACACTTTGCTTTAAATTATTGATTAAGAGGTCTGAGCCTGTCATTTTCTTTCTCTGATAAATCAGTGGTAGCTTGCAACAGCCACTCAATTTTACAGTCTTTATAGTTGCTATTTCCCCATATCTCTCAAACACCTGAGTAATTGCACCATTAGTGCATCCTTTGCACCTGTATTCCATCCCAATCTCTTTCAAGTGAATGGCTTAGTGATTGTAAGCTATAGCATGCCAGAAACTATCCATATGCCACCCACTACCAGTGATCCAATTGGCAAAGGATCCATTTACAAAATTCTAACCTTAAAGTCTGCATCTTAGGATTCTTTTGGTACAGACTGACTTGGGGTGAATTCCTTAAAAGCAGAACCTGAGATGGGGATTCTTGTTTGAGTGACTTACTGGGCAAGTACTCTCAGCAAAAGGGGAGTGAGGGAGGCATGATAGAGGAGGCATAAAAGTTATACAAAAATATAGTCTCAGATGGAGACTGGCTTCAGTTTGAATCCACGGGGAAGCATTAGAGCAAAAATTGCAACAAAGAATTAGTTCCATTCTGAGATGAGGGGCCAGTCTTTGGTGCCCCCATGCCTGATCATCATTCACTGAAATTTGGGGGTGAGTGGGGGTTGCCTTTTGTTGAAGAGATTCCCTCTTGGCCAGGGGCAACTCTCTGGCAAATGGGGCAGCTGCAAATTGTTATCATTCAGCAATCACAGCAGCTAGGGCTAGGTGGTGGGTGCACCAGCAGGTAAAAAGGATATAGACAGGGCACCAACACCAGCCACTATACTAGACTAGATTAGAGATGAGTCCTGAAATTCCGTATTTCAAATACAGATGCTGATGTTGCTGGTCCCAGGCATTCTTTGAGTGGCAAAGAAATGGATTAGTGCTTATGTTTATTTTATGTTTTCAGGTTTTTCTGCCTTCTCTTTTTCTTCTGCATCCTTTTATCATTCCTTTCCCTCACTCTTCCTATTTTCAATTACACCAATTCTGCATTGGTCCCCAAACCAGTTTGCAGAACTGCGTTAAAATATGGGAATCTTGCAGCTCTCTTTTATAAGAAAAGGAAGAAAAATCTCTGTTGATTGGTTTACTCTTCAGCTCATACATCCAATTACTTAGTGTAAAGTTGATTTTAAGCACTTTGCTTCCTTCACGTGAATGGTCCAGTTCTTCTGAAATATTCCAATTTTAGGAGCTGATTTAAGAATAAAGCCAGGACCCTCAGTTTTTTTGTGAGTAGACCAAATATGGCTCGGTCACCTTTCAGAAGGAACCATAGCCCATCTTTTTTCGTTGTAGTTCTGAAAGAAATTTTTACAGGCTTTCTCCAACTTATCATTTGGCAAATGGAACTACTTAGGTCAAACAGTTCAGGAATTTGCTTAAGGTCACAGGAAGTGAGTAGTAAAGTTTAAGCTAGATCCCAGGCCTTGGGCTTCCTGGTTTATGTACCTCTGTTAATTTGAAGTTGGATCTCTGCACCTTGAAAACTGTCCAAAGTAGGGATACTAGCCACAATTTTATATATATGCTTTGTTCTTAGAGCACTGTGGAGTAGAACATCAACATGAAAATAGGTAGAAACTCTCTGCCAAGGACCAGCCTTGGAAGAGGAATCTAGAGAGGCCCCTAGGATGCCTAGCTTCACTTTAGAACAAAATTTCCATTGTTTTAGTTTGTTAAAGCTGCCAGAATGCAATATACTAGAGATGGAACAGCTTAAATTTTTTTTTTTTTTTTTGCATGGGCAAGTTCTGGGAATTGAACCTGGGTCTCTGGCATGGCAGGAGAGAATTTTGCCACTGAGCCACCATTGTACCACCCTGGAACAGCTTTTAAAGAGGAAATTTATTAAGTTGCAAGTTAAAGCTCTCAGTGTATGAAAATGTCCAAAGTAAGGCATCCAGTGAAAGATACCATGAGTCAAGAAAGGGCTGATGACATTGGGGAGGGTTCTCTGTCAGCTGGGAGGACACATAGTGATGTCAGCTAGCTTTTTCTCCTGGCCTGGTCAAACAGTTTCCGAGGGTGGGGTGGGGAGCATTTTCTTTCTGCATTTCCAAAGGTCTCTGGCTGTATGGGCTCTATCAGCTCTTTCCAGAGTGATTCCCTCTTGAAGTACTCTAGTAAGTGACCCACCTTGAATGGGCGGAGACACATCTCCATGGAAACCTCCTAATCAAAAGGTCCCACCCACGATTGGGTGGGTTACATCTCCATGGAAAGATCAAAAGATCCCACCCAGCAATATTGAATCAGGATTAAAGAACATGGCTTTTCTGGGGTACACAACAGTTTCATACCTGCACACCCATTATTATAGCATTATCCTCCCTAATGTGGATGACTTTGAATAAGACATGCTGTCTAGGCCTGCTTCAAATTGGAGAAGATAATTTCTGTTTTTTTTTTTGTAGCTCTCTGATTTTCCTTAATTGTTAGTATTTTTCTTGGTATGAGGGTGAATGAGAAGGAGGATGTAGTGAATACAATGCTGACCTTCTTTATTCATGTCCACTGAAATTAAAACTATGATTAACATTGATTTCATCATCATCGAAATGAACCAATTGATGACGTTATACTCTTATGAGCTTTATATAATTTATTTAATCCTCACAACCATCCTATGAGGCTAATATACTTATTAGGCTTCCTTTACAGGTAAAGAAGCTAATGCATAGAGAATCTTACTATATTCTCCACAGTTCCACAGCTGGTATATAGTAGCATCAGGATTTGAACCTAGGTGAGCTCATATCAAGTTTACTTTCATAAACGTTGGGTAGGTCAGAAGTCAAACTAATTTTAAAGAGAAGGTAAATGTCAGGTTTGGTTTAGAAATATATTGTGTTTTCTTTGAAGGCAGTGAATTCAGGAGATCACTTATAAGTCAACAAGAAATCATGGAGAAGGATAAGATAGGAAACTCCATGTTACAGAAGAATGCATTCTTGCAACCAAAAGAGTAAATGCCCAGTAGACCATAAATGACATATGCTCTGACTTCAAACAGTTCATAGTCTGGCATGGAGAAAAATAGAAACACTTGCAGCTTGCTGTGATGCAGAGATATATGTGCCTCCCCAGCAGAAGGAACAGAGTCAGTACAGCACAAGAAAAAAAGAAGGAGTAATGAATCCCTGGAGGTATTAAGGGATGCTTCATGGAGAAAGTAAGATTCAAGGTGGATCCTGACGAAAAAAGAATGGTTATTTTGTTTTTCTGAGTTAAGAAAAGGAATATGCACAATATTAAAATAAATGCGTGGAGGTAGGTGCAAAAGGTAGTGGCGGGTGCAGGGACACTGAAGCAAGTACATAGGGCATGTAGGTGAAGAAGAGGGCAGCAGATGAATCTAGAGAATGAAAGGAGCCATTTGAAGGATTTTGGACTTCATACTAAAAATAAAAGGGTAGGCATTGATGGTTTCTACAGAGGGGTGTGATATATTGAGATCCATGTTATTGAAAGTTCTCTCTGATGGAGTGTAGAGAAGGGATATAGGTTGCAGTGGAAAGGGTCCAGGGCCAGGGAAGGTCAGTTGTGAGTTTATTGCAGTAATCCAAGTGAGAGATGATGAGAGGCTGCGGTGAGCTAGGGGCATTCCGAGGCCGAATCAGCACTATATGGAGTCTGGCTCAAGGGAGAAGGAGTAAAGAAGACAAAAGACAAAACATACTGATGGATTTCTTGCTCTGTTCACAAGGCTATGATGATATTGTTAAATAAAACTGAAATGAAAAGAGGGAGACATAGACTTAGAGAGAAGCAAATGAGGTTGATAAGACATACACTGGTTAAAATTATTAGGAACCTAAGAAATTTTTTCCTCTTTCTCACATATTAGATCATGACCTAGTAGTTTCCTTGCTACATTATCACAGTAATAATAACAGGCATTAAAGTACATATCCAGCAAGGAAGTGATAAACACATATAGCCCTCCTGTTCCACAATGCCCTGCTCAGACAGACCTCTTAGAGTGGGAGATGGTCTCTGTATTGAAGAGAAAAGACTGAGGTCTGGGTGCCCAAGATGGAAATCTAATAATTGCAAAGACCTAAGAATAACTAAGACGGGGCATCCATTGGCTAGACCTGGCAGACTGACTTTATTACAGACCGCTGCAAGTTATCAAGATACGCAGTGACAGATAATTTCGTAGAGCCCAGAGGGAGCCAAATCCATCTGCCTAGAAAAACAAATAAAACCTAGCCCCGAAGTGAGGTTAAAAAGGATTTGCAAGGCCCACTGGTGCCTGTGTCCCTCTCTGGGTGGGTTGTGATGGCTGGTCACAAGAGGTTGCCCTGAACTGCTCACATATCCTGCCTTTGGAGGAGACAGCAAGTTCCAGGGCTCCTGGCATAGGACATTTTCCCTTTTTCCTTTCTATGGTCTTGTTTGGGCAGAAAAATGGACAATAGGGTGGAGGAGGATAAAAGATAAACAAGAGAGGGAAAAGAGTCTCTCTCTGAGCAATCTTATAAAACAAAGCATAAATCTCTAACTGCCTGACCTTTTGGCACACATGATTCTTGGAGAAGGAGGGATAAATCAGGGCTTATCTGGAGGCTCAGGGGAGGGTGGCTTTCTGTCTTGCAACAGGAAGCAGCCTATTTGTGGGAAGCACATAGATGTGTCATTGTTTTTAATACACGCTCAATTGATTTCTTAGAAATTGAAATATTCCCTTGGTTGGGAAATGAAAATTCTTTTTGGCCATTCCATCTTTTGCCTGTCCTTGGTGGAAAGTCTTATTGCATATTGCTAGAGTTAGCAAAGAAAGGTCAAGTGTAAGGTCTTGGGGTCAGACTTCCTCATAACAGGGAGACCATAAATGCAGATAAAACTGGCGAAGGTTGAGGGTTGTACAGATGCAACACCCAAAAATATAGTGGAAGAAGCGTTTGTGTTAACCCTTGTTTCACTGATCTCCAGTGCCCTTTCCCTTTGTTGCTCTCTTGCCATCATAGTCCATATATGTTCCCTTAGAACCAAGGGATTGGACTCCTAGATTCAGCTGCACAGCTGGTATTTTCTACCTGAGGGCCTCTACTTGCTCTATGCATCCAGTCCTCTTAGGACAAGCAGCCAAAATAAGTAACGTTTGAAAAAAATAAAAAGGAAAAAACCCTGTTTCTTAAATGCATGGGGGGAGGAATATGATTGTGTAAAGAAGGATTTTATAAAACTTAACAGTAGCTAACTTTTCTTAGGTAAAGAAGGATTTTATAAAGCTTAACAGTAGCTAACTTTTCTTATGTAAAGAAGGATTTTATAAAACTTAACAGTAGCTAACTTTTCTTATGTAAAGAAGGATTTTATAAAACTTAGCAGTAGCTAACTTTTCTTGCCTAATTTAGCTATTTACATGTATTTTAGCTTCTGAATGATAGAAATATCTAGCAAAAGGATTTGTGTCATTTTATATTCACTACTATGCATTTGGTGTGAGTTAAGGATTGTAAAGGAAAGAGTTATGGGCCCCATCAGGCTAAGAAAAACAACTCGGGACCTTCCGGGGTGGTTATCTGCCTCTCCCAACCCCCATGACTCCTTGCACCAGAAATGCTTGTTGTGAAAATGATCGTTACCTGCTTCTTGCATGAAGCAACACCTGTGACCCATGCTCGACCCCCACCCCCTCCTCCTCCCCCTTAAAAAGCTTCCCCAAACCCAGGCTAGGGGCTCTCTGTTCCTGCATGTTCAGTGAGCCCCACGCATGTGTGGTAAATAAACCCCTTGGGTGTTGCATGAGAGAACGTCTCTTGGAGTCCTCCTTTGCATGGCAAAACTCTCAAATTCTTACAGTTGTTTCTCAGCAAGCTGACAATCAGTGTCATCAAACAACTGTTTCCCCATTTAAGGGAAACGTCTTTATTTTTTTTTCTTGGGGTGTGGTGATGTCTGGAAACAGGAATGCTGTTAAACTGAAGATAAAGTCTGGAACCAAACTTCATTGGAAAAGCCCACTACTCTAGTTTATAGAATTTAAGTTCAGTTTTGATAATTCTGCACCCCCTCCAAAGGGCTTCTAGAGGGAAAGAAGCAGATGTGTCAGGAGCCAACACAGCATTTGAGGTACTTACTGAGAAGAAAGAATCAAAGAAATAATTATTTTATACCATTTTCAAGTAAAGGTATTCCTACTCCTTTTCAGATTCCTTTTCCCTGAGTCTTTCCTTTTGCCTCCTGTTCAAGGACAGCAGCCTCCTGATAAAGCGATGCTGCTTCCTTAGTTCCCACATTTCAGAGAAAATAAATTAGGATACCACTTAGAGTCCACACAACAGAAACTCCAGGGGAAAAAAGAATATTCCTTGATTTAGGATGGAAGTGTCTGAGGGTATCTTGTATTTAAAGAGCAATAGCTTTTGCGGATACAAAATAGTTATCCTTTTAAAAAAACATTATCTTATTATTTTTTTTATAATCAAGCACTCCTCCCTTCTCTCCTCCCCTAGCCCTCTTCCCCCAGTAACTTTTAATCTCCTTGCTCAGAGAAATAAGCAAGACCCCATAAGGACAAACACTGTATGAAATTGCTTACCAGAGATGACTAGAAATAGCAAATTTACATAATGATTTCAAGTTTTTCCCAGTTGCCACAGAACTCATGACTCCATTGTTTCCATTGTGTGTATGTACCATATTTTGTTTAACCATTCATTTTTTTGATGGACAGTTGGGCTGTTTCCAGGTTTTGGCTTTTGTGAATAATGCTGCCATTAACATTGGTGTACAAGTATCAGTTTGTGACCGTGTTTTCACTCTTTTTGGGTGTATACCTAGAAGTGGGATGGCTGGATCAAATGGTAATTCTTTATTTAACTTTTATGGAGCTGCCATATTGCTTTCCACAGTGGCTGTGCCATATTATAGTCCTACTAACAGTGCAATAGAATTCTAATTTTTCCACATCCTCTCCAATACTTATTTTCCATGCTTTTTTTAGTAATACATCTTGCGGGTATAAAGTGGTACCTCATTGTGGTTTTAATTTGCATTTCACTAATGACTAATAATGTTGAGCATCTTTTCCTGTGATTGTTGGCCATTTATATATCTTCTTCAGAGAATCATCTATTCATAGCCTTGCCCATTTTTAAATTGCGTTGTCTGTCTTTTTGTTGTTGTTGTAGGAGTTCTTTATATATTCTTGATATTAAAACTCTTATCTGATATGTGGTTTAATTCTGTATTCCCCCATTCTGTAGGTTGTTGTCTTCTAATTTTTTTTTGATAATTTCCTTTGATGCATAAAAGACTTTGATTTTGTTGAATTAAATTTATTTGTTTCTTCTGTTGCCTGTGCATTTGCTGTCATATCTAAGAATCCATCGCCAAATTCCAGGTCATGAACATTTTCCCGTATGTTATCTTCTAAGAGTTTTATAGATTTAGCTCTTTTATTTAGGTCTCTGATCCATTCTTGAGTTGGTTTTATATATGCAAGGAAGTGGTCTAATTTCATTCTACAGCATACGATATCCTGTTTTTGTTCAAAAGATTATTCTTTTTCTACTGCATGTACTAAGTATTCTTGTCAGAATCAACTGGCCATAGATATGAGTCTTTCTGAACTTTCAATTCTGTTCCATGATCTTTTCGTCTATATGACTGTGGCAGTACTGTGCTGTTTTGATTACTGTTGCTTTTTAGTACAGTTGTAAATCAGAAAGTGTGAGTCCTCCAACCATGTCCTCATTCAAGATTGTCTTGGTTATTTGGTGTCCTTTGCAGTTCCATATTTGATGAATGGTTTTTCCATTTCTGCAAAAAAGGCTGCAGAAATTTTAAAAGGGATTGCATTGAATTTCTGTATTGCTTAAGATGTTATCGACATATTAACAATGTTAACTTTTCCAATCCATGAATGTGGAATGTCTTGCCATTTATTTAGGTCTTCTTCACTTTCTATCAGCAATGTTTTATAGTTTTCAGTATATATCTTCTATATCCTTATTTATATTTATTCCTAGGTAGTTCATTCTTTTAGATGCTATTGTAAATAGAATTGTTCTCTTAATTTCTTCTTTGGTTTGTTCATTGCTAATATATAAAAACACAGTGGTCATTTGTGCATTGATCTTGTACCTGCCCCTTGCTGAATTCATTTATTAGTTCTAATAGTTTTCTCATCAATTCTTTTGGGCTTTGTATGTATAAGACCAACTCTCCTTTTTTTTTTTTTTTTTTTTTGAATGCTATTCTGTTAGGAAGTTATTTCCACAATCATTTTTCTGAGGATATTCAAGCTTTTAAAATCAGAGAGGTGAATTTAATTTAGAAGCAGAAGCAACCATTTTGATTTGTTTAGAAATATGCCATCAACATCCCTCTTCATTTTATACTTATAATTAGTTTGTACTTATTCTGTTTCTTAATATTTATTTGGCTTAGTGGGGGCCAGTGGAATGCGAATTAGATGATCATTTTACATCTGCAGCTTAATATTATGGTGACTTTTGGAATATTTAACCTCTGTGTATCAGATTCCGCGTCTGTACCTTAACCAGGATGATTATTAATCTAACTTGAAAAATTACTGATTTTACCCAAATATGACAGCCAAAGTCCTATAAATAATCTACATGGATAATAACAGCGAAGTCTATATTTGCTTCTTATTAATATTTTTTTCCTAAATACTTATCCACATTCAAATAACTGAGTTTGGTC